>NC_052397.1:3660000-3965000 GCF_009389715.1 Phoenix dactylifera | reverse complement strand
CATCTGGGCATATGCTGCACATATTTGCTTTGAAAACCATATCCATGCTAACACGATATTCAAACTACAGTCGAACAAAAGTTAAGGAAAAGTAACCTACTGAACAAGAAATATCATGGGGGATAATCGGATCTATCCCCAAATAATAACTAATAACTTTGCATTGAAAATTTGATTCAGATCTTAGCGGTACTGAGCATAAAAGTAACAGGAGCTAGAAACCAGAATACTTCATAGATATCTATATGTATTCTAGAGCAATAAAGACCAACCTATGTCGATAAATTGTTTCTTTAGCTTTTTCATGAGTTGCTTTCATCTGCATATTGCACAACTGCCCCTTCAGACTCAGTTCCTTTGCTAGAGCCTTGTTGCCGATTTGATAGGCTTGTCTTGCCTGCCATAAACTAATAAAGGTTAACTAAAGATCCAACCTGAATAGCTTGTACTCCCAGCTAGAATAAATGTGAGGGATAAGATCATTCCATACAATTTCAAAATAATTGCTGTTGCAGGGCGTGGATACCAAGAAGAAATCAAACCACATAGCTTGAAGGAATTTAGCAACCAAAATCAGAGTTTATAACCAAAAATAGTGATATAGCACCAAATAGAAAACATGTGATGAAAATTACTTAAACAAGTTGAGCCGATTTGACATGTTTGAGTAAGCTTAAGTTTCATAAAATTACAAACTCTCACCTAGTTGTCTAATCCTTCCAATGCTCAACAATTTTCCTTGTGGATAATATTATGTATAAGCATCAGGTTTAGAAACTTCAAGGTAAATCAAAGGGTCCAGGTAACTTGATGCTTGGCAATCTAGAATTAGCAAGTAAAAGAATATTCTTCTACCAGAAAAAGTATTGGATTCTTCAGGGCCCATTAGACTGGGTTGCTGCTACTCTTTTCTTTTTCTGCTTTTATTTCCGGTTACTTTTGTTTTATTTCTATTCTTTCTTAAAAACAGAAAACTTATTTCATAGTCAGAACTGTTCTTCAATTTGAAAATAGGAAATAAATCTTAGGGCCATTTGTGTTTTGTTTATCTTTGCATTATTTTTTGCAAGCAAAAACAGAATCTACTATCTGAAATTTCGGAAATTTCAGATGCCTCACCTGATGATACATAGCACTGAATTGGGTTAGCGGACACAGTCATGTAAAGCGAGTGGAAGTGTCGGACTATCAAGTGGATTGGAATCATGTATATAGGAATTACTGTTTTTAAAAACAGAGAATGAAAAATGTGTTCCCAACATACTTTCATATCCAGATATTCTGATTATAAAGACAGAAATAAGAAACAGATATTGCAACCATTAACATTCATATGTACCCTTAACCTTGTTATATCACCAAGAAAAGACAAAACATATAGGGTATGTTGCTTCAACACAGAAACATCAAGCATTACACCTATTTAGCCAATGATAGCAATCAATTACTGAAGATCCATACATGTTTTATATGATCATAAATAGTGTGATGTTTACTTCTCTGGCACAGAAATGATCAATAAGAACGCATCTACCTGTTCAAGGTATGTATTTTGAAGGTGTGCAAAATCATGGCCATCCTCCCTTGACTCCGAATACATATTTGCTGTCATCTCAACATTGATTTATATATACATAAGGAAAAACCCCTATTAAATGGATATTATAGAGCAATTCTTGATCAGCTACAACAAAACAATTTAAGAATATTACCCACTGCTTCTCCAGTTTCGGGCCAAACTGGAGCTGCCTGCGTTGCACTGAGACCTTGCAATTTGTTACCGTAAGCCATTTTACCATGACCATATGAGCTAGCTAAAAGTTGAGAGCTTCTACTTGAGCCCACACCACCATCAGCAGAACCATTAATCTCATGTCTCCAATGACCACTATCATGGGATGCAAGTTTTCTAGCAGTTGAAGCAAAATCTATATCACCTCTAAAGATAGTGGAAGGAGATCTATATGTACTGGAAGCCTGCTGTATATCTTCTCTGGAATACTTGGACAGCCAATTTTGAGCACCTGCCACCAGCAGAGCAGGAAAATCCAGCATGCTAAAGCTTGGGGCTGCTAATGATTTCTGATTAAAACCACCACCTACCTGAAGATGTCATTGTGAGTAAAATAATGTTGTTTTAATGCCCCTAAACGGTTCTTCCAAAAGATTACTAAAAAATAGAAATAAATCAATATGACAGTTATTGAAGCATATTATGCAACTAGAAAAAAAAGAAACAATTACACCCTTTGTATTTGCCCACAAGTATAGTAGGATCTGAATGTAAAAACCTGATACTTTAAGTATTGCACTGCAAGAACTTCAGTAGTTCACTAAACCAGGAGACATCCCATAATCATTACCAAGATATATCACTTCCTATCTAATACATATCAAAAAACCAACCAAGGTCTTATCAAAATGCCCCCCCCCCCCCCCCCCCCCCCCCTCCTCCAACACCACCCCCCCCCCCCCCAAAAAAAAAAAAGAAAAAGAAAAATGCAAGATTCAGAAGAATAGAACATGTGGAAAATATCAGATTTCTTGCCTTAGCGGAAAAAAAAAAAACAGATTTCTTACCACGAACTAGAAGCCCAAGTTCTGTATGGTTTTCCATTTAAAAAACATAACGGGAAGAACATTTCGCCATTCAGTGATTGCTTTAGATTAGCAGGGAAAATCGATCAAACCATAGTTATGCTGACAACTTGCAAAGCAATTAGGTCCTACGGTCAAACTCTCTCCTATCATATATTCCTGGTTTAGATTTGACTACGTCTTGATGAATCTAAATAAAAGAATTTCACAATTCCCCTTTGACAAGCTGCTAAAACTTAATGATACAGCAGTCACTATGCTTGCCAGAACCTAAGCCAATCCCCTAAACTATCTTAAGAAATCCCCTGATCCACATTTGTCCTCAAAAGTGCTCTTCTTGGTACACTGACCATAGAAACCACCCACAAAAAGCAAACCCAATCAAAACTTTTTCTGACAAAAGCTGAGGTTATCCGTGTTCTCTAGTTGCCTAGTAATAAAGAATATAAATCTACATACTCTTGGGAACGATATTTGTAAGCAAAAAAACCATAACTTGTCACAATTAACAACAATTACTGGCATATCCTGCTTATTTAAATTCTGCAGTGAACAATAGAAAAAAAATATTGCCCTTTTCAATACTTCTTTTGAGCAGTTTGAAAGGATGCAGAATTTTAAGTTCAGAAACCCACCTGCAATTTCAGAAAAAGTCCAGCTCCCAAATAAAAAAGCATATGCAATGTTTCTAGCATGCTTCATAAGATATAATAATGTTCATATTTTTCATTTCTTGTTCATTACTTAAAGCCTATAGCAGAGTGATCCGTTCACATATTATTTTGGTAAATAAGTTTTAATCAAGTAAAATATGTATATTCTTACAGTAAGAGTGAAACAGATTGTCCAACTAACAATAGATTTGAAGATTCTGCCTATGAACAAGCTAATGCATATATAATATAAGCAAAATTCCATTTTGAATGGTTTCTTGCTGGTCATCAAAAAAACCTCTTCGGTATCATAATTGCATATATTAGAGCTAGGTTAGCATTCTTGAAGACTCTCCCATCAAAAACTTGATTGCAGTCAACATGCTACAATTGTCAGCGAGTTTTCTGGTCCTACTGGTTCTCATAAATGAAGTGCCAGAACATACTATTCTTATACGCAGGCAATGTATGGGAAAGCAAAACCTGAAGAGACAGCTGAACTTCTGATTTCTTGAAATCCAAGATTAGAAGTTCTGGAAAGGGACACCTAAAGTCTTTGTCCAAAAGCACAATAATTTGACTAGACAGAAACGGTACCTCAAGTTGAGTGAGAATCTTGATCGTCGAGTTCAAATCACATCCACTTCCATAATAAACATCTGCAAGGCTCTGCGCTGCAAAATCAGGAAACTTTGATGACAGAAACTCTAGGGGATGGATGGCAGCATCCTTGGTCACTGCACTATCACCTATTAAATCGTTTACTGAAACAGCACCAGAATCTCCATTGTAATAATGCCCATCCCTTCCATTGGTATGACGCTGTTCAGCATTGATGAATTGTTTACCCCAGGAATTGTCAGCCGAAGTCATGAAATCAGTTGAGAAACGTTCGCCAGCACAGCTAGAGCCAGAATATCCCATGTTTTCCCCCAGGTTGAGACCATCGCTAGAAAGTGAAGATAGATTTTGTCGCATGCGCAATGTCTGACTGGCAGTGGATGCTGAGAATCTTGATGTCCCAACACTATCCTGTATTGATAAACCTGCAAGTGAGAGATGTTCGGGTCCATGCAGCTCTTCTTCTCCCAAGGCTGTGAAGTCAGGAGTAATATCATCAGGAAGCTGACAACGCCAGTACTGATGTGCTTCATCATCTGAATTATTTGAAATACTAGATCCTGAACGATCTAAGGCTGTTTTTTTAGAAGAGCCCGGAACATCCTGCCTGGTTGCATCTGAGCTTTCAGAGTTTCCATATATATTTCTAAGGGCTGAAGGAACAAATTCAGCTGCATGGGGATTTAATGCGGTAACTTTGTTCAATGAGTTTAACTTGGCATCCTTGTTTGCCAGACCTTTGATGGACAAATTCATCTTTATTTGAAGTACAATAAATGTCGATATCTACAGTGCCTTTTGTGAGATAAAGATTTTCCAGGAAGGATTTATCCCAATCCTGCAAATCATATATGTAGAAACTTACAAAATCAGAATAATATACAAAGAAATAATCATGTATGTAGAAACTTACAAAATAAGAATGATCTACAGAGAGACATCTAATTCTAAATGTAGCATTACCATTCACAGGGCAAAGATGTAGATATCAAATTGTACAACAAACTCAGAGCAAAAGCAGTTTGGTGATCCAAAGATAATAGCTGTATAATAAAAACAGCATTACTAGCTCGTGCAGAAGCTAATTCCACTAAAAAATTTGTTATAAACAGAGACACATGCTGCTATTAATCATCTGCAGATGAATGCTACCAGATAACTTTATTTTCCTACTGGGTGTCCAATTGTGGTGTGTTGTGTAGGTGGGTGGGCCTTGTTTCCTCCCTTTTTCCTCCTTTGAGAGAGGTACATAAAGGAAGATCTCAGTTTTCAGCTTTATCATTGTCATCATTTATCAATCAAAACTCAAATGGAAATAGGAAAGTTCACTAGATATAAAGCAACATTTTCTTCCTATCAAATCCCTAAAAGAAAAGGCTAAGCTCTCAACAACACTGCCAACCACTATGCATCAGCTAAGTAATGCTTTGTATATCTTGCATGTTTTCTGCTCATGTGGAAACCCCATATTTTTTACCTACAATATATAGAGTTGTAGAATTTGAATTTAATTGGCATCCTGGATTAATTGGGGAATGGTACTTGTTATACTTCCAAATTTCCTTACTTTGAATAAACTTACAGTTGCAGTCAGGGGCTACAAATTACCATTCAGGAACCCTTTTAATTTATATCATATACGATATTGAATGCCTCACCAGGATACATCTTTTAGATGTGTTGGGTGCACCAAACAGACTCATTCAGACCAAGACTCATTCAGACCAAGATACCATGTTCTGAAAGGGCTCATGGGGCAGGGATGTAAGTCTCTTTCAATTCTTTTTCACAAATATAGATCTAATTAAAGGGCTAGCATTTTATGAGTAGACTGATGGTTAGGATTAAGCTTAGTGTAGGGGAGAAGTGACCTTTAGTCCTTTGCTCTCTTTTCTTTTTATCTTCTTCTTGCCTATCCTCTATTCTTCTACCTAGGGCTAGAGAATTTGCTTGGAGAAGTTCACTGTTCCATATGTATTTGCTCCCAGATAATTCTGTGCAAAATCTGAAGCAAAATCCAGGAAAATGGACCTGAATCACAGTCATTTTGTTCTCTTGATTGTCTCTACACTGCAATTCTCTTGCCCTGACATTTTTTATTGTCTACGGTTGCTTGATAACAACCAACCCAGAAAGTCACAGATATCCTGGTCAAAAATCTTTCAGCACAGTCTTAACACATGAACTAAGTTTTACGAGTCGTTTCTTTCCAAAAGCTACACAACTTTTCTTAAGATATTTCAACCAAAGAAACCCAAATATCACATATCCACAAAATCTCACCCGTGTATTATATGTATAGGCAGGTTTTCCATATCTTGACCTGCAGCTATATTTACATTCCAATTCCATCCATTGTTCACAAAAATAATAAAAAGAAAAGTAAACGCACATACAAATAGCTTAAAGAACTCAAAATCCTCTTTATTGCTTTAAATACATTAGTTATTCAAGAAACAAAGATATCGCACAAACTTATTAAGCATCACCACAGATCTTGCAAGCTTCATATCATGACCACCCCTGTCAGTTCATCTGATCTCCATTATCCAAGTGTTTCAACAAAACCCCAAAACTTCAAGTGTCACCCATCCTCAAAATCAAATTTTCTGTTGAGCAAACAGGTGGCCAGTTACTGTTGTTAACTTCTTTAATAAATTTGATGATGATCCTTTCCCCCTCACTTTTTCTTGCTTCCTTACTCAACTGCCTAATACGACAAAACAGTATATCAGAAACAACCAGACCGCTTCGTAAGATTAAAATCCCACCAGATCTCCAAAAACAAGGAAACTGACCAAAGGAGACCGGAAATAACATGAAACAATTCAACATTCAAGATCTCAGACCAAAGAATCCTAAAATCCAGCAGCTTTGGCCCCCACAAAGAAAAAACATCCATCAAGAAAGTTAATTTCATGAATCCTCGCCAAGAAAAACATAATCCAAATCAAGATTCACAGATTCCGGCATCAAATACTGATCTAATGCAGTACTATAAAAAATCAAGAAAAGGCCTGGAAAAGAGCAAGAAAACGAGATCGAGAAAGAGAGAGAGAGAGAGAGAGATCATACCTTTCCCCAGATCGATCAGAGGATAAATGGAGGGAAACCGACCCATGGATGAAAGAAGAGAGAGGCACGAGAGGAATCAAAAACGAGAGAAGAGGAGCTCCGCCTTCTTGTTCCCCGATTTCTCCTACAAAATTCTCCTTCGAGCCTCGAACCGATACGCGGATCCCCTTCAGATTCGTCTCTCCGAGCTGCCTCAGCCTCGGATTCGGGGAGATCTCTCAATCCTAGTCGCCTCCGCGTGGGTCCCGACCTTCGCCGCCACCGCCACCGCCATGGAAAGAAGAAGCTTCGTACAAGAAATAGGAGAAAAGAAACGAGGAAAAAAGAAAAGAAAGAACCCCACCCAGCCTTTCGCCTCCTCTCCCTCTCGATTACGATCACACCTCTCTCTCTCTCTCTCTCTCTCTCTCTCTCTCCGCGCGCTCCCTCTCTCTCTCTGTTGTTTGTTGACCCCTGGCCTTGCATTGCTGTGAGATGATAGGACGCGGACGGCTCTTAAGCAAGCGCGGGATCCGCTGCTGGGGTCCAAACAGCTGGGCCGCCGTTGGATTTAAATCACGGCCGTCGGTTTGTCTGATATCGGACTGGTTGACGTGCCCTGCGGCCCCGGTTGGGACGCAGTGCGAGGCCGCGGGCCCCACCGCGTGACATGGTGGCACTCTCGCCATCACAAGGGGTGGCGATGGACGGTTGAGATTTGGGGGGGGGGGGGGGGGGGGGGGGGGGGCTGGGCCCCGTTTTGGACACGAGTGGTGCCGGTGCGCAGAGACGATAGAATCGTATTTGTGGTCTCGGCCAAATGATCAAGACGTGGATTGAAATGGAGCTCCAACTGAACGGGTGGCTGGAAACTAGAGGGGATATCCTGTAAAAGGTTCGAGGGGAAGTTGAGGTATCAGGATTGCGCACCATGAGAGGGTGATCATATCTCGTCCCACCTCCTCGGTAGCGTCTGAGGTTTGATTTTTCAAGTCTGTGTATAAAATGTGAATTAATTCGGGAGTCTTCTTAAATGAAATTAAATGTCACACGAGCATCTTAACTAATCATCGAATGAAGAGTTTACCACCCATTTGTGCCACGAAGAAGATCATTAATGCAATTTATTCTTGTTGATCGAATCCAATTATCTAAATACCACTTTACATATTTCTCATGTTTAAGGCCTGACGTCATCATCAGTCTAAAAGTTCAAAATTTGTTAAAATCTAATCACAAACATCATGATTGGTTCGTAGTTAACTCTAATAGATTTGTGTTGCAGTATTCCATAGTCTATACAAGTATGAACTGGATCCATTCTAATACTTTTTGTAACAATGCAGGATCTCATCCAAAATGACTAGCCAAAAGGTATTATTTGATTTTTTTGATTCTGTATAAATACGTAAGATCTACTCAACGAATAACCGATATGGAACTAAACATATGCCAGCATGAATTTTCACGCTATTTTTTCTCATGCCATATGGGCAGCTGTTGCATGCTAAAGCTTGGACAATATCACAAGCACGACGGGCGCCAAGGCGGTCCCTGCTCCTATTTTGCGCTCGTCTTCTTTCTTCTTCGTGAAACCCTTACCTTGGAAAAAGCTCCCTTCACATGCATGTCATATGTTAGTTTGACACATGATGGTAAAGCACACATCTCAAAGAAGTTCCGTTTCGGTATGCCTGGACTGGTCTGAAATGAAAACCTTGTTTGACTTTGCAGCAAAATTGAGGTACAATTGTTTTGGAAGCATGCTCCAAATATCATAATTCATTCCTCTAGATCTTGCTCTCTCCATAGAGATTCTATCATCCTTTTGAACTTTGCAAATGAGAAAATTCAAGGTGCAAAATATTTCGATTGGTATCATACCTTCTCTTTTATGTCCATCACGTAAAGTTTCCCATCATTAGCTATGGATCATATTCTGATACAATGAACTTTCCCATTTAAAGTGCTTCATTCCAACTCAAATCCAAAAGGGAGGTGGGGATAGGAACATGCTACTTAATCCTTTGATCCCATATGTTACAAAATTTAGTTGTATTTTCGCATGAAAGAAGGATTCACCCTTCTGTGCACCCATGTATTGCTCACTTCAAATTTGTGTAGATTAGATGATGACAAAGTTTGGGGCACTTGAGATCTATGCAATAGGTGATCTAATGGTGGATGGGGACGAAGAAAAGGTGAATCCTTCTTCCTCGCGAAGGATACAACCACAATCTGCGATATCGATCACATTCTTCCCAATTTTGTGAGCAAGTTATCTACGAATGCACGGGTTGGTCGAGCTAGATCTACGCCTAGCACGAACTATCGCTTGAAACTGATTAGGATCCGATCTAAACATTTTCTCAATGCGCAGTGATTGGTTGATGCAAGTCCTGAAAATTCTCGATCCATGTCAACTCGTGCTAGATTTTTAGCAAACATAGATAGAATTTTCCATCATAAGCAAGGGTACCTAGCTTCCATCTATTGGTCCAATCCTAGTGTTTGGTATGTGAGTTAGTCTATTCAAATATAATTCAGCAGAATCCGTTGATAGTTGATTCCAAGCTCTCATGCTAAATTAAATGAGCGATAAAGCATTTAATTAATAGAGGTAAACAAAAGGGCCCCTCTACCAAAAACGGTCCGAGTCTGACTAAGATAAAGTAGTAATGTCACGCTATAGAAAGGGTCAGTGTGGCCGGCTCCTTGATTGTAGAACAAGTCATTCCCTCCATTACTTTGGCTTTACCATTACCATCCCTTATCACGTAGTTGATAGGTGGCAATGGAAATAGTAAATGCAACGAAGCCATCCGAAGTAGAACAGACAAATAAATCTAGCTATGGAGAGCAGCTTGCTGTCCTTGTCTCCCCTCGTTCCCCTCCTTATGGATACTATAAGATGTGACAAATCTAGCATCACCCAGTTTAGCAATTTTTGTCGAAGCATATCTTACTCAACTTTGATTGCAAAGCATCCAACCAATTTTATCTTGTCGCTAAATTGCTGCAAAGGAATGCTACAATTTTTTTTCTTTTTTTTTTGCTGAAATAGAAGTATCATACTAAACGGTACGAATACAGTTAAGAAAATCAAAAAGCAAAACATCTCGGAGAGCACTAGGCAACTCCATTTCACCCACCCACAAATATGCACCCGAATGTTGGTCACAAAAGAAGCCACCCAAGCGGTAGCCCATTGGTCTCCCGAAATACATACTTCATCTGGATGGCCAGCCTATCTCAAACCATCCCCATGTCCATTCAAGCTGCTACTCTTGACAAGCCTTACATGCGTTAGGTAACAGACGCGCGTCCATTCAAGTGGCTTGGACCAAGCCGGCCTAACTTGGGCCTGCTGACTTTCAGAACAAATTAACCAAGATGATGCCAAGTCCAAAAGGAGATCATTCAAAGGAGATCGACCATGCGATCGTGCAAAAGGAGACACGGAGGAAGGGATGGTTAGAAGACATTGAATAAAGATGGATGGAATTGGACTCTAAGTAATTGGAGGTTGAAGGTTTAGTTTATAAAAAGAGAAATAAAAATTAGATTGCTAATAAGATGGGGTGAGGATGACGAAGCAGATAGTGGGGGGAGGGAATCTAGTAGCATGAGCAGTGCTACCATCCTCTTGTAGTATTGATGGCTATGTTATTGACACTTGTCTGCTAAAATTTAAGAAGCTAGTTAATAGTTATTATTTACAGAAATATATGTCACTCATCGAAAACATCTTATTCAAAACAAACACACCACATGGATGATAGTGTATCATAATGGTGCTAATGCGAATCTAAACCACATTGAAGTAAGAGAAAGAAGATGGATGAAAGAGATACCTTATGGCAGAACTAAATCATAGATTTTCTTGATTGAATGGTTATCATTGTATCTCATGTGCTATCCTCACCGAAGATGTGCCATGCTGCATTTTCAGTTATTTGTTTAAATAATATTGATTGCTAAATATAATACATGCGTATCTATATTTATAGGTCGTTATGTCATTCATCATTTCTTCGCATATTGTCGTCCTTGCTAGAAAGAAAAAAATATATTAGAAGTTGAGGAAAAAACATTACAATATGTTGTCTGTGCATGCGAGTCTCTGCACAGCGAGTCTCTGCAACTCGAAAAAAAATGATGTTGAAAAAGTTATAAGAACCCTAATTTCTGATAAGTAACTATGGATATGTACTAGAAAAAAGATGACTAATGAAGATATATTACTCATCATCCACAAGCAGCATTTTTTTGCAGGAGTTCATCTCTGATTTTTTTTCCAAAATTAGATATTAGCTGATTTCATAAATTATACAAATCAATATATTTTCTACATAGCAGAAAAAGGAACCTTTATATATATAAATGTGAATCTTCTGAGAAAATAGCATCGATACTTACCTCGGAATTATTCTCCTCCAAAATAATTCTATCAAAGCTATAAAGACCATGATTGATTGTACAAAACTACTTGTAGAGCCAAGAATTTACGGTTATTAAGCAATCGTTCCTCGCATCCAACATTATCCACATTTCCTTCAATGCCAACTATAAAATTCAAACGATATTACTAGTCATTTGCATGTAATTACGCTACAAGCAGAATCCTTTTTCTTTTAGATCTTCTAGCTTTTGTAGGTGATAATGTTCATTATTTTGATCTTATTTTGTCTAGATATTTATGTAGTCATTTTACTTTAAGGAGCAAACACAAACATTGTTAAAACAAAAAATAGCATAAAGAAGGAGATAAAAATATAGGAAAAAATATTAATTGAATATGTTTTATACACTGAGCTTTTCTAATTTTTCTGTATACATACATATATACATACATACATACATCAAAAGTCAGGAAAAATATTAGCCGTCATGTTTTATATCACAGTTTTTCCCTAATTTTTCAATACATACATAACAAAGATATACATGCATACATACACAAAATATACATACATACATATACACACAATATACATAAACATATTATTTTGTTGTGTGTGTGTATATATTATATATAGTATGCGTACATATATTTATCACAGTTTCATGTAAACAAGATGTTTTTTTCCAATAAAATTTATTTTATTTATTATGTATTTAAATCTTTCTTTGAAAAAATAGAATTGATGCCGTAAAAGTAGAAGGTGGTCACCTCTCAAGTGGGGAGCACCTCTGGATTGCGCTTTAATGTAGAGCATTGATTGTATATGACATATCATTTTGTGAAATTAACGAGAAACTTACATTCCATCACTATTCAATTCATTGATATCAAAATCATTTTCGTCACACATACACACAATAAAATGAAGTATATTTTTGTTATCTTTATATAGCTCAAATAATTTACAACCTAGTAATAGGAACCCTAAGTCCTGGGTGTAAGAGTATGATGGGAGATGAGTTGAGTGCCATTCTCAACCATCAATCAATCATACGGGGTTGAGCAGTTTAGCACGAAATGGAAGGTATGTTCAGCAAGCTTGTGTGCATGAACGGGGTCGGCCCCATCACCGATTCCCACATGCAACTAGAAGACGCAGACTTATCAGTCGGTAACAAAGCCGTGTCTGATTGGAGACAGATGAGACGTATATCACCATTCGCCGCCAACCAGGAGAGCCTACCCACCTCCCAGGCCACGACTTATCTGCACCGAACTGGCGACAGCTGTCGTCCACATTGCCAGAATCTAATGCCAGCGCTCCTCGATACGTGGCACCACCCGATGCCCCCTCCGGGCCCACTCCCTCCGCCAGTGAAGTCCTTAAGAAGGGAAGGGTGGAACGGAAGGATAAAAACCGGAAAGAGTCGGGGAAGGAGGGTACGCGATCGATTCGAATCGAATTGGAGAATATTCTACCAAATTTTTATCGTGATTGGTTTCTATATACGATAGATCGAAACGAAAAATTCGATCTTGAGATGGAGAATTCCCTTCTTGAAGAGGAGACCACGAGGCGGCACCGGCGGGGCCGGAGAAGAGGATCAGAGCGAAGAATCGCCGTCTGTGAGAAGGAGAGATAGCTGAAGAATCAAGACAGAATCTCCGGTGGATCGTGCGTTTTTTCGAAGAGATAGAAAGGAAAGCTTCGGAAATCGGTAAGATTCTGACACTTGGGGTTGGCAGAGGTGTTGATCGATATAGATCGGGCGATTTCTCTTAGTTTTTTTGTTTGATTTGAGCTTCTTTTTTGGATTTGGGATCAGAAAGGATGTCGGCGACGGTATGAGCGGGAGGCTGCGGCGGGGGAAGAGAAGATGGAGGTGTGGAAGCGGCGGTGCGAGTGCTGCGGGCTGACGGAGGAGTGCACGCCGGCGTACATCGCGCGGGTCGGGAGATACGCGGGGAGGTGGGTGTGCGGGCTTTGCGGGGAGGCGTGGAGGACGAGATCGGGCGTCGGGGCGGCAGATCTCGACGGAGAGGCGATGACCGGCAAGTGAGCTTCTGCCGGAATTCCGAGCCGCCGCAGCATCGCAGTCGACCCGGCGAGCACTTCATCGCTGCTGTGCGGCAGCTCCTCCGGAGCCTCGACTCCCGCGGGTGTGCGATCCAGCCCAACAGTCCCCGGAAGGGAGGGGCCGTCGTCGCGCGCCAGCGGTCGGTCCCCACTGGTCCGACCGGGAGCTGCTTCTCGACCTGGCCGGTTGAAGACCGCGAAACAAGCGTTCCAGACCAAAAAAAAAAGGGAAGCCGTCGAGACTGAAAGCGGGCGGTGATTGGATTCAAGTGGAATAAACTCTCAAATCAGAAATTTTCTCCAAAACCTCTGGTTAATTCTACGCTTAATTAAGGTTAGAATTTTAGTTTTAAGCTCAGTTTTTTTGGGGGACTCAAATTCTACTCGTTTCTTTCCTGCAGAGGTTCTTGTAAGATTTGATCAATGGAACAGAAAATGGAAAATTCCATTTTCCAAATGTTATATTTCTGCTCTGGAAAACTATCATGGTAATTTCTGAACAAGGGAAACTCAGACTCAAGCCTTGCATGCTCTCTGTCTCCTTTTCCAATCAAATTGAGACCAATCAAATTGAAACTGCGGTCATATAACTTCCAGACAAATAGATCCTATTTGTCTAATTCCATTACTGACAAGTTGAATTTTGGTGATTGGATTCTAAAACTACTGGAGTTCTAGTAACTATATAATTAGATCTATTAGACTACGGGTAAGTTCAGTTGACTGCAGCGTGAAGAGGACACCAAAAATAATCAAAGAAGAGGGCAAAGAGGATTTAGGAAGAAGGCGCGCTTTTAAACGGAAATGGTTTCTAACTCTTTAGGTTGTATTTGGTTTTGCGATTAGAATCAGAATGGATGGTATGAGATCGAAATGATCTAATCTTGTTGATGGCTTGTCCAAAAAAAAAAGCTTTAAAAATCAAATAGGAAAGTTTTTGAAATAAATGTTTTAGTAAACTAGCGAAAAAGATTGAAACAAAGAGTCAGAATCTAATTTTGGAGATTAAAGCATCCGGTCCTCCTTGAAGTGAATTGGAAGAAACTCCTTCCAACTAATGTTGGAGTGAGGATCACTCTTCTATTTCATTTCAGATCTCAGCTCTCTCAACCAAACAGCGATAAATTTTCTCATTTATCGAAGGATGATTTCCTAAATATATTAAGTTAAAGTGTTTATTGTTCTCGACCATCATCAACTTGGCAGGTGTGGATGAATTGGTTTAAGGTTAAGCAGAGAAAAGTGATCGAACATATAGAATACTAGCCACCAAGGTAGCCTGGTGGTAAGGGGCGATAATTCCATCCGAGTTGTCCAGGTTCCAAACATGCGGGCGTATGCCCCATGTCCGGATGGCTCGTTGGCGGATATGCTTTCCTTCCACCTGTACGAGGTGGCGCTGAGGTGACGTACCTACATGTGAGGCGGTGAGTTCAGTGGGGTGAGCCACAGGTCAGGAAAGGCATGCGAAATCTGCGACCTGTACGAACATTCTCTGGTGGAAGGAGGGCCAGTAGTGGGGCTGCTACGCGGGTAGGGTGGTCCCTCCCCTCCCCTCTTATTATTTACCATATATAATATATATATATAGAATACTAGGCTTGATATGCTAAGGTCGGTTGGTTTCGATTTGCCGGTCAACTACATATCAGTCAAGATGCATGTGGCCTCGTGCATGTCACATGGATGTGCATGTTTCTTCGACAACACCCAGTAGGTGTATGAGAACAAATAACCCATTATGTAGCTGAATTCTGAAAATGCCATGGAAGAAGTGATAATTGCAAGAATAGTGTTTAATGTCCATTCATTAAACGGTGCAAGAAGGTTGGAACAAGGAAGGCATCCGGGTGGGGGTGACTGAGACTCTCATGGCATCATTTTTTGCGAAAGCGATCCTTTTAGTCGTCGCAATGAAGCAGATTTTTGGTAATCTTTTGCATTAAGGGTAATCAGTTTTACATTCTGATCAACAAGAAATTATTAAAAAAAAAAGGAAAGGAGAGAGTTTCATGAGAGCTATAAGCTGCAACAAGATTATACATGGATTCCTTAGGTTTGATCATTTCTAAAGAGGCTCAACCTCTTTCTCTACCAACATAACGGCTCGTCGAATTAAACATCATTGCTTCCTTAGCTTAGGATAATGATATTAGTACAATTACAAGTCTTAGCAACCAAAAAAAGCAACCAGAACCCAACATCTGTCACAACCCAGGACTCACCCAAAATGGCTATTCGGAAGGTTTATTTGGATCCTTGATTCTGTATAATACCAAGATCTATCAGCGAATAACGATGAGGACTAAACACATGCCGCATGGGTCCTCACATACTCCCCTCGTTCAAGCCTGATCCTCGTCAGGCTAAGGATTCACATCTATTCAAATATAATCACAAACACTACGATCGGTCTGTGGTCAGCCCCATGGATCAGTATGAGGTGTTCCTTAGTCCACATAGTTATGCGTAGGGTTTGCTCTAATACCATCGGTCACAACCTAGGACCTCACCCAAAATAGCTAGTCGGAAAGTTTTATTTGGATCTTTGATCCTGTATCAGTACCCAAATCTATCCAACGAATACTGATTAAACTAAACCATGCCCGTATGGGTCTCACAGCATTAATAACCTTTGCATTACAATGGTTATCAAACTTGATCATATAATATACTCATGCTTCCTCTTTGCTCAAGTATATTGCACGCCATTAGGTTTAATTAATAAACCTAAAGCAACCGCGTGACTCATCATTCAATCATTACTTATTAAAAATCCAGTCATCCCTAGCTCCTGCTAGTAGAATATCTTTTTTAGTCATTCTCTACTTGTCAATATTGATCCTCATTAATGAAAACTTGTCACATACCACAACCATGATATTCCTTTATAAATAGATGGAGAAGGCTGGTTGCAACTTCCACTGAAGAAATTTCCTCAGAACGTGCCATTGATGGATCCACATCAGCATGGAGCCCACTTGATGTGGATACGAAACCTTCCATTTGACATGCACGGGACAACCCATTGTCATCGAGGACAAATATCATGTGGGGAATCTTCAATATCTGATACAGTATTCAATATTCCAGCCTACTAATGTGGATGTATTTTATTAGAATGGAGTTCAAACTTCTGAATAAACTGCAACAAAAAAACAATATCCAGCTTTTTTAATCATATCATTATTGTCATCGTTAAATAATCGAGTATAATACTAGCTTTTCTATAGACAATTCCATGAGACCATGACTAAGTTTCCTGAACTTTAGTGAGAAGTTCACTGAGTTCCTAGATGTAAAGTATTCTGTCGTTTTTCTCGCAAGTCTCATTTAAAATGTTACTCAATGTTTATCTACTACGTCATGGATGCTGAATGCGAACCATGGCATTGGTCGATCTTACATAAAGCAAACAAAAATTTTTGATATAAATTATTAAGATGTAATGGAGAGGCTGCTTGTTTCTTTACTCCACGCAACACAAATTACATATCACACACTTGGAACGAAGACAAGCAAACCGTTGAACCAGAACTTGGCTTACAAGTTGGAAGTGAGACGATTGAAGTGGCAATGAAACTTGAGAGATCATTGGCTGGCACTATATTGAAGGACACAAGTAGCATTAAAAGTCGCAGGGAGAAATCTGATTGAACTCGCCAACTAATTTTATTGGCTCTGGCTCGCAAAACTTGATTCCTTCATTATGTCTAGAGGAATGTCTGTTCAGGATCTAGTTCTTATAAATAAACATCCACACAATGCAAAAGATCATTATGGAACAGCTATCAGCATAAATGACAAATTTTAATTTAAGGTGGGAAAAGCACTTGTTTGCAGGCAGTTAGGAAATGAACTCTAGGTCAAGTTGCAAAGTGAAAACAATTAGAGTCATATAAACGTACAACAAAAGATTGATGTAGCGTATACCATCCTATTCCTATGGAATAGTATGTGCAAGAAAAGAACACAACCTCAACAATATCAACAAATTTTGATGGATGCAATATAGATTTTTGAAAGTAATCTATGAATTAATGGGTCTCGCAGAATGATTACAAGAGTCTTTAGAAGTTGGTCCATTTGAGACATAAATTAGTATCAGGGGTGGCTGAATTCTAGCATTTCATTTTTTGGTCAGGGGTGGAGGGAGTAATAATTGAGTCTTGAAAGAGATGCGAAGGCAGAACTTAAATAGGCTAAATTAGCTATGCTCTGCTAGATTTCCTATGATGTTTGTTACTATGACAAAAGGCACCATGGCCTAGAAAATTTTATAAATTCCAAGGGACCTTAACAAGCATCAATCCCTTGACTTCCTCCAAATTAAATAATTTCCAAACTAAACTTTCATTGGACTTACATGTTTAAGGCTTATTTATAGGCCTGATTTGAGATCTTCTTGTACTTTATATACATATAAAGAGAAAACCCACAGAGCTCAATGCAGGTCTCCATTTTGTTTCCATTTGAACATGATTCTGGTGTGACACTCAAAAAGGGCCAGCAATCAACTCCATGCACATGGCACCAAACCTCTCCCCATACCATGCCATGCTGAGAATCAGGGGTGGAGGAAATGTGTTGGGCCACATAACAATATTTTTCTCGAAAAGTAAACATAATTTATTCATCACATGCGCAGACAATACTACTTAAATTTCCATGCAATGTAAGGATTGAAGATGATGAAAATCATGCACCGAATCCTAGGGTTGGTTGCTTACCGAACCTCGAGTCCTGCATATTGTTTGCATGGTGAACACAAAACTCAGCAAATAAAAAGGATGCTTTATCTTGTTCTAGCTTTACATTATTCGTAGGGAATGGCAATGGCTGAAGTTATAATGCGTATTATTATGAGCATGAGTTGAAAAGCTTCCAAGGTATAATGAATTAAGAGTGGATTAAGGATGCAGTAGCCACAATGATGCCTAGGCTTGTCATGATCATGAGCATGAGTTGAAAGGCATGCATTAACGAGGATGGATTGCATATGCAGCAGCTACAATGATGCTCGGGCATGTCTGGTGTAACTGGTGTTGCTTCTGCTTTATAAAAAGAGATTGAAAACACAGAAGCTAGATTTTCTAGCTTCTCCCAAAATATGTGGACAATGGGATGTGATTCACCATGGGATAACAGAATGATTTCTTGGCCTAATTGCACCTAAAACTCGCCTATGAAAGGAACAAGGCAAAGGAAGAGATACAAAGAGTTAATTGGTATTAAATCAATCTCAATAACGTTTTCAAGTGGTTGATTTTTTTAATAAAACAAAATCTCTCTCAAATTTTTGGGCTCCTTCTGCAAAGTGCCCAAAAACTTGGATATTGTCCCCAGGCCCAGCCCATATGGACCTGCGGAAAATTTTCTGCTAACCGGCAGGTAATTATACCATCCTCGCCTCCAAGTTCTTACACGCAAAACACGCGGCGGAAGAGGCAAAAGCGTTCCCTTTCGTCCCCTCCGACTCAACACGTGAGAAGCTTCGCCTCTCGTCGCCTCGGTTCGCTTCTCCGAAACCCTAATTCCATCCCAAACCCCCCTCTTTTGCTTCCTACATCTCTAAATTTTCCAACGAATCCACTCTCTCCCCCATCGCACGATCCTCCCATTCGAAATCCTAGGGTTTTGATTCTTTGGGATTCGCATGCATCCAAACCCTAGATCTCTGATTTAGGGTTATTACGGAATCAGCTGGAGATATAGGAATGGGGGTGATCGCCAGGCGTCCTGGGAGATTTCGTGCGGTTTTCAATGGTTTATGTGCTCTGGTACTGCTCTTTTTCTTCTACAACAAAGAGGACGTTCTCAGGAACCCTTTCCTCCACCGAAAGTCCAATTTTTCCTCTTCTTGGGTTTCAAAATCCAATCTTTTTCCTCATCGCCGGATCTTGGAGGTTCCTCTCACCAACTCAACCAATGGGGCCGCCCAAATTGATGGGATGAATGAGAATTCTGAATCCTTTGGGAATCCCACGGAATCGTGCATTGGACTAGCCCAGCACGAGGGATTTGCCACCCAGTGTGACTTCTTGATGGCCCATCGGCAGTGCCATTCCGGTGGATTCATTGATTACCTCACCTTTTTCTACTGCAACTGCGAGAAATTTCGTGCTTTGGGCTTCGCCATGCTTGGCCTATGGCTAGCAGCTCTGTTCTATATGCTGGGAAATACGGCTGCCGATTACTTCTGTTGTAATCTTGAGAAGCTCTCCAGCTTACTGAAGCTTCCTGCGACCGTTGCTGGGGTTACCCTCCTCCCACTTGGAAACGGCGCTCCTGATGTCTTTGCTAGCATAGCATCTTTCGTGGGACCGGCAATGGAGATGTTGGTCTCAATAGTGTATTGGGTGGAGCAGTCTTTGTTACTTGCATAGTTGTTGGGGCCGTCTCATTATGCGTTGCGGAGAAGAATGTTCAGATTGATAGGAAATGTTTCATGCGAGATATTGCCTTCTTCATGTTGACGTTGGTGTCTTTGTCCGTGATCTTGATTGTTGGGAGTGTGCCTGTTTGGGGAGCATTCATGTTTGTTTCCATTTACGCAGTTTATGCATTCACTGTGGCGGCCAATGAGATATTAAGGAAGCATGCTCGGATGTTGAAGTTGGATATAGTGACTCCATTGCTTCCACTAAGAGGGAGCATCTTTTCTCACAGTATTGAAGAGAATGAATCTATTTACAGCTCTCTTCTGGAAGAAAATATTGACGATGAGATGCCACGATGGCATAATTCATTACCTCAGTGGATGTGGGCTTCACATGTGGCTATTTATTCGAATCAGGGCAGTAGGGCTAATTCCTTTGAGAATGCTAGGCCTTTATGGGGTTGGAGTGATGAAGGACAGGTGGAAACTTCATTTCTCTCTTGTTCCAAGTTAATTTTCTGGATGGAGATGCCTTTGTCTGTTCCAAGAAGGTTAACAATTCCAATTGTTGAGGAAGAAAGGTGGTCAAAAGGATATGTGGTTGCTAGTGCTTTTTTAGCACCTCTTCTGTTGGCATTTCTATTGAACAATCATGAGAGTGAGAGCTCCAAAGGCAGTATAGCTGCTTATGTCGTAGGTGGTATCATTGGTGTTGCACTTGCATCTCTTGCTTTCCTATACACGAACACTGATCGCCCACCAAGAAGGTTTTTGTTTCCATGGGTGGTAGGAGGTTTTATAATGAGTATAGTGTGGTTCTATATTGTTGCTAATGAGTTAGTTGCGCTTTTGGTGGCCTTTGGTGTAATCTTGGGCATTAATCCATCTATTCTTGGACTGACGGTATTGGCATGGGGTAATTCAATGGGTGATTTGATGTCAAATGTTGCTTTGGCTATGAATGGTGGAGATGGAGTGCAGATTGCCATGTCGGGATGCTATGCTGGGCCTATGTTCAACACACTTGCTGGTTTAGGGATGTCAATGTTACTCAAGGCATCGTCGACAGTGCCTGCTTCTTATGAGCTCCCACATGATAGGACCTTGGTTTATACAATAGGTTTCCTCATGTCAGGACTCATCTGGGCTCTTGTTATCTTACCACGGAGCGACATGCGCCCAAACAAGATGCTGGGTTTTGGCCTAATATCTCTGTATCTAACATTTCTCTCTGTTAGGCTGAGCCATGCAATGGAATCTTTTAGTTGGCTGGTTTATATTGATGCTTTCTAGTTCTATCAGGGAAAGGAGTATGAATTCCTCTAACATACAGGATGCACTTGTCAACATGAACAGGAAACTCATGATTTGATGGAGCTTTGTGTATGATGATCATGTTGTATTGAAACCATTGATCAAACAATTGCTGTAACTAGCTAGCTGCATATACATAAGAAAATTGAGAGAGATTGCATAGATTTATTTGAATCACATCTGATTTCAGTTATTCTCCCTTCCGCACTTTTGTCATGGGCTTCCTTAATGGTTGTTCTAATTGCTGCACTTGTTGTGGAACATTGAGTTGGTTCTATGATTTGTAGATAAACAACTCCCTCAGTGCTGACCTATGAGGCCTGGTAAGCCTTTTTCTCCAATACCGTTCTCATGTAAATGGTAGCTTTCTTGCATTGTTTTAGTTTAGTGGCTTTTGTTTTAGATAGATTATCCATCATAATTATTGTATTGATGATCTTCTAAGGACTAAGTCAATATTTTGTCTGTCAAATTGGATAAGTGGTTCCATGCAAACTGTTTTTCAGCAAAGAATCAAGATAGATTCTCTTTG
Source organism: Phoenix dactylifera (assembly GCF_009389715.1). Classification (NCBI taxonomy): domain Eukaryota; kingdom Viridiplantae; phylum Streptophyta; class Magnoliopsida; order Arecales; family Arecaceae; genus Phoenix; species Phoenix dactylifera. Next base: position 3,943,367 of record NC_052397.1, on the reverse strand, counting down.
CTTTGTTCCCCTCTTAACAGATTTACCTTTATTGCTGATTAAAGCAAATTTCATTTTCACGAAACTTCCTGCTTATATGAATCATTGATTAATAAAGCACTACGCATCATTTTTATATTCTCTAGGAAAGTTATTTTGTCTGTGACTTTCATCTTATAAACAAGCAAGGCTTTAACTGGAATTTGGAAGTAGTGTCTATTGCTAATTTTTCATACTTATACATGGAAGGTAAAAAAAGGTCTATCCTGTATACTTTTTGGTAATACCACTTGCTGGCATTAACGACCTTCTTCTTGTTAAGGGCAAGACATGAAATTCATTTGAACTTCATTTTATAATGATTCTAATTCTGTTTTCAATAAGTTCTATGGCATCTGAAATCTTCAATGGTGAGCTAAAATGTTCTTTCATTGGTTGGTGAAGAAAGTGAACGTTTGCTTGAAGTATATGCTCCTCTGCAGGTTCCAAATCTTTTTGGAGGGCAATGATCTTCATGAAGATTCATTGGCTAGAAGGCAAAGATGGACTTGGTGAACTGGGAGTTGTAAGTTATCCTAGTACTCTTCTTCATGCAAAGAGACCCAACAATGGCCAAAAAAAAGTTTCATGCAAGGATTTAAGTCCAACTGAAACAGGACAATATTATCAGTACCGTATCATTCGGACAGGAAACTGAGACTCGGGACATTGATTCTCTTGAACTGAGATGCCTGATTGTTTTGGTCCATCCCAATTGTTCTAATTGCATCCAACACTTGGGATTGGGCTGGAACGAGATGGATCAGCATGCAATTCTTTTATTTATTTTTCTTTTTCTTCTTGTTGTTATTGACTATTTTAGTATGTCTCGACTATACTGTTCCATCCTGAGACCTTATTGTCCAAGAAGCATAATGGGATGGGGCCCAATACTGAGATTTAAACCCTTGATCATGTTATATACAACTTGTTTTCAAACATTTTTAGCATTTTGCCCCAAAAGAAAAAAATGCATTGAAAGTTTTGCATGATCAAAAGTGAAGGCCTTCCTAAAAGAGTAAGGAAAATTGTAGCAAATTGGATTAATGAATCTGTTGTTTAGTATATGCAAAAACAAGACGAAGATAATTATACAAAGGCAAAATGACTGATGAAGAAATTAATCTGCTTCATATGATGATCTTCTCAATGGAAATCAGAAAGGATGGAAACCTAAAGTTGATGTTTTCCTCAACTGTAATTACAATTAGCTTGAGTAGATAGTTGGAAAATGTTAAATTGAAGATAATTTCTCTTGTTCACTAAATTTAGTATTGAGCAAAGCAAGTCTTAAGTGATCACTGGTAAAATGAGCATGGTTGTTATAAATAATTAGTTGGAATATTAGCTTGTTATAATGAGGTCAAAGACTTGTCATGCATATTATACCTTCAATAAGTTGCAACCATGAAATCATTCTAGAGGCTGATTTGGTTTTATAAATAGCTTGTTTGGAGGAAAAATTTGGTGAACTAGCTTCTGAATCAGATCTCTACAGTGAGGAGATTGAATGATGATCGGAAGAATAAGTATGATGGTGGAATCTTCTATAAGCATGAGTGGTTTTATCATCTCAACGTCTTTCCCATTAATGTTGGGTTGGCTAGAGAGCACAATACTAGCACAATAAGGATCCATGGAAGGAACCAGTAGATTTTTTCCAACTAGAAATTAACTTTACATGAACTCTTTGGTTAATTGGTGTTGAAATCCTAGCCAAGGCAATTGCAGGCAAGAGAGGGCTTTGTGATGAACTTAAAACGCCAACTAGGAGGCTGGAAACCTAGATTATTGCAAAATTACTGAAACACATTGCACAATTGGATGAGAAATGAGAATGAGGATTTAACCAAAACTGGTGTCAAAGTTGCGGCATTGTCATTATTTTTATCTACTCTTGTTCCAGTAATACAGAAGAATGGAGAGTCAGATATAGAGTTGCCTTTTCTGTGCAGTCATGATCAAAGAGCATGGTTGGGTCAAAAGGAGGATGAAATTGGCATTGAAGCACCGATTTTCAATTTTATTTGCTGTCCTTAGGGTATTAGAAATTCATTCATATAATTTCGCAATTCTTTGTGGGTTTTCTAAAGAGTTTTCTGGTGGTTAGATGATAAATGGTTGAGAATAAGGATCTGTCTCTCATGTGCTCCCTCACATGGGTAGGGGGCATCTGTAAGTACTAAGGTAATGATGGACCCTCATTTCTTTTCTACAAAAAATCTGAAAAGGGTGGGCCAATCCACTTAACTGAGGGGAAAGCTAAAATGAGCAGGATCCCACTTGGACTTGAGAAAGAAACAAGTATTGGTGACAGATCTTGAAGGGCTTGCATTAGGAGGAAAGCCTTTTACTGGCTGCTCTATATATCCCATCCATTCCTTTTGATCATGCATCTATGAAAGTTCATATTTTTATTCTTTTCTTTTCTCCGGAAAAGATTTATCGTAGAGTCCTTATGCCATTAGGAATCTTGAATCCTGTCTTGACAAGAAATTAAGGGATGTTTAGAGATTAGGGAGGCATTCTTGCTTCTGTAACGGAGAACTTTTCAGCGGGAATAGAAATTCAGACATTTTCATTTCATGTTCTCTCTTATTCTTTTGCAAATTTTTGTTCAACCTTGAGCTAAAGATATGTTCTCTCAATGACTTTTTGTAGTTTTCTCCAGCCTTATCTTAATTATTTTCATATTTTTGCACAGTTTATTCCAGATCTGAACAGATTCATGGATATTCACTTTACGTAAGCATATGAATTCAATTGGTGTCTGGAAGCAAGGGAGTTATGTGTATTCTTTGTGTTCGAAAAAATGTGAGGAATGGCATTTGAAAGGAGCAAGTTGATGTTGTTTTCCTTTGAAAATTACGGATCTGCTGACTGCAATCAAAGAGATGGAGCAGATGCTAAATTCTAGGAAGCCACAAAAACTTATGAGCTTAACTATTCTTTATTCCTGAAAGCTTTGAAGTACTCTTGGACGCCTCTACTTATCATGTGTGGGTTGATCACACAATACTTTTCTATTGATCAGCTATTCAGCAACTGACAATTAATTTTCCTTGTTTTTATGGATATTTTTGTTTCTTATACAATGTTTCGACAATTTGGCCTTTCTTCAACACATTTTTAACTTTATGTCGATCATAATTAATCCTTGTCTGCCACAACAGACTATGTGATATGCTCCAAGGAATCATGGGACAAACTGGACCCCTGCATCTACCGGAGGCATCCAGTCATCAGCTTTCTATAGCTTTGCACCTCAAGCAACCAGAGGAAGCAAATCATCTAACCATGGGACATGTCTTAAGGTCCATCTTGACATTTCATAAGCATTCAAGTTGCCAAAATGACATCCTTTGTCATCTATTTTCTACATCTTGCTGCATGGTTATATTTGCCCCCTTGTGTAGGCAGACAAATTCAGATCACCACTTAAATATGCCCTTGTTTTCAAACCTTGATATATTGTTATCCTCCTCCAGGTCATGAAATCCAAATTACATCTTCCAATAGCTGTCTGTTCATCGATATATTGTCTGACGATTGGAATGACATTTTGTCTTTGAATTTGAATGGGAATAGGGTGAAAGCTTGCAAATGTTGCACAAAGCTATTGAATGGAAGCTACTGTTAATTGTCATCTTCCCTCTTCATCTCATTCTTTCTCGTGCTTTCTCACGTTTCCATCTTCTTTGATGAAGCAAAGGATCCATGCGCTTCTACAGCTCTGCATGCTCTTCTGATATGCTAAGCCTGTCAGCAAAATCTTAAATGCTGGCCTTCCTTAAGATGAATATGACATCGATCAATGACACCAACATCATGCTACTAGAAATATACTCATCACAAAACCACATCTCTGCTTGTGTAATCCCTGTTTGTCATGGCTTGTATAAACCCAATTTCAATCTCTACTTTTAAGACAATTGATTTTGATGCATCTTTCGCATCCCTTGAACAGCTCTCCTTTCTGTTCTCTTAAAATAAAAATCTCACAACATTGTTTTTATGTTTTTTTGTTCCAAGCTCCACCAATAAGATATGTACATTGCATGTGCTACATATTATATATTGGTGTTAAGCAAATTTTGTTTGATTGTACATGGCTGGACTCTTCACTCTCTGCTTGCTTTTTGGCTGGAATAACGACGACTGCTTTGTGGTATAGCAAAGACACCATTCATCAATGCCGGGATCCGAAGAATTTGGGAACAAAATATGATTTGTGATTACTTGTACCAAAATGTTCGGTGGAAGAAGCAAAGATTACTGACCTAAATTTTTCATAGTGTACTGTCACAGCACTAGAAAGGTCCACTGAGGCTATTTAAATGCCCACGTATATCTCAATCAATTTACCAGGCTGCATTACCACAAGTAAGTTCGAGCCAATTTCCCGGGTACCATCTACATAATTACAATCTGAGTCCTTCGCCAGGTTTGTAATTACTGTATAGCCTCCTTAAGAAGTATGATGAAAATAAATAAAAACCCCTCTGCCTAAAATTAATAAGAAACCAAAAAATCGTAGTTCCAGTCACCGCCTGCGAAAGTCTAAATGGAGACGCTGTTGGGCACAGCCGCGGCAGTGACGCGACGGGGCGGAGGTGGGGGCAAGCAGTGTAGTATGGCAGCACCCGGCCCCGTACCGTTGCGCCCGCCTCGGGTCGCCGTTCCGCCGGCGAATCTCCTCCTCGACCCCGCTCCCATTTCCGCCGCAAAACTCCCGGAACCCCGCCACCGCCCGCCGCGTCGGCCGTCCACGTCCCCGGCTGCTGCCCTCTCCCCCAAACTCCTCGTCCGCGAGTGCGTCGACAACGTTCCACCACCGCATGAACTTGGTCGCCTGCAATATAGTCGGCATCGCCGAGAGGAAAAACCGTGCGGGTCGGCGAGGAACGCCGGTACCTCGGCCGGGTCCCGCTCGGGATCGGGAACTAATCGGCGCATCAAGGGGGGCGGCTCGGGACGTAGCCGCCGAGCGGGTACTGGCCGAAGTTTAGCGCGGCGTGCTGAGCCGAGGCGAGCCAGATGAGGGTGGTGAGGACGGCGACGAGATCGGCGGGGGAGTCGAGCGGAGGCCACCAGGGGGCGTGGCGCTTGTCGGCGTGGCCCACGTGGATGCACTCGTGATACCAGGCCTGGAGCTCCGTGTCGGACCGGACGCGGGCCGGGTCCGGGTAGTAGCACTCGACGTAGGACCGACCCAGCTCTGGATGGCGGACCAGAGGAGTAGGCCGTCGTCGGCGTAGGGGTAGTCCTCGATCAGGAGACGGAGCCCGTGGGGTTGCGTCGGGTCCTCGACAGCCATGCCCCTGTGATCAAAGTTTACATGATACGTACCTTAATATTTATTACACGTCCAATTCTTAACGTTTGCATGCAAAACTTGATATTGTTCCAGCCATGGATTCAGTGTCATCCGATCAGAGAAAAGAGAGGGAGAGAGACGGGAATGGCATGTACTGCGTATTAGATCAGCCGGGAGACCCTCCAAGTCGAATCTCATAAATCCCCGGTAGTAGGCCGCACTAATTCCATGCAGTAGGGGCCAGCGAGTAAGCACGACTCGATCACCCCCTCGCGTTGATAAGGCTGCCTCGCCAGCGCGTTGATCTCCAGCGTGTATCTCATGTGGGGATGCAGCAAGCTGAACACCGGATGCAGCGTGCTCAACGCCTGTGCGCTGCCAGTATAAACGGCTCCATGATGCTGCACGCTCTCAACCTACGTAATTAAGACGTACAAATCCATATATATGAGATTAGCATTAAAAAGTTAAAAATAACAACGGCTATTAGCAGGTAATAACATCCATTGTAACTCTTCATGCTTATTTCCAGATGAAATGGTCATCATTTCATTCTAATAAGGAATATTTATTTTATATACCAGTGGTTGACGAGCTGTGGACGCCGGCGTCATTGGAAGCAGACATGGGACTTGCGAGCATCCATTGCCAATGAGTGGTGGCGTCGCAGGGCGGTGTCAAAACCATGCTGGGCGGGCCTCACCAGGCAGCGCCGAGGAAGGCCCCAATTCAATCGCCACGGGCTTCAATGTCCCCCATGGGTGTCAAGAAGAAGAGGTCCGGGTGGCATATGCTTCCGGCCGTCCAGCTCCGTTGATCCGCTTGAATGACGGTAGATATATGTCGTGGTAGTCCCACCATGAACAACTTTCCCTCCTCCAATGCCTTATTAAATATAAAAGGAAAGTTGGATATAGATAAGATAATGGCGTTGCATGTAATTCGATTGAAAGATAGGGTGGTTTCGATCGGGTTACCTCTTGACGTCAGCCCATTAAGCGCCCGCGATGTGGGCATCCGTTATGGCGGATCTGGGGACCGTAGACTGCAGGATCCAGTTTGCTGACCGGGAAAGACCTGTGGACGAAAATGCCCCTCCTGTTTCAGTTAACTACAGTTGGGCCTGTACAATTTGAATGACAAAAATACCCTGATGATTTCTTAGTAATACCTGAAGCCTCTCGATGCTTACGGGGTTGATGCCGGCGACCACCTGCCGGGCAAATTCGTCGTCTCGGAGCCACGCGAATTTGTCCTCTGCAAGATAGTTATATCTTAAACATAGAACCTTGGATTTATGTCAAATAACACAAATGCCACTAAATTGGCTACGTTAGCTTGACCGAGTGGCCATGCAAGTACAATCTTGCCGCATCGAATGACAGTTCAGCATGTATTATACGATATTGTGGTCTATTAAAAAAAATATAAAATATATAAATAAATCTATTCCATTTTATTAGCTTAAGTTTTTAAAACAAATGGTAATTGATTTATCTCATACTATCAGCTTTAATTTTTAGAATAACAGGTGATTTCAACATGGTCTATTAAGTCTTTTTTTAATATTTTAGTTTGCTTAATCTTTCAAAGATGTGTCACAATCGTAGTTGAAAACTGAAATAAGAAAAAAGATGGACGTGACATCTTTGGCCAATTTAGACCTCCACAATCCCAACAATTGCCGAGTGATGGCAACTGATTAAGGGCAAAAACTAATATAATAATTTAAAAAAAAACAGGTGGGATGGCTCAATCTTCTAATTGGATAAACGGGTTTGACAATGAAATACAAGTAGAATTGATTGTACTACTGGAGAGGATATTGGGTGTCACTAGCGTAGAAGCCTCTCTGCCTCGACATCTTGATATCTACTGAACAAAAGGTAGCTTCCCTGAGGTGTGCTCCTGGGAGGCCCGAGCATGAGATAAGACCCTCCTGCTGTAGAGTGTCAATGGGTGCGAGGCCCTGGATCAGTCAGTTCTCGATGGAGATGGAAGCAATGAGTGAGGGGATGAGGCATGGGAGCACGCAGGCGCTGAGCCTCCTGCCGAGAAGGGCGACCTTGGCTTCGGCCCTTCAAAGGGCCTCAACCACGCGGGCACAATAATGGATGCGCGCTTCTCAACTCACTCTCAGCTAGCATATCTGTTCCATGTTCAATATGATCATCTATGTTAATTATCACAGATATTGTGGATCCAAAGAAAAGATGCAAGGTTATAATAAAAAGACAGAGATTAGAAGAGAAGGTAAAATAAAAACAAGGATATTCAGTCCAGTTTATAATTAGTCATTAGGCTTTTAGCATGATCTTGGGGATGCAAGGTTATTTTTCATTTGACAATTTCATTTTGTTTATCTGTGGTTGATATTTTGGAAAGCTTACCTAAGAAATGAGGTAATCAAATGAATTTGTGACGACCAATTTTATATGGGTCAGAATCACAGATGAAAGTGTGTAGTTTGGTGGAGAAGATGGTGCTAGGAATATTCATGGCCGCAGTCTTGACTAGAAGAGCCATTTACCAAAATGAGCACGACCTGTTCCTAGATGAAACTCGGTCAAATGTCAAGAACTATGTAATACTACTTCAAGATGGAAGACATTGACGGTCAAAAACACCGAAGTTCCAAGAATCTACATGACACCCACCACCTTTCCCATTTTCACACCTATTTGTGAACGCATATAAGAATCTACAAATATTTTCAGACTTTTGAGAAAGCTTGTCGGAGCACTGCAAGTTATAGTTCCCATTAACTTCCCTAACGCCATCACCATATTCCAATTTTTCAGTGATAGCAATGGAGAGGAAAGAAGACTCACTAGTATCCGTAGGAGGCCGACCGGTCCGGCATCGTCGCGGGTACGGCACCTTCTCTCCCCCAAGAATTGGCCTGACAAACTCCATTCCTTTATCCGGATTGCCCAAGTCATTGTAGGTGGCATAATCATAGATCCTATCAGACAGCTTTCGGACCCCCTTTCCATCACCCCTCAGCTCCTTCAGCTCCTCCTTCCTCAGCTCTTTCAGTCCTGCCGGCGTCTCCGATGGCAAATAAGGCTGCAAATGTTCATAACAGGCCTATCAACAACTGAATTCCTAGAGCCAGATCTGCTTCAACTTGACAAGTGGCTTCATGTTGGTTGTAATGACAGGCAATTGAGAAAAGTTGACATTTTTAAGCGTCCCATATGACCATGTATACATTTATTAATTATCTAACAAGCAACATATATATTGTAGTTCATTAGCATCGAGTCCTATAACAAAAACATTAATCTATGTAACTAATGCTGGACTCCTGACTGCTAGCTCTTCCACAAATTTTTTGTCATTTAAATACCAGGAAGCACCATATATTAAGCTAAAGGCGAGCATGTGGAGTTTGGTGACATGTTATCCTGTGAAGACTAGTCCTACACTAAAAACTGATACAAGTTGTCCAGAAAATAAACTAGTTTAAGTTAGATAGATGTCTCTAGATCAGTTGCTCTACACCACAAACACTAAGATGGCGAAGTCATCGATGTCGACACTCAACACCTATGTCATGCTGTTAATTAAGACAAAGGTGGGTATGGATTTGGACTTGGTGCTGAAGAAGACTCTCTTGGGGGCAGGTCCTTGGTAGATTCGACCACATGAGTGCAGAAGGAAGTGGACGGGGCCGAGGAGAAGCCCCTCGACGAACGACACGGTCTCCAAGAAGATCTCTCTGGTGGCGATAGTGAGGGTGATGGCCCCAGGCTCACACAAGGCCGAGGTCCCCGACAACCCCACTCTGCGGTGTCAGACCACGCGCTCCCCCTTCACATTCTTCTTCTCAAACCAGTCCTTGATCACCGCCTCGCCGCTCTTCTTCGGCTTCTTGGTTCCTAGATGATGGAATTAATCAGTACAGAAGGAGACTGTCGAAAAGTCCAACAGCTAGTAGGATAAGAGGATCTAATGTCCTACAATAAATAATGTTCTTGTTGATTTGAGTTCTGAAAAGGAAAACCAAATCCAGTTGCGCTTTACAGATCTACCAGAAAGCAGATTAAGAAAGAGACTTGTTTTAGGCTTAAAAGAGCACCCCAAAAGCTCCAACTTTTTGTTTTGGTTATTGATCGAAAGCATCAGAAGAGGAAGAAGAAAAGATAATTTGATGAGGAGAACCATAGGCACTAAAAACAAAAACAAAAACATAAAAAAAAAAAAAGGAGCTTACTTGGATCGATCTCAGTGCTGATGAGCTGCAAGACTACGTTCCTGCCGATCTTATCGGACAAGGCATCGAGGTGGTTGGCAATAGCCTCCTTAAAATCCTCCTTGCTCTTCCTCCTCACGGTCAACGCCGCCCTCACCGAAAACTTCACGGGATCCGGCTTGCCCACCACAAGATTCACCACATCTTCGCTGATTGCCGCCACCACCTTCGTCGACCGAGAGCTCCTCCTCCTCCTCCTCGTCTGCTCCACGGAAACCAGAGCAGGGGAGGCAAAACAGAGCCTGCTCTGTTTACCTCGGAGCAGATCCAATTTCGGGGCAGGGACCAAAGATGATCTCTCCATCTGTGAGAAGCCCATGATCTCGTTGCAAACAGCCATTCTCTTCCTCTCTCTCTTCTTCTCCTCTTCAAGGAATTCTGAGGGAAAAGTTTGCAGCCTTATTCTTCTCTCTTCCTGCTCTGTTCTTCTTAGCGTTGGAAGAGTGGAGGAGGGGAAAGAGGGAGGAGTTATATCTCGCAGTGTTTAGCCGATGAAGGGGGTGGGATGGATTTTTAATAGAGGAAGGGGAAGAGGGGCAGGATGGGAAGGGTGGAAAGTGGCTGCTGGTTTCCAAATCCCGCACGTTTAATGTTCTTGTTTTCTTGTGAGAGACCTCAGGGGAGTAGTCAATTTGTGAGGGAACGGATATTTCTACGAAGTGGGGATTACGGTTTGGCAGGTTGAATGACGATCATGTTCTTATTGCTTAGATTAATGCTGTAAAGGTCCCCCACAAAAATTTAGATTAATGCTGTAATGGTCCCCTACGAAAATGTATGGCCAAAACGAAAAGTTTAATGGGGTACAAAACTCAGTCATGTTCATTAAATTTTTTTATGATGTTCCAGACATCCTTCTTTTATATATCTTAATTAATATATAACTCAGGTTTGCCAATATAGCAACTATACTACCTGAATCAAAGACTCTGCAATACAAGAAATCCATTTATGATTAATTACTTAGTTTGGTTGTGTAAGTGTTAGTATCGTTTAAAGAAACTCACCTACCATAGCTCATCGTATAGTGAAAGAGCTAGGTCAAGCTATAATTGAAAGGCATTCATTTTTTTTCCTTAAAATCTTGTGCAAATATATTCAGAGAAATAGAAGTTTCATTTATATAAAAATAGAAGTTAAATTATATTACAACTAATTAGCCATAAGAATTATCTGGGAAAAATCGGCTTGAAGTATTTTTTTTGATACTAGCGAAGTTCAATAAACCATTCATACTAGTAGAAACTTTTAACCGGCTTGAAGTATCTTCATATTATCAGTAGAAAAATCATAATTCTTCTTTTGAAGTTTAAGAGGAGCTAATTTCAATATTTTCTATTTTTGTATCTACATTATACTTGAAGAGGATTCAACTAAATCGAATTTACAAATTTTGTGCCCTAGTACAATTCAGACAAATGCTCAGTAGTAATTGACAATTTATGTTATAACTATCAAGATAACAGCTATGCTTTTTTTAGCCGCATCTAATTCAAGAATAAAATATAATAGTTTTGGATATTTTTATTGTATTATTTTGGTTTTATTTATAAGATATTGGGAAAGTTAAAGGACACATCAGGTTTGGAGGATTAATGCCATATATAATGAGTAGGGGCATTTTAAGAATTTCGTCCCACCCTCCACCACCGTGTACAATTTTCCAAAAAAAAAGTTCTCCGGTTTTTCGGTCCGGCGCTGCGTTGACAAACTCCGCCCACGTGGCAGCCCGGAGGCCCGCTTGTTTTGGACAAAAACGTGGGCAAGCGTCCATTACCCACTTTAAAGAAATTCTTGCCAATTTTCCTTTATCGGACGGGACTCCTGGTAAATGGCCACGACCATCAGAAGTTGACCTGTACGGTGCGTTCTTGCTCTCTTCGGTACAAATATAACCTATTGTGATCCATCGGAAATAGACAAATTATTTTGTGGATGGTGTACCTGGATCTTTTGGAGTTTATGGAGCCTCGTTTTAATTTATACGGTCACTGGAGAGTGACCATAAACGAGTTTGACGGAGAACAGTAAGCATTGGACCTATTAAATGGACATGGATTTTGAGGACTTGAAGCCTCTTGAATGTGACCCTCGGTTGGAAACTTCTAGCCGGATTCAAATGTATAGCCAATGGTTTAAGGTTTCTTGTTGACTGCGAGGTTGGTGACGTTGGCTCTTAACAAAAGCATTGCCATTTATCAAATGCTCAGCATTTTGATACGATTTAATGTTAAAATAGTTGGTCCCATCTTCTCAACATGAGTTGTCTCCTCCTCTCCCATTTTCTTGTTAATAAAAATGGGACTGGTTAGGCTTGCCCAACTCTGCCTTCGAAAAACTTAAAGACCTGTTTAGGAGGATCGAGGTTTAGCCTGGATCTCTCCACTGCTACGATCTGCAACAACCTCTTTGGAGTTTACAACGACACACCAGCTCCGACCAAGTTTGGGGCGTCCTATACAACGACGCACCCGCGACGGAGCTCGAGGTGCCCATACGATAACGCGCTCCGACCAAATTCGAGGCGCCCTATGCGATGACGCACTATGCGATGACGCACCCCGACCTGAGCTCGGGGCGCCCTGTTGAGCAGACCTCAAAGTCAAGAAGACTAGGCCGATATCAGAACCCACCAAGCTGACCACATCGAATATTCATCGTGGCCTCTATGTCGGCCCGACCTCAGTGCCCTGCCAAGCTGGCAAGGCCGACTTCGGCTCCCGCCAAAGGCCGAGCTAATTCTACTATAAAATTGAGCTATTATATGGTAAGTTGCAAAAAACATTATTGTGTCACACAGTATGTGCAAGTCTAATTATATATTGAAAGTGATCATGACTACGTAGCCACCACATCATTGCTCCTTATAAGTCGTATTATATGGTACCATTAACAAATCATTAATTTTATAAAGAATAGAAATAATAGTATTTATCAAATTTAATTCCTAGACAATAAAAATTTAATTGCTCACACACGCCGCACAAAAATATTCCCCTTACTATCTTACCTAACCTTATTTCACAGCAGTCCGTAGGCTTTTAAACTCATTATAAATATAGAAACCCATTTTTTCTTTGCTTCCTCATCAGGCTGTTCAAATATCACGTAGAGCTCCGACAATTTTTTGTTCCTACTTGAGCACTAAAAACCATAGTTTTGAGTTGGATTCATCATCTTTAGCTGCTTACCCGCGGAAAAGAGTAACATATTGTGCAGCACTTTACAAATAAAATCGTCCCATTTTATGAAGCTAGGGAATCCTCTTGTGAATTAAATACACTTTATCATACCAACTCACAAATAATATATATCCTAAGCAACTTAGATAACTATGATCTAACTAGACTGCTAAGCATGCATGACTTTATGCCTCCCCTTAAAGAGTGTTTCTAGGCAAAACTATTTTATAAAAACAAGATACAATGCAAACATTTTTCGAGGTTAATAGGTGTTATTCATCTAAGTTTTGATGATATAATCTCTAAGCAATAAATGTCGGGCAGCCAATCCTCCTACTTTTATCAATAAATAAAACAAAAAAAATCTTTTTGCATGAATATACTCCTAAATATCAAATTTTGCATAAATACTCTCTTAAATTAATATTTAATATGTCTACACTTGTTTTGATATTCTATCTTTTTTTATCCTTATTTTTGCATAATGTACCCACCCACCTAATACCGTTAAAAAATTAACGGTTTTCAAATTAAAATGATTAAAATATTCTTAAATAAATAGATTGTGCAAAAAAAAATATTTATAAGGCGATCTTAATGGAAGATAAAAAAATAATTTTCAAAAATTTTATTTTATTTTTAATTAAAATAAATATAACAGTGTTAGAAGAACTATTATATAAAGGGCATTTGTGCAAAAATAGTGCGGCTACATAAATAAATATAAATTTGAAGAGGTATCCATGTAAATTAAATTTTTAAAAGGGTATTTATGAAAAAAAAAATAATAATATAATTCCATCTTTCCAACAACATGATTACTTTTGGATGCTCACGTAACATCCAATGTGTACTATAGTACAATCCTGTTATTAATATGTTTATGTGATGGAGGACCAAGACTCTATCTATGTTTATACATAGTTACGATGATATTGCCACCAAAAAAAAAAGAAAAAAAAAGTTTTTAAAAAAACTCTTTCAATGATCCTAAACCAGAGCTTTCCTTATAGGGAATGCAAGGCACCATCAAATGGATGTTTATTTTTTTTGGTAGATCAAAAGGACGTCTTTTTAATGTGACATGACAGATGCATTATAAAGTTGACGGTGCGAAGTGCCCAATAATGCCTCAGTGAGCCAGCAAAAGAAGGGGAGGATGGGACCAGAAAAGAAAAGAGGCACCACAGAGAAAGTCCAGGATACAGCCTGCCACCTGGTCCTGCGTCCTTGTCACTGAGCCACCCACGAAAATAAGTGAAGGAGCTCATGATAGCAATTGGTTGTTGGCAAACCATGTTGTAAAAATGGGGGAAACATATTGAAGACCATGCACTAAGATTGGTTGTGATTTTTCTCCTCTGATCTACATATACTTTTAAGTAGTATTATTGAAGCGCTTTTCATGGTGATGAAAATCTTGTAGTATCAATTTCTGAATGAATGTCTGCTGAGAGTTGGGACATAAAGGAAGGTATATTATGGACTTTACTTTTGGAAATTAGATGCATTCAACTATATGTGGTAGCAAGATTTGGGACCTAATTGTTTTCCAATATATCGACAATTGTCTCCTTCTTCTTTTCAATATATCTAGACAATTGCCGTCTTCTTCTTCTTCTCAGCTACAATCCTAATCATTGTAGAGATGATCATGGATCAGACCTTAAGCCTAAACTATGTTCATTATTAATCGGGCTTAAAGTTGATATTTCTATGTTCAAACTCGGACCATGATCGGCTCTAGCTCCAAATGAAAGTATGTGGCAAAAACATAGCATGTATTACTTAACAAAGATCTTTATACCTATTAAATGGACAGGAGAGAGAGAGAAAACTCAACAGCTCTCAAAATTCAAAAAAAAAAATTAAAAATAGAGTTTATTAATTATTTTTAGAAATTATGTAAAAAAGAAAAAAATTACACATTTTCCACTCAAAAATATTTATTCAATAAATTCATGAAGTGTTAGTCTTTGCTGGAACGATCGAAGCGATTGAAATAGTTAGTCACTTTTCTAAACCCCGGCACTCAAATGCAGCAATCCAAAGTGAGATAAATATGGAAGTGCTTGACCTAGAACATGAGATAACATTAGATCACAAACTATCTCTGAGGATGTTAAACCACCTCTCCGCTGAATATATTGCTAGAAGAGAACCAGCCCATATGATTATTGTCAATTCAACTAAATCAGCATTCACAACTCAAGCCGCAATTCCAGAACATATTAAAAAACATATTAAAGTTTTTTTCTTCATTTCATATTCGAACCCACTCAATTAAGGCAATCGGCAAACATTAAAACACATCACATATTAGGAAACTGAGAACACATCACATAGCATCAATCCCAATTTCGGAAGACAATTTACTTGTTATAGCCTGAACTTTTCAGTTAGCAATATCTACCTGCCACTGTACACCATGATTACCCCAATAATCTAGGAGGACAATCACACGCACACAACCACACATAGATAAAAGGAGAAAGAATTATTATAGAATTATTATTAGGTATCATCTAAACAAAGTGGTCGGGGACAAACTTTGTCACGCTCCCTAAATTGCCAAGCCAGAACAGCAACGGGAACTGAGCAATGGCCATGAAAAGAAGTAGATAGTGTTGCCTACTTGAGGGCTTCTCGTAGCTCCTCATCTCTGTGAAAAGTACCCTCTTCATGGTCTTCACTAAAAACACCCCGATACACACACTCACCCATGGCATCAGGAAGTAATACGAGTAACTCCAGAAGATCTTCGCCATCACAGCCAAGGACAATCCTGTGAAAGCATACCCACCATATGCCACTACATCAAGCAGTGGCGCCTCCCCGCTACCTAATGAATATAAGAAACCTTTTAGGAGGGCAACCTGCATAAACCACCCAGCCAATCCCTTGTGAACTGCAAACTCAGAGCTTCTGGACTAAACCTGCAAGAGATTCAACTATGATCAGTAACCGTTGTTGCTCGGAGATGCAGGGAAATGCCACGATACACATGACTTACTTTCCATAAGACCGAATGAGAATCCTGCGAGAACAATGTAGGTGCCAAAGGCCATGAAAGGGATGTATAGATCTGGGGCATTTATATCATGGATTGGAGGTTTGTAGGAAAGCCGGCCACCAACTGGCTCGGTTATCCTGGTCCAATGACCCTGGATGAAACAGAATACAGCGAAAATAGAAATTAGTCCTGTAAGCTTGTTTAAGCAGGAGGAGAAG
Source organism: Phoenix dactylifera (assembly GCF_009389715.1). NCBI lineage: Eukaryota > Viridiplantae > Streptophyta > Magnoliopsida > Arecales > Arecaceae > Phoenix > Phoenix dactylifera. The sequence continues at coordinate 3,927,361 of NC_052397.1, read as the reverse complement.
CAATCAACTAGGAAAGTGAAGGCAATAAAGAAAACAGTAAGTTTACCCTGTGTAGGAATGGCAATAGGACCACTTTCAACTTATTCCTCACATACTGGTCATTCACTTGAAAATAATACTGAGGATTGGAGAAATACCTGCTAATCTGTTACACCAGAGGCCAAAAGTAAGAAAGTATAATGACATGTTATATTGTTATTTATGGCGCCTACAATAGTTCGGACTGCAAAAGAGAGGTTATCAATTTCTATTTATAATGTGTTGTACTAATGTGCATTTTCCATTGACATATTCTGTACATTGCTTTGCATGAACTCAGAGCTTGAGCCCAAGAATTTCTCTCCATATGCTCCTAGGCCACCTCGGATAAGTCCAGATCCAGCTCCATAGAATGCATTGCCAAATGGATTTGGTTGAGGATTACAGGAGGTCTCTGCACCCCAGCCTGATTGCCCAGATTGTCATACATGGCTGCAGGTGACAGCAGTAGTTGTCCATCAGATTTATAACCAAACAACACATAATACATAACAGGACAAAAACCAAAATTGTTAGCATTAATCAAGAATTTTTTATTGAGAAATATTATACAACTACACATCATAGGCAGATTAAAGTTACAGTTGAAAAAGATACAGCTACAACAGTGATCAATCAAGGCGCCCCAATTTGGGTCCAACTCAACTTTGATTAGTGGGTCATATTTTGTTCCCAAAACAAGACTGGTTGACTGTAGTTTTAAAAATCACCCATCTCAACCAAGCTACACGAGACCAAAAGAGTTAAGAATTTCAAGGATAATTCATCAAAAATAAGGTGGGCCTATACCGATCCCATGCACCTCGCAATTGGATAATGTCCAAGTCGATATGCTAGCCAAGGAACCATTTTGAAGCCCGTATGAGGCATGCAGGGCTTTGAGGCACCTTGAACCGGCATGTTAACCTCCATTTCTATGTTGAAAAGGTTGAATTGAAACAAGGATTATAACTCCGGTATGTACTGGGACAAGGATATAAGAATAGGGGAGTAATTTTCGGATTCCTCTTTCAATAGTGTCTCATTTAGGCTTAGTAGATGGTTTGGTGTTCATAATAAGACAAATTTAATCAGCTAGGTCAATTATTCGACCATGCTTTATTCAAGCTTGGACACATTACGTTGTTATAAATAAATAGCAGCGCCGTATTAATGAATAACACACATAGAGATTCACATGAAACAGCGTTTACGCCGCTGAACTAATCACTCAAAGCATGACTATCTGGCACTAATTCTGTTTCATATGTTTTGTATTGTTTGTCTGAGTTGTCCACTAATTAGCAGGTTTTTTTCCCCTTCCAGAACAAAGACAAAGAGCCTGGAACAAGGAAGCACTAGTTTCAATTAACTCACATGCACCAACTAATATTCAACAAAATTAAGGCCCACAAAACTTCAAATCCCTTGGAGAGATAGACGCCAAGACCAAGAGGAGGAAGACTCAATTCTCTACAAGCAACAAACATCATAATCTCCCATCCAAGAATTGATTTCTCTATTAGGTTTATCACCATCCCTTGTGTTCCATGCACCATAATTCCTCCAGGTTTCCCTCTAGAAGACCTAGGCAACAAAGTCCATTCTAGCTTCCAGCTCAAATCATGCACAGTTTGAGATCTTTCAAGAAGTTGTTTAGATCCATATGAATTCCTCAGGCCCTGCTTAAGCCTGTAATGGTAAAGCAAACTGATCTAGCCAATCCATACAAGACTATCAACAGAATCTATAAAAAGCCAAAATAATCCAAAAAATCAAGTTTTGAAGTTTAAATCAAATTCACATCTCCATTATGCATGTCAATAGGTAAGTGCGCCACACAGCTTTCCCGCTATATAATTCCATATGCTACCTATCTCTAGAAACGCCGTGAAAGGAAATCTAAACCAGCCCCTTCTCCAATTCGAAAAGGAAGGGGGAAAAAGAACCACCATTTTTCAATCACTCAAACAAGGAAAACCCCCAGCAGTTGAGCACATGACAATGTGACGACCAATTGCATCACCACCTCCCCTTCTCACCTAAAAGCTCCATTGCTCCTCGCGTCTGCGAAACTTAATTAACTCATATCATCAACTCAGACATTCCTTGCATCACTGCTAAAGCTCAATCAGTGCACAGTGAAACACTGCCTCTTTAAAAATTTTCGACATGAATTGCAGATTGCATTGGCCAGAAGACTAGTAAATCAATTAAAAAAAAGAGACAATCTTTGTCTTCCAACTCAACGAAAACAGAGATGTGGTTAAGTATAGAAATCTTTGGTCATTGATGTCAACCTATTCAATAATACGCCGTATTATTAAAGAAAAAAAATCATCTACCCAGATATTTTCGGAGAAAGAATGAGTTTTTAATGGGAAAAAAAATGCCACTTTGGATTCACGGCAAAGATCTATTTGATCCATACAGATTGAGCTCAAAACTCTAGTTCATTACATAACCTAATGAGCGGCTAAAACATCGATCTATAAATAAGCAACCACAGTCAAGAAGATCACAACTACATATTAGAAAAAGAAAAGTTTTAGCAAGCTTTAGATTAATCAGAGAGAAAGAGAGCGCGAGAGAGGTATTGGAGACGGGCCACGTACCTCGAGAGCTTGAGGCGAGGCAAGATGAGCGAATCGAAGCGGAACGAAAGAGGCGAGAAGACGAAACCCTAGATGCCCAGCAGCAAGTAAGCGAAAGTCGGTTTACGGCGTTTCCGTACGTTTTCAAAAAGTATTTTATCATAAAGAAAAGTATTTTACTACCCCAACTTTTCATTAAAATTTAATCTTAGTCACAATAAAAACTTGGCATCACAATTTCCAGTTCTTTTATTTTGAGCTGCGTCACAAATTCCAGTTCAATTGATCATTTTTGTTGTTCTAGTTTTATCCCTTTTTTTCCCTTTTTGTGGGAAGTTGCAGACATAAATTTAATAATTTTATCATTTTTGTAGTATAAATATTTATTATTTATTATTTATTATCGCCACCTTCATTGTTATTATCATTATTTAACTATTCGATTAAATTTTAATATCTTCTTATTTACAAAAACATCTATTTTGTTTACATATGTTATGATGTCATCCTTTAACACACATATTTTTTAGCTTTGATCAACTGTTGAACCATAAAGTTGCTTTGTTATCATCTCTCCTTTGCTTTTCCAACAAAAGAAGAGATTACATGTCTCCAAACTATATCATGCCTACGATAAGATATTTTTTTTATTAAAATTTATTTATTTATGTAACCCAAGAATATCACTATACTTGGGATATATTACTTGAAAATATATAATTATTGCTCTTTCTGAGCGATATTAAATGGTGCACTGGAAAATCTAGTGGTAGGAAAATGATCTCAACTAACTAAATAAAATTTTTCTTTAATAAATTTTTGAATTATCGCTGTGGTTTTTTTTTGCTAAAAAAATAAAAGTCTTTAATGCAATTCCTCCATGGCATGTGGAAAGAAAAAAAAGTTAATAAACATTTATATTTTATTTTATCCTATATTTTGCATGTTTTTTTTTAAGTAGGTTAAGAGAAAGAGCTCGTTCTCAAGATCACAATGCATCATTTTATAGCTTATTATGTTTGCTTTCACCAATGTTGGAAAATCAAAGCAAAAACTATTCAACACTTCTCTAATTTAAATGGAAAAATAAAAAAGGCAAGCAAGTACTTCAAAACATAATAGAGAAATATATGAAACACTGTTTTAATAATTATAGATCATAATCAAATTATTTATATATAATAACCCTTCAATGAATTAATTGAGTAATTGCCAAAGTGAACCAGGTTTCATCTTTCTGATGAAATGCACCAAAGTATAATCTTGCATAAGGGTGCAAATGGGCTGGATCAGGTCGAATCTTAAGTGACCTCAACCCAATCTGATTTCTTGTTTGGGTCCTAATTTTGGACCAGACCCAGACCTTAGTAGGGGGAGTTGTTAAACCTTAATATTTTTATACTTATGACATAAGATGATGAGCCAAGGCTTATCCTCGTTGTCACATTTCTGGAATAAAACAACCAAATATTCTAGTTTTATTCTTGAATAGTGTAACCCTAAAAATCTGAATCTAGATAATTATTTTTCTAACTCTTATATATATATATATATAAAAGAAGCATACAAGAGGTAGTGCATAGCTGTAATGCCTACAATCTCTATTATTACTGGTCGTAGTTGCCTATCCAATTGGTGGCTTCTGCAACAAAACAAGGGCACAAGCAAACATCTCTCTCTCTCTCGTATTTTTTTTTGGGTTGGGGGATGGGGGGATTTATAAGGGAGGCGAACCTTACGCAGAATGTGAAGGCCTGAGGTCTAATATAATTACAATCATGGGTGACAGCACCGAGTAAAGCGGCAAGCTGTTGTGGGCATTCATCCTCTGAAAGTGTAGTCAAGAGTTCCATGATTTTCAACATTTGGCCAACCAATCCGATGGCTGATTTGCTTCACTCAATGTGTGCCTATTGTTGGAGCATGTTTGGCTGAGGAGAGTTGGACCTTTGAAGGAGAATTGGAACCAATGACTCAACCTGCCTTTGGAGTAATAATGGAGGGAATCAGCCTTGTGCCAAAGGTCATGGTGAAGGGGATCTTCTTTCTTAGTCTCCATCCAAATTTACAGTGAAGGAATCGCCTTCTAGGTCTGACAAGGGATCTTCGGCTACGGTTAGAGTTTCAATCAACTTGATTGGTTCTAGGTCTCATATTAAAATCTTGGGCCATGGTCTTGCCAAGGATACCAACACCTAGCCCCGGTGCAACCTTATCGGCTCAAATCTCAAACTTGAATGAGCTATCATTAGGTTTTGTATTAGCAGCCGGATTGGTGTTTTTGGGCTTACAACACGAGCAAGCTTTTTTGGGGGGGGCAACAAACTAGGCCTATGGTCCTGGGCCGCCAGGACTTTTCCAGACCAAAAAGTGGAGGAGTTGCCAAGCCCAGCTCAAATAGTGCGCCACCGAGGGCACCCCAATCGTCTTCAAAACGCGAGTTTCTTTTAAGGAAAGAAATGGCATCATTCAAGAAAGTCTATTGAGTCGTGATGGAGAGCTACCCTCGGCACTTCGAGGTATTTTATTTTTTTATTTTATTGGATGTATCTGTACTTATCAGGTATGATCCACCCACCTTAGCAATAAATAAATAAATAAATAAATAAAATATTAATGAGAGATTGGTGGAAGGGTGTGCGATACAAACCTTTATGAATCAGAACTATCTTATGAGTTGCGATGATTTATTGTAGACAATGGATTAGCTCGCGATATATCGCGGCCACCCAACATATGAATCGATGGATATGATCCAACAAATTAGCAGGAAAAGTAATGAATAATGGAAGTCTCTTATATTACAAAAATCAATAAAAGAATTTATTAACTTTTTTTTTTGCTAAAACAGATGATTTATACAACTCTAGTACAGACACATCCAAACAAATCAAGAAACAATACATCCCAGAACACTCTAAGCAACTCTATTAAATAGAGAAAAAGAAACAAAAGGTAGATTTACAGGTGCTATAATTTATCTAAATCCATATATTTAGAAATATATTATCTAGCACTTAAACTGAGAATTACTGATTGCTATGTAAAAGGGTGAGACCGATGGGGCAAACCTAATCCAAGAAACCTTTGTATTGTAGCTGAGATCCAGAGCATTTATGTTAAAAAGATATATGTGTAAGCTTTTAAATTTTTCTTTTTCTTTTTTGTTTGTTGCAAGTGGATCCGCCTGTGCGCTTGGACCAAACCCACATGCTAGGAACGAGGCATGCTAAGAAGATGCCAAGTGAAGGTCCTTCAAAGACTAAAATAAAATTAGTGATGCTTAGGTTGTTTACTATGGCCTATGTTGTCTCATTAAGGATGCAATATATCTTTATGAGCTCATGTGTCAAAGCCTAGTTAGCCTACCAATTGGTCCTATCAAGTCACATTAGACAAATCATGTGATACTACAAGTTAGAGTGCATATCTCACACCAAGCCCAGCTTGGTTGTCTGCTAAATTAGCTTAGCACACAAGGATTTGAGCAGTGTTGCCTCTCAAAATTTACTTGAGTGGTCCTATAAAACTTTAGGATGGTCAGGTTGCCATAACTGAGAACAGATAGATATAGCAATGAGATTATTTTAAAAAATTAAAAGTTATGTTTAAGCAATAATATCTTAGAGTGGATAAACATTGTTGACAGCCGCCGTTCATCAATTTGATAGCAAAATTACTTGAAAGACTAACATGCAGCATCAAAACGTGCTATATATATATACACACATATATTGATCGTATAATTTTTCGACTCCTTGAGGACCTTGACCTACTTAATATATTTTATTTTATGATCTAATTTGATGTTATAATGATAAAGATAATTGTCCCACATCAGCTACATATCACACACTTGGGTGTCATTGACTGGTTTCGCTGGTAGTGCTCAATTAATATCGATTGAGTGGAGGACTGCATGAATGCAGCATCACATTGGTCAGAAACAGGTAGCATGAACACATTGGAGTGAAAGCCATTGGATCGATCTATCCCCTAAAGAGAGGTAAAGAGGCATTTGGATCCCACCTGAGCTTTATAAGAACGTAGAAAACTTCAAGGAGAGCATGTGGGTGGCAAAGACCTACCTCCACTTAAACCCTTTATCTCATTCATGGCAGAGGCCACCTCAAAAAGGGCTTTGGCACTCGAGGAATGTGATCATTCTATACTGTTAGTGGCCGTACCTATGTCTCTTCGTTCAAAAGAATTCGTGATGGAACCTTCCAAGCTTTCCCACATCTCTTTATGATTATATTTACTTGGCGTGCAATGCACTTGTGCAGTGAAGGCTGGGTCCACGCTATCCTGGGGAAAACTAGCCGTTGCATTTCAAATGGCTGGTATAATAGCAGAAGTTTTTCTTTTTTTCTTTTTTTTTTTGAGGCCGGGTTGCCTTTTGTCTAAAAGTCATTCCAATAGCATAATTATTATTTGTATATCCAGTGAAGACAAGGTTAATGAGCTTGTCACTTTGTTACAGAATATAGTTCTTGAGCCATTTTTCTTTTCCTCCAACATAAAAGTTTTGTGGTTTTAAAAAGCTGAGAAGAAAAGCTGAGACGGTGTAGGAACTCTTATTCAATATCATGGTATATATTTGTCAGAACTCAAAATTATGATTAAATAGAATTTCCGATCCACAGTTTTTTTTTTTTTTTTTTTTTTTGCTGCTGCTAAGGCGGATGAATGTATGGATGCACCCAAAAACATAAAAAAATAAAATACATCGGAGTGCTAGGGCCAACTCCCTAGCATCAGTCCATAGAATGACTAGCTACATAAGCAGACACCTAGTCCACAATTTTCGTTCCTAAGTGAGATTTTTTAGAAAAAAGTTAGGTTATATCAATCCAACATGATGAGAGAGTTTTATATTATTTTCAATATATATATATATATATATATATATATATATATATATATATATATATATATATATATATATATATATATATATATTTGTGTATGAAGACATATTTGTGTATGAAAGGTTAAAAGGAAAACTTGCAACAAAACTATCTTCAATTCGGGGTCAAAACAAAGTTACCAGTACTGCTTTAGAATTACGGGATTAAGTTATATACTACATGATGAAAAAATAACAAATAATCTTGAGAAATAGTTCATGCAAAACAGAATTAATTTGCCCCAAATGCCTAATACAGGATGGCACACAGCTAGGCAAGTGGTTTGTTACTTTCAGCAGAAAATTAATTGGATCAAATCTCCCCTTTTCAAGATAAAAAAACAAAATCCCTCTTTTCTCGTGAGCAATGGTACATGCCCCTCAAAACATATAGATTTGTTGCTAAATAGCAGGTTGGTTAATTATGAAGTTGTTAAGTCAGTGTTCATGAACCTGGTGAACTACTCTTTGCTTGCGCATAAACAGCACTCAAAACATTATGGCTTTGTAATTATTATTTGTTATTTAAATATTTTATTATTCCTCAACAACAAAAAATTATATAAACTTTCTTATAGATTTTGTAAAGTTCAGTCTACTCCTATTTTTTAATATTTGGATTTTTTTCCTAACATGAAATTTTTAGATGCTTCTGCTTTTTTTTTTTTTTTGCTAGGATGGGTGGATCATATCTAATGAGCACGGATATACCCAATAAAATCAAAAAATAGGATATCTCAAAGTGCCAAGGGCAACTCCCCATCTCCAGCCCACAGGGTACCGCCGGAGTGACAGGCTATATAAGCAGCCACCCAATCCGCAACCCCATTGGCTTCGCGGTATACATGCTTGGCCTAGAAGGCCCCTCCAACCCTCACCATAGCCCAAATGTTTCGGAGCAATGGATGGTCACAACCGTTACCTCTTGGATCCCTCCAAATCCAACTGATAACGGTGGCTGAATCACCCTCTAGGATGATGGACTTGGCTTGTAACATGCACCGAGCATGGCGAAGGCCTGCCCAAGCAGCTCTTAGCTCCGCACTCGGAACCAAAGTGTCAAATAATTGATTGCCCCCAGCAGCCACAACCCTGGCAGACGAGTTCTGAATAACAAAACCCGCACCTCCCCTCGTGCCACCGTTCAGGACTGATCCATCAAAGTTGACCTTAAGGAAACTCGGAAGTAGAGGCTCCCAGGTGAAAAACACCGTACGGGATGCTTCTGCCTTCTTTCCTAACAGGTATACTCTACCCATGTGGAGTTGAATGCACAATTTCTTTTTTTTAAAATAATGAATGCATATACTTTTAAAATGAACATGCATGGATTTTTATGATGAATTTATGCGCTTATTGAGTATACAATTTAAATTTACGCGCTGGAGCGTATCTGAATCACAATAAAAAAAAAAAGAACAAAGTGGTGCAAATACTGTAAGATCAAAAATAAGAATGGTTGTTTCAATGGAATTTGCATTTCTGTCATGACAAATGTGAGCATATTTTTTTTTTTTTTTGGGTACAACGACGGCTTTCACGCGACGTATATGAATATGGCCAATAAAATCAGAAAATAAAAAACTACATAAAGGCTCAGGCAATGGTTCGCCCAAATAAAACCTCCAGAGTGGCAAACTGCATAGGAGGCAATCCAATCTGCAGTACCATTTACCTCTCTATATATATGCGTGGCCTGATGGGAGCCACACTCTCCCAGAAATCTGTGGACATCGTGAAGCAGTAGCCTCTCATCTGCACCACATCTTCGACCACGGATCTACTCAATCACTGTGTTCGAGTTTCCCTCGAGAAAGTACGATCCGCGCCCAACACCAGCCTCGCATAGGTAATGCCCTCCCATACCGCTCTACGCTCGATGTAGACAACAAACGTGTCGAAGATCCGCCACCCTCCGCAGCCACCAACCTAGCGTTATGGTCTCTAATCACGAATCTCACACCTCCACTGCTCCCTTCCTCGTTGATACTGCCATCGAAGTTCACCTTGAAAAAGCTAAGAGGTGGGGACACCCAGGAAACAAGTACCCTAGATGCTAAAAGAGCAGAATAAGGGCTCCAAATTTTTCTAGTTAACTCAACAGGTGATACCTCAATAGTATCAAGAAACTCTGCCGCATGCAGTAAGGCTCTGTTCACCACCTTCGAATGAGAGTTGCCGTTCTCGAAGATCCGAACATTCCTATCCAACTAGTAGTAGTAGACCAGATAGGCAGTCCATATCTCCCTCTCCTCAAGTTCAGACTCCAGCACCGAAGTCTCTAGGTAGCATAGGAAGTCCGCAATCGACGTCCACTCTTATTGCGGGTCAGGATGGACCATCAGATTTGGCTAGCTCGCGGACACTCGATGAGAGCATGATAGATAGACTCTTCTATCTTCGAGCAGACACAAACTTAAAGGGCTCGTTTGGTTCGTGAGAAGTATTTTCCCTTCTAGGAATATGATTTCTGAGAAACAGATTCCTAGAAAGAGGATGCCTAGAAAAGTACTTTTGGCATGTTTGGTTGACATAGGAAAGTGACAAATTTTCAAAGTGCTTATGTTTGGTTGACCATCCACTTTCTTGGAAAAGTAATGTATAACTTCTATTATATCCTTAATAAAAATTACGTCTTTAATGCCTCTTTAATGTTTCTTTAATGCTGAAGGGCTTTTTTGGAAAAAAAAATAAAAATGGAGTGATTCGTGCCTAATGGAAAAGTAAATTTCTCATATTTCTCATGAAAAAGACTTTTCCATGAAATATAGAAATCATATTTTCATAAAAATATAACTTTTTCATCTTTCTTTTTTAAAAACTTCAATCAAATAAAAACATGTTATTACTTTCTTGTTTTTTCTTTTTTCTTCTTTTTTTTTTTCCGCGAACCAAAAGTGCCCAAATAAGGAATTCTCACACCCCGCCTTATAAGCATGCCTCTGGTGGGGAGGCTTTTTCTGGCTAATTGAAGCACGGGATGGATTGCATTTTTGCCAATTAATGCAGGTGAAATATAGAAGGCTTCTTCTTTTTCAAAAGGTGAAGGGGATAAAAAAGAAAAGTTGCGGAGGTGCGTGCCATATTTTAATGTCGCATGATGCGCTGCTTTCTTCCGGATCCGCGGTGGACCCCAACGCAGCAAGCCTAAATTCCCAACGCCTCCCTCTTGCCATGGCCCAATTACCCAGCCCTTTGGATCTAAATTACGAAAGGCTTTATTTTTTTTTTAATTTTTTTTTGCTAGAACGGATGGAACATATCTGACGGATAAGAATGCACCCAATAATATTAAAAAATATAATATCTCGGAGTACTAAAGGCAACTCTCCATCTCCAGTCCACAAGGTACCACCGGAATGACAAGCTACATAAGCAGCCATCCAATCCGCAGTTTCATTGATTTCGCGGTATATTTGCTTGGCCTGAAAGGCCCCCACCAACCCTCACCATAGCCCAAATGTTCCGGAGCAATAGATGGTCACAACCGTTCCCCTTGAACCCCAATTATGAAAGGCTTCGCCTCGACGCTCTAGGCCTGAGGATCGAAGGCAGCAATTATCATATTCTCTCATTCAAAAAAATAAAACAGAATGATATTATCTAAATTTTTTAATTCTATATAAATATTTAAAATTTATTCAATAAATAATCGATATAGAACTAAACACACATATGCACCAATCCTCATATATTTCTTTCATTTAAGCTTCGATATTTTCGCCAGGCTAAGAATCCAAATCCATTCAAATCTAATTACAAAAACCACGGTCAGCTCAAATATACTTTGTTGTAGTGCGCTCTAGGCTGCATAGGTAATGGACTAGATCCGCTCTGATATCATTTTATCACAATCTAAGATCTCATCCAAAAAATCTAGTTGAAAGGTATTATTTGAGTTATTTGGTTCTATATAATTATCCAAGATCTTTTCAGCGAATAATTGATGTGAAACTATATATACGCCCGTACAGATCCTTACAGATTGGGCCGAGTCGGGTTTGTGACGGCAAGTTAATCCAACCTCAATTTATAACAAAAACATTTAAAATGAATTATAAATAGGTTGGCAACTTTAGTGGCTTGGATTGACACAGTTTTAACTTGATCTATTTTTTTAAATCACGAAAAAATATTAGACAAGTAAAGATAGAAAATATAAACCCAACCTATTAAATAGATTTGTTAGTGAACTGGCCCATTCATATTCCAAACCTATTTAAACACACACCTAGTCATTTTAGGTGAGGTCCTAAGTTGTTACATAGATTTGGCATGAATCTAGCTACCATGTTATTAACTTCTTTCGCATTAAAAAAAGAATAAAATAGTATTAATAATTTATATAAAATAAATTAGGCAAGAATTGTATGCATCAAAGTGCACAAAATGACTGCTCCAGTAGCTTTCTCTGAGGAGCGCCTCATTAATTCCTTTCACTCTGATGAATAGTAGCCGTTGAGAAAGCTTTACTGTACCCACTGCTGCATGCAATTATGTTTTAAGGCGGCGGTTGGTCCATTCAATACTGCAATGAAGCACAATGAAGCTCTCATTCGGTGGCTGACCAACAACCGCTGTTTCCGAGAAAAAAGATTGAACGGAGTCCAATCCAATTTGACCATGAACAATTGTTAATAGATAGCCCTAGGTAAGTTTAAATATTAAACTATGCGAGTGATGACCTAGACCAAGAAGACATCAAACAATACTTTCTCTTCATGCCTTGTGTTCTCCGAGTATAGGATGAAACTCTACAACTGAAAGACGCTAACCCAAGCTCTAATGGAGGGGTGTAAATTTTGGAATATAAATCTAAGCCTTGTCGGCTAAGGAAAAAAAGAATCTCTCCATTAGGAAGGGCTAAACCTCTCTGCATTTTCTTGAAAAAAAGGAAGAAAAAAAATTTAAGATTTATTCTTGATTTTGATTTTTGGGTGTTGCAACTTCGAAAAATCTACATCTGCATAATTATAATACATACAAATTTTCCCTCTTCCTCTTAAAAAGAAAAATATTTAATATAAAAAATCACTAATTTAAGGGTAGGGAGAGAAATTCACCATAGTAGTTTGTTGAGTTTGTAAAGCACCAGAGGTGAAAGATCAAGCCATTCGTTATTCTCTGTTTCAGAAGGGGTCCAAATCTTCTTCGATTTGTCAAAATCTACCTTCAAACCCAAGTTGTAAGAGTTTCCTACTGCCTGGCTTGCTGTTGATGTCTTAGCCCCGTAGTTTCCGAGGTTGGGTAGAGTGGACAGAAGCATCTAAAAGTTCGGCTTGCCGGTCCAAGGTAAGAGTTTCTAATCTTGAACAGCTGTGCAATGTCGTGATCGATTGATGACAGTTGGTCGTAGGGACTTCACATCCACTCATAGGTCGCTTTGTTTCTATGGAAGATAGCATGGGGCAGTTTGTTGGCCATAGATGTGCTCTATAAAAGAGGGGTGAGACTCTCCCAAGTTATGATAGCTGCCCAAAGGTAGAGAAATCAGTGGAGCATATTCTATTTGGATGCTTGAGGGCAGTCCTAGTGTGGCGCCTGATAAGTGCAATCTACTATTTTTTGCAATCTCCTATCCTAGTTGTGGCTTTTCTTGATTACCTGAAGGAGTCCGTGAGGAGGCATGCTGATTTGGCTAGTGGTAGCAGGTGCGCCTATGTTGCTTATCATAGCTAATTGAATAAAAATGCTGTGAGTCTTTGAGGGCAGACGACAGAACGTGAGGATTATAGTAGATGTGGTGCTTATCTATGCAGCAGAGCATGCTCATGTTGAGATTGTTGATGGAATCAGAATTGTGACACCTGGGGCTCTCATTTAGCTCTGATGGCATCTTGGGCGATATTTATTACCTGAGAGCCCCCATCCTTCGAGCTTTCTCAGAGTAAACTTCGATGGCAATGTAGTGGATGATGGAAGAAGAGGTGCGGCTGGGTTTGTCATCAGAAGCCCCAACTCTAGCTTGATAAGGGCAATCTAGGAGAGCATCTCTTATGCTCACCTGTACTAGGGCCGATCAGATTCAGCTTGAAGGGAATTTTGGTGATTGTTATCTAATGGATCCAAGGTCATGCCAGGGCTGGTGTCGAGCATCCTCTTTTTGTATAATACCTATAGCTTTCTGCAGAATGTCTAGATACCCATATCACTCGTGTCCCGAAAGCAAATAGAGCGGTTGAATGGGTGGCATCAGGATATCTGTCATGAAAATAAATTAAAAAAATGGTAGAGAATTAAGTGGCATTTTAGTAAATATGCCAAACGCCAGGGCTCTCAAAGTCATCCCCCGATTTGAAACCCAACAATGGTCTGACCGAGGCCAATCCTGCTGCCGTCTTTATCCATCCGTTTCAATTCAAACATTCAATGGGCTCTTTCCTGAGGCTGCTCCAGTCTCAGAGCAGAGCAGTGCAGAGCAGAAAGCTCGGAGAAGAAGCATCGCCTTTCTCCTCTCCCCCAGAAACAGCAAAAGGGACTCTCCAAAGGACCAATTGCTTTCCTCCCTTCGACAACCCCACTCTCCTTTCTTTGTCTCACACTTCCCCACTCGCCTTTCTCCGCTCCTCACTCCCCTCTCTATAAAAAAAATTCCCCTCACCTCCCACCAGAATAAGTTTAATCTCATCTTTTGCACGCTACTCATCGTGCACCCTAAAGATCCATGCTCTTCCTCTTTTTTTTTTAACTTCTAAAGACCCACGCCATCCTCACTCCAAGCAACACTCATTTCCTCTCCACTCCTCTCTCAACAAAAAGCCACCATCCTCTCTTTAAAACCAATACCATTCCCTCTCATCTTCTTCTACTACCACCACTCAAAATCTCACAGCCTTTCCAGTGAGTACCATGCTATGGTTCTCCTTTAACTAGACCTTCTGATACCCTCTCTCTCTGTTCTCCTCCTCTTCCAACCATGGCCTCCTCTATTTGAGGTCTATTCTTGTGGATCTAGTCACACTGGTGTTAGTCTTCTTCTTGTTCTCTTCTTCGGCTACACATGTCCAAGGTAACCGGACATACATCGTGTACATGAACCCGGCTCACAGGCCAGCGGTGCACCCGACCCACGCCCACTGGTATCGGGCCCACCTCCAGTCCCTCGCCATCGACCCCGACCGCCACCTCCTGTACTCCTACTTCCGCCGCCGCCAACGGCTTCGCCGCCCGTCTCCTCCCTGACCACCTCCCCCTCCTCCGCCGCCACCCCCGCCGTCCTACACCTCCACCCCGACCCCCGCCTCCCCCTCACCACCACGCGCTCCCCCCAGTTTCCTCGGCCTCGCCCCCCCAGCCGCCCGCCCCATCCAGGCCGTCGAGGCCGCCTCCCAGGACGTCGTCGTCGGCGTCCTCGACACCGGCGTCTGGCCCGAGAGCCCCAGCTTCTCCTCCTCCGCCGTCGCCTCCCTCCCCCCGTCCCCTCACGCTGGCGCGGTGCCTGCGAGGCAGGCGTCGACTTCCCCCCCTCCCTCTGCAACCGCAAGCTCATCGGCGCCCGGAGCTTCTCCCGAGGCTTCCGCGCCGGCGTCGCCGCCGAGGACGGCCGCGCCGGCGGACGGACCAAAGAGTATGCCTCCGTCCGCGACCGCGATGGCCACGGGACCCACACGGCCTCTACCGCAGCCGGCTTCCCCGTGGCCAACGCCAGCCTCCTCGGTTACGCCGCCGGCACAGCCCGAGGGATGGCCACAGGCGCCCGTGTTGCCGCCTACAAGGTCTGCTGGACCTCCGGGTGCTTCGGATCCGACATCCTCGCCGGCATCGACGCCGCCCTCACCGACGGCGTCGACATTCTCTCCCTCTCCATCGGCGGCGGTTCCGCCCCCTACTTCCGCGACACCAATCGCCGTCGGCGCCTTCGCTGCCGCCGAGCGCGGCGTCTTCGTCGCCTGCTCCGCCGGCAACAGCGGCCCCGGCGCTGGCACCCTCGCGAACGCCGCCCCCTGGATCGCCACCGTCGGCGCCGGAACCCTAGACCGCGACTTCCCGGCCTTCGCCCGCCTCGGCTCCGGGGCGCGGTACACCGGCGTGTCGCTGTACAGCGGCAAGGGAATGGGGAAGAAGTTAGTCCCCATGGTCTACGGCGGGGGTAAGGACAACTCGAGCAAGCTCTGCCTAGCGGGCACACTGGACCCGTCGTACGTGCGAGGTAAGTTGGTCTTCTGTGACCGGGGGATCACCGCACGTGTGCAGAAGGGGGCGGTGGTGAAGGCGGCAGGAGGGGTGGGGATGATACTGGCCAACACGGCGGTGAACGGGGAGGAGCTGGTGGCGGACAGCCACCTGCTGCCGGCGGTGGCGGTGGGGAAGTCGGTGGGGGATAAGATAAGGGAGTACGTGAAGAGGGATCCTCGGCCGAGAGGGGGTGCTGAGCTTCGGCGGGACGGTGCTCGGGGTACGGCCGTCACCGGTGGTGGCGGCGTTCAGCTCCCGTGGACGAACACGGTGGTGCCGGAGATACTCAAGCCGGACTTCATCGGGCCAGGGGTCAACATATTGGCCGGGTGGTCCGGGTCTATCGGGCCGACCGGGTTTGACCAAGGATGACCGTAGAACAGCCTTCAACATTATGTCCGGTATATTCGTCCACTTTCTGAATCTCTACTCTTCGATTTTTTTGACGTTATCAAATACATACATACATACGTATATATATTTATATATCAATTAGCATACATGATGTTTTTTCTTCAATCTTTGTTTATACTCAATTCAATATTAATTTCTTTTTGATGATTTATTATTAATTGATGTGTCATATGTCTAGTTTTGATTAGCACCTGTGTATTTCCTTCGATCATATCAAAGAAATTAGGCTTCTTGGCTACCAATCAAAAGCTGATTAATTCATGCATAGTCCCTTTGTTATTTGATGCAACTTTGGTTTAAAAATTTGGCCATGATTGTATAGAGTGAATTTTGACTTAGAAAATTGTCATAAGAATCTGTGCTCAATCCCTTATCGTCTTCTCAACTACGGTTTATAGCCAACTCCATCTTAATGCAAAGTTCTGGTCGATCAATATATAAAATAAGATTCTCTTGAAAAGCAAGCCTTTAGAAATGAGGTGCCTACCAACTTTACTAACAGTTATGGGGATCAAAGAAAGTTGTTTAAAGTATATAAATCTCGTAATATCTTAACTTTAAAATATCAGAAAGCTAGAGCTTTTGGTATCTTGGAAATTTTCTCATCTTTCTTAAAAGCCAGATTGAAAAACTAATATGCACTGTTTTTGAGCATGTCAATATTCCAGTTACTTTTTAAGTACTGTCCAATTCTTTTGCTTGCCACTTTCACCTTCTGTCTATTTATTATTCGTGTGTTATTCACCATTTGGCTGTGTCATACAATAGGAGAAATGTTGCTTATATTGTATTATTCAGAGAGGATGAGATAATGAAAGAGTAGTAGGTGATACCAACTTCAAAAGCAAGCAACTGTAAATATCAGAATCCTGCAATTTTTGACCTGTTGAACTCGAAGTCCTCTCTTCATCGTCATCATCTGTAGAAAAATGTTATTGTCCTTGAGGTCTTCCAAAAGATATGTCCCATTGCTTGATGGAAAGTTTCTCTTTACCTTTAGCAACATCAACTGTGGGTTTGATTTTTTTTTTTTGAAGCTTTAATATTCCAGCCCATATAGGAATTTCACCAGCCTATCACTTGGTTACTCTTTGGAAACTAGTGAAGCTTTGATATTCCCACCTATATAGGAACATCACATGCCTATCACTTGTTAACTGGCTTTGCAGATACTCTCATCCAGTTACATAGTAGTATGAGCCAATCACTCTCTAAAGACCTTCCAGTATCTTATATTAGTAGGTTGCCATTCAATTAAACTGTGAATGCTTCTTTCCTCAAATAGGATGCAGTAATTGCTCCTTATCGTTTTATCCAACATAGATTGTGGATCATCGAGGTCGAGATGTCGAATTAAACCATCTGCTAGCTGGTGTAGAGTTGTGCAAGGCTGCCAAACAGATGAGAAATGATGCAGGGAAAATGAATGAGCAAGTTTGGATCCACTGCGGTACGTGTTCTGCACTGCAGAGGGTTGTATAGCCCTGGGTAGTCACCATATCATCCATCTCGGAGATAGACGGCTGTCATTTTTCTTACGAATGGAACAGGGCACGTTCGGTGCCAAACATGGCATGTCCTAAGCTAAACAACAACCGTCCATCACCGAGATGGATGACATGGTGGCTATCTAGCGCTATGCAGCCCTCTGTGGTGCAGAACATGCATTGCAGAGGATCCCGGTCCCAACTCATAATTTAACATCCATTTCTGAAGTTTACTCTTACTTTTTAATCTTATAATGTTTCAAAATATGTTACATTAGTCTCGATAAGTGTAATTGGCTAATAACTTCCTCCTGTATGCTTATCCTAAGAAAATAACTTCCAATATCCTTGACAGATTCAGTTCAAACAGTCTTCCTCCATATTCATCTTCATTTACCCAACCTGCTTAGATCATTACTGGTCTGTGTCCACACTCAAAATTTTAATGTGAACGAGGACAGGATATATCAGGACCAGAGGAGAGATAAGGGATAATGCTACGAAATTGCACATGATATGAGACACTGCACATTCTATCAGTGCCTCACAAATTTTCGCTGATGAAAGAAGCTACCTGTCAAGGCAGCTTCCCGACACTAGACTAAGTAGGAAAGTATACTGAACCCCTCGCATGAAGAGAGGCACATTAAGCAAATACCAATTCAAGTTAGAAGCTGCCAAGTATAATGTGCAATGTGCTTTTATATATAAAATATACCATGTCATCCTGATAAATGCTACTCTTTTCAAACTTTTATCTGTGTTATGACTTGTGATCCATTGTAATACATATTAGGAACTTCTATGTCGTGCCCGCACATTAGTGGGGTTGCTGCACTGCTTAAAGCAGCGCATCCTGACTGGAGTCCGGCTGCCATCAAGTCTGCTCTCACGACTACTGCTTACAATATTGACAACACCAATTCCCCCCTCCGCGATTCTGCTGGTGGTTCGCTTGCCACCCTTTCGCCTTTGGTGCTGGACATGTGGATCCCCGGAAGGCTCTCTCCCCGGCCTTGTCTACGACATCACAACTGATGACTACATTGCTTTTCTTTGCTCCTTAGACTACACCATCCAACACATTCAAGTGATTGTCAAGCGGCCCAACGTCACCTGCTCGAGGAGGTTCTCGAACCCAGGTGACCTCAATTATCCATCTTTCTCAGTGATCTTCGAGAAGAAATCAAGGAAGGTTGTGAAGTACAGACGGGAGCTAACAAATGTCGGCTCCGCTGGGTCTGTGTACAGTGTGAAATAACGGGGCCTGAAAATATTAGCGTGACAGTGAAGCCCGCGAAACTAATATTCAAACATGTAGGCCAGAAGCTGAAGTACAGTGTTATATTTGCATCAAAGAAAGGAGGAAACCAAAGAATGCAGCATTTGGTTGGATTTCTTGGAGTAACAAGCAGCACAAAGTGCGGAGTCCAGTTGCCTATACTTGGAAGATGTGAAAAATGTTTGCTTTTTCGAATTTCCTCACACTTACCGTTCAAATATTCTACCTAATCTCTGTTTGAAGAGTGTGATGCAGGAATAGAGTTATTTCGCTTCATTTGCCATTAATTCAAGTTGTAGGATGATGTTTCTTTTAGTTGCTTGACAAAGAGAATCTATGCAAAGTATCAGGCAGTTGCTGGAAAGCATGAAACTGATAGCTTAATGGAGTTGCATTACAACTGCAACCATAGTGGCCCCATATTTGCTTTAAGCTATTTGGAAAGCCTTTTTCTCATGCAGACACAGAAGAGTGTATGCTTTTTAACAGGTACTGCTTGTTCATCTGCAAGCATGCAGACATGTATGGGTGAATGAATTGATTGGAAACTGATAAATGCCCTTTTAGTTTGCATTACTGCTGGCATTTCTCTAATTGACTTGCTTAAATTTGTGTGAGCCACGATTGAAAACACCGATGATTTTGAGTTGTATTTGTTACTGATTAAAATTCTCATCTAAAAGTAGGTGGTCTGCATGTTAAGCTTAAAAACAATCAAAGTGATTTGTCTATTATTGTTGTTGTTGCTGTCATTGTTCGTGGAATTAATTTTATATGTTATACAAATCTACAGGGATGTATCATATATTCTGTGATTTGAGTATACAGCTAATTATCTTGTGCTGTGTTTGAAGCTGTAATTCTGTCTGAGGTGAGTTTCTTTTATAGATTCTGAAACACTGAATTCGCTTGCGTGGAAAAAATTGGCCTGCGGATCATGGACACTGTTTAAGACTGGTCATCGTGCGTTCAGATTGATGAATGCCGGGAGGTGCAGGGTACCGACTGCATCCATCAAGGTGATTTTTGGAATCCCAAAGTTCTTGGAGTTGATGGATCATGGCTTCCTCCTGTTCCACCACCTTCTTCGTGCTAACCCCCTCTTTATATCCATGGTCCAACATGCATACATGATACAATGTCCAAATTCCTCTACTACATGTCAGATGCTGCAATTTCAATGTAAGCTTGCAACAGGGGAATAGGTTGCCTTCAGGACTTGAGACATGCAAATGAAAAAAAAAAGGGAAATCAATGAAATAAATTATGATCTCTCGGCGAGATCAGGACAAAGTAAATCACGATTGATCATAATGCAAGTACTTTGGTTGCTAAAGGTAGACCTGGATGGGTTGGACCTGAGATGCTTTTTTTAGTCAGGTAAATAGAGATTGGGGCCCTTAATGGTTCACTGTATCTATCTAGCGACACCATGATCAAATTCCATTATTTAAATCCTGAATTGGACCATCAAAATATTTTTTTTTAAAAAAAAGCCGGAATTAAGTGATATGGTTGAAAATAAAATTGTCATAGAAGTCGAGACCTACATTCTATAAAAATTTAGCTTTTTAATCATTATTTTTACCAGTCATATATTTTTTAGAAAAACAACCGCAGCGTAGATGGTGTCCCTGTGTCTCGTGTTCAAAGGAAAATGCCCCTAGTAATGGTATTATTGAACATGCCCAAAACATGAGGCTGTCTATCTGATGCTCATCTCTGATGGAAACGGGTTGTATCTTTCGTGAAAGAAGGATTCATCTTCCTTCATGCAAATCCACCATTAGATCATTCACTATACGGATTCAAAGCAAGCAGTGGATGATCCGATGGTGGATTCGCATGAAGGAAGGTGAATCCTACTTTTGCATGATGAAAATACAAGGTCTGGAATAGAAACAGCTCATCTAACTCTGGCAAAATGTGATGAGACTGGAGAATAGAAGACATTTATGATGAGAATCATTATTCAAAATTCAAGTAGAACTATATATTGTAAGTTGATAAATTAGGTGAGAAAGAAGTACAAGACATTGCCTCTATTCACATAGACATCTGCTCATACAACATGTACTGCTGCATTTAAGGCAAGAGCATGTCTCTGTGAATTTTGAGCAGGACCAAACACAGCCACAAGAACATTCAGGGCATGAGAGGCTTCGAAGGCTGCAACATGGTCTGCAACAAGAAGCTTTCCAACAGTTTTTGTTGGGACATCCACAATGGCGGCAGCGGCAACAGCAGTTTTTTACATGCCTACAAGTGCAGATTGGTCTTCTCTGCGGGCATGGGCACCCACAGAAGCAGCAAATCCATGACATGTTGAAACAAAGCTTTGCCCTGCTCATAAGGAACCTCCATGATTTAGATGTCAGCATATGAGAATAAATAAACTACAAACCCGAAAGGTAATGCTAAATAAAAAGAATATGAAGGAAACCAACTAAAATCAATGACATGACTTTGGTAGATTAGATAGCAATATTACTCAAAATTTTCAAATTAACAAAAATAATTTTAATATGGTAGCAGTTCAAGCATCATCTGAAAAATGGTAACTATATGATCCAGCATCAGGTCGTTCAGGTCTGGTCAATCCCTGATACGCTTGGCCGGAGCAAGATTTTTATTAAGTAGGAATGGATATTACATCGACTGTTGATTATTGAAGCAAAGGATTCAATAGTTCAACAACCAAGGAGAATATCCTTATTTCAGTCGGTAGGCACTAACTGTTTTGGCCTAACCATAGTTCTTAACATGTTAATCAAACGTGAAACATTAGAAGATCACCCCAAAGTTAGAGACGGACTGATTTTTTGTCTGCAAATGTGGCAAATAACAATTAGGAGCCAGGGATAGAATTAACTTACTACACTAGCAGTTAGCCCATACCGAACTTTCAGCAAGTCTTACTGCAAGATTTCAAAAATAATATTTGATGATCCATCCTTTCAATCATATTCCTGGTCGTTTTTGATAACCATGGGGTGATGTATAATTTTAATTATAGTCAAGTTTGTTAAGAAATTTACTTAAAATCCCTTACAATGCAGAAAATAATTTATGGATTAAATATGTAGGCTATAAATATGTGACATAAGTGAACCAATACTCGTTTATCAGCTGCATTCTTGCAGAGAGTGAGGGCGCATGCAGAGCAAAAATAAGAGCCTAAAATATAGGTAGAGACTTCATTCATTATTTTGCCATTCTTGTTTTGTTTTTTTGAAGGAAAGGTTCATTATTTTGTCAATGATCGACCCCAACGATGTTTGTTTTGTTTTAACTAGTTTTTGCATTCCCACTGTTGTCTGGGGTCTATTACTGACAAAAATAATGAACCAATTATTGGTTCATTATTTGTCAGCAATAGACCCCAGACAACAATTGCAAAAACTAGTTAAACAAAAGACATCGTTGGGATTGAGTGGCACAGCAAGATTTCTAGGGGCAACACCGCATAGAAAGAATGAGCCCTATATGTAACTATTCTGGCTATTATTCTTATCACACAAGCATGCATGCACGTGTCACACATCCACACCCACCCGCACACAAGTATGTTCTATTTAACAATTTAATAGTCAAAATTAGAATCTTATTTGCCCAGGAATTATTACTGATTTGTTAGAGTGACAGAGATCAGCTTAAATCAACAAACTGATATTTAGTTAACACACTAGAACACCAGCTACCCTGAATTCTTGAGATGGTCAATGTAGATAAGATAAATGATCTCTTTGATAAATGACTGTATATCCATACTAGAGGGGGTAAAAATTTATTCTTGCATCTTTGCATAAAACACCTAACTTCATCTTGACAATATTTCATTCCTCATGAAATGATAGGATGCTTACATTTGATATCCTGTCAGCCTGTTAGCGAGGAACAAAATTAAACAAGTCATAGATACTTTCTTGGTCATCATGATCTCTTTGATAAATGACTGTATATCCATACTAGATGGGTAAAAATTTATTCTTGCATCTTTGCATAAAACACCTAACTTCATCTTGACAATATTTCATTCCTCATGAATGATAGGATGCTTACATTTGATGTCCTGTCAGCCTGTTAGTGAAGGAACAAAATTAGACAAGTCATAGATACTTTCTTGGTCATCATGAATAGAGAAAACTGAACAACATCTGATAATAACTATAATACCCTCTATCCTTAGAATCATTAAACCTAACATGAATTTCCACATATATTGAGTGTATGCTCTAGCTTTAACGAGTATTAGATAACTTTGAGAGACCAAGAAAGCATGTGACCCGCAAGGAGCACCAGCAAGAAACATAATTTGAAGCATGGATTTCGTCTGATATGGTAGTAAAAAGCAGCAAGACACAGCTGGCCATTCCAGTCTAATGTTTGTTATTTGCAAGAGGATTACCATCCAAGCTAAGGTAGGACAAGGACTACAGAATGATGCTGATACATAAATGTTGCATTATTTTAAAAATGCAAGAATTATTTTATTTCCATCGTTCCTTGATAATAGACTAAATGATATTCTGCAGTTTTTCTTTAATAGTTAAGCTGTGTCTGATCTCGTTCCCTCAATGTTTGTTTTATACATATTCATTTAGTCACAGGGGAAATAAATTATTTGTCTGCATGAGATTAGTGAGGAATTTCAGAAGCCTAGATAGAAATCGAGCAAGGAGGCAAAAAGAACCAGAAAGTACCAAAGCCACCTCCAAATGCGGCAGGATTTGCGTCTCTTCTTAGTTCTGCTTAACAACAATAAATAAACAAATAAATATGATAACCATAAACCTTTGAAGATAAAAAGTGAAGTCAGAGTATCATACAGCGGTACTAATGGATCCGCATGTGAACCCACATATTCATTGACCCTGCCAAAATATCATTGTACATAATGTGCCAATCAATAAACAATTTTTGCAATTTTTATTTTATAGAAAGAAAAAGAGAAAGACATATTGCCTAACAAAACTTGATTTCCTTGGCAAAATTTAAGAACCTGTAGTTTAACTTTGTTTTGAATCTCTAACTGATCCTTTGCTGCAAATTCTAAAATTGCTTGACCTTCATAAATTTACTCTACATGATGTGGTGCATTCTTGTTTATAAATTGACTTTGAGTTGTATTAATGTTTCATTAACAAAAATATTTAGAAAATGTTCAAACCATCATTTGTCAACAGATATCAAGTCAATGCAGGTCTTGGCCCTCCACCAAAAAGCAAGAGATCAATGGCAGGTTGGCAGCTATTTCTTCGTTAGGGCCCATACATGCACAGTAAGCTTGCTAAAGATAATATTGTTATAGTCTTGATTTCGAACTCAATTGGATCATCAATTTGAGTTTTACAATTTTTTTGAATAACAAAATGCAGGAAACTATGTAAAATTGAAGGGAAACAAATTATAAAACATACTCTTTGCAGTATCCAGAGACAGACTGAAGTCCTTCAAGTGATTCCAACTCTTCCTGCTTATAACAAAATTTTCTATGAGACTTTTTCTGTTGTTGCAAAGGAGACAAAATATTATGATGTATAAATAGACTTTGACTTTAGTTGTACGAAAAACAGAAGAGTAAAGCACTTCTTTGTGTATAATATGTGTGAAATGCTTACTCCACCACAATCACAAATAAGGCATCCTCCTTTAAAACCGGCAAATGATTTCCACAAAAGTTTGCTTTATTTATTTTTTTTTTGAAAGGAAAAAGAAATATTATTTCAATTGCTACCAACAATCCAACACTTGCATATGCTAATTATAAGGTGCAAAATTAAGTAGAAGGACCTCCATAGACATTAAGAATGATGATGGAATTTTTTGCAAATTTCTTGGTGCTTCAATGTCACAAAAGCTAATTGTTTGCAATCTTCTAAACTATAAGCAACGAAATCTCATAGCCTTTAAGTGAAATCACGATCATCACAATCTATGTCCTTAACATGAATTAATCTACCAAAACAAAACACCAATCCATGATGAACCATTCTAGCAATCTTCATCACTCTTTAGAAGATTAACACAACAAAAACAGAATGCCTTTTTTCCTCCACCTTCCATTCAATACCAAGCCGCTAAACAACTTGATATATCAAAACACCTTAAATTATTAAACTGCAGACATGACTTTAATTGTCTGAAGGTTTTCAAGAATGTTTAGTAGGAAGAAAACAAATTTTTAGTGGATAACAAAGGTGAACTGCAAAAAAGAAAATGAAAAATGAAAAAAGAAACAAACTATTTACCTTCCAAAAGCTGATCTTGGTCTGTAATTTGTTTACAAACTTACATTGTAAGCTTATAAATTGGAAAATTTTCTTCAGACCCAACAATACGGATTGGGTGGCGCATTTAATTATAAGGTATCAAAAGAACTTGAGAAGAAGTAGAAAAGGAGTAAATTGGACAACACCTGGAATCACAGTTCCGCCCGGTAACAAATAAACAAAGAAACTATGCAAACTCTCCACTAAAAACAATAGCATCGGAGCCACATTACCCCAAGAAATCCGATCTCCCAGTTCAAGATCTGGACCTCCACCTGCAACCGGTGCCGCCCGCACAGGTCTGGGTACCCTGGCGGCGACCGCGGCGCCGGTGGTGGCGGAGCCTCCGATCCCGCCGCCGCCGCCGCCTCCATTGGCCAGTGCCGAGCCACCCAGAAGCCCAGACCAAAAACGAGAAGGAGCGTGGATAATAATAAAAGAGCGGGGGTCTAAATATCAAGCCAGGAGAAGCGCTCGAGTCTCGACGCAGGGGCCAGGGGGTGGTGCCTCGAGCGCGGGGGTAAGTTGCACCCGCGAGGCAGCGAACTGTGGCAGCGTCAGCCGGTACGGTAGTGGAGCAGAGTGGCATGAGAGGGATGGAAATAAAAGCGGTGAGCTGCGGAGGACGGGAACCAGCGCGATAGGCTTACCGCCCATCCCCAGCCTTCTCCTCGTTCTCTTCCCCTATTTCTCCCCTCGCATCGAGGGCCCTTGATTGCCTCGCTTCGGCAGCAGCAGTAACAGCATGGAAAGTAGAGGCAAAGAAGGGTGGGTGAGATTATCATGGTTTCCCAATATGGGCCTGCCAGTTTCGTACAAAAAGCGTGGCTGAGGAACCGAAGAGATGCAGCGCACCGCGTCACTTTCCCTCTCTCTCTCTCCAATCTACTAAGTTTGAGAGAGAGAGAGAGAGAGAGCGTGTTTTTTTTTTTGTTTTTTTGGTAACTGAGCGAGAGAGTGTGCTTAAAAAAGAGGGGGAGGGAGGGAACGCGCCGCTGTACTGGCAGACCGCACGTGGATGTCGCGTATGAGCTGTCGGTTGCGGTTGGCCGACTGTTCCAACAGCAGCCGCGAAGCCAAGGAGAGTAAGGCCTATACCACCACGCACAGAGGTTGCATCGTTCGCGTGATGGAAGGATTCACCTTCCTCCAAATTCACCGTTGGCTGCTAGCTCCATAGCAACTTTAAGATCTGTGCAGACAAATAAATTAGAATGTTTGGAGTGTTTTGAGATATTTGCAAAATGCCAGATCCGGTAATCAGCATCCCAAAAAAAAATAAATTATTTTTTTCGTACAAAAAATACACACAAGCATACTGCATCCGCGCCACCTAACGTCTAAGTTTTTTTTTTTTTTTCTTTTTTGATGCATAGGAGGGCAAAAGCATGAAAAGTTGATACCCTTGGAAACCAATAGAACCTACTTCTTATTCTCCTTCTTTTTGGTACAACGGTGGCTCATACGCAACTAATATGAATGTGGCTATAAAAAAACAGTAGTTCACTAAAGGGCTCCGGCAAAGAGCCTTAGTTTTCCGATAAAAAACCACCAGAATAGTAAACAGCAAAGGAATCAACCCAGTCGGCCGCACCATTTGCTTCCCTATAGACATGCATGGCCATGTAGAAGCCACACTCTCCTAGGAGTCTGCAGATGTCGTAGAGCAGTGCCTTTCCCTCTGCAGCGCCTCTCCGATTCCGAATCCACTCAATCACCGTGGTCGAGTTATCCTCGAGAAGGAGATGATCTACATCCAGAACGCGCCTCGCAAAAGTAATGCCTTTCCAAGTAGCTCTGAGCTCAGCACAGACGACCGTCATGCCGCTACTAGTTTGACTTTATGGTCTCTGATGATGAAACCCACATCCATTCAATATGAAATTAAATTATGAAGGAAGGTCTGCATGATATGAGAAGCAGCTCATGTCTAAGTTGGAATGGACCTCTTGGTACAAGCTTTGGTTTCGATTAATAGTATCGTATCTTTGGTTCAATTCCAAGTTTCCTTGTTCTTCTTTTGCCTGCTTTTGTAAAGCACCCTTAGTCTTTACCTTGATCTATCCATCTAATTGGAATTGTGATGGACAGAATAATTTACATGAATGGCAATTGGCTTGCAAAGAAAAAGTTGAAGGCATGTTTGGAGACCATGAAGTGCTGCAAATGGTTTCATGATTGACCAAGATAAAGGGGAGAGAGAAGGGTTTAACCTAGTCATCCTTGTTGCTCCCTCCCTCCCTGATCTTAAGTCATTTAAAAGGATAAGATCCATGGAATGACAGGGAATGACTTAGGGGTGGGGAAGATGACATAGTTCACAAGAGGCGGGAATCAAGATTGAGGGCAGGACGAGAGAAGAGAAATAAGAAGGGGGAAATTGGAGATCATGGAGAAGTCTACAAAAATGTTGCTTTGCCAAGTTGGTTGGATCTCATTCATGAGGACTTGCCCTCTATGACTTCCAGGATTCGTATTGCTATAAGAGGGGGGGAAAAAGGAATGTTCCTTTGAATTTAATACTTCACTAATTTAGAACCATAATTTTTTGTTCTTTTTTCTTTGTGCTAAGGGAAACGAATAACCGCCCAGCTTTTATGATGAACAAAGTTAATGTACAAGTGATATTTGCAGGAAGTAACGGGAAGTTGTCTGTTAATGGAGCTGCTTACAAGACAACAGTTTAGAGACCTTAAAGCAAGGATCGGAATATAGAAGCAGGAAAGGAAATAATAGAGAGGATTCAAGAAAAAGATTAAGAACAAGATCAGTCTCTAAACCAGCCAATGAAGTAGAGCCCTTGAGCTTCCACGGACATGATGTTTTTTTCCACTTGATTTCTCTGGAAGTTCGAAAATAGTATAAGGAGGCGGCCGTGAAAGAGCCATCACAATCCTTAATTTGTTTCCAAGCTTAGTTGAGCACCTGCAAGCAAACCTGCGAGCTTTTGTAATTCACACTCGGCGTATCAAAGGAAGCGAGAGTAGCATACGCCCCTGTTGGGGGGAATAAGATTTTTTCCCAAATGACATAAATGCCCCTAAGAAGCCGTACAACTTCCGACCCCGGACGGCCGAAGTCGGCGTCCGACTTCGGAACGCCCGACCTCGAGACCTCCGACCTAAGAAAAACCCCGATGTTCGAGGTCTACTCTTGTCAGCCACCTACTACGGCCGTGCGCCTCAGAGGTCTGGCCGAGGACCATACCCTGACGCCCCTCTGGTATTTATTGCGCATGGTCGCTGTAACCCTCCGGCTTACTCCACAATAAATGCGGATCTTCGGCTTACTCCACAATAAATGCGGATCTCCGGCTTACTCCACAATAAATGCGGATCTCCGGCTTACTCCACCATAAATGCGCATGGCTCCTGTTATCTACGGACTCTCAGCTCTCCACGGCAAATCAGCCCAGCAGAGTCTAGTCAACTATGATAAGTCTCCGATCTCGGCCATACCTCCGACACCAATGCAATAATTCGTCTGACAGCGTGCTAGTTCGGGTTATACGACGCCCTCACCGCCGACATCAGAGCAATGATTCGCCTGACCATGCGCCGACCTGAACAACATGCCGAGCCGTACTACGGCCTCGCCCTGTTACATCGCAGGTAAACCGACCCCCGCCTATAAAAGGGAGCCTTGGCCACTGAGGAGGGGGTTGGAAGATTGATACACTCTACAGACATTATTTATCTCCCTTTCTACACTGTTTGCCCCCTCCCTGACTTGAGCGTCGGAGGGCCGGCGCCGGAAAACCCGGCCACCGGTTCGTGTGCAGGCACCCGGACGGAGGACGCCGCCAACTGACGGATCGCCGCTTCGCCACGAGGACCTGCCGCCCCTTCTCTCCGACCGCCCCAGACGGAGGACGCCGCTCGCCGACGGACCGCCGCCCCGCCGTGAGAACTCATCGCCGCTCCCTCTCCTCGACCGAAGACTGCCCCCGGGTCCAATTTCCAGCAACAGTTGGCGCTAGAGGAAGGGCCCGAGTAGCAGTCATGAAGTTGAGGAGTAAGGGAGCCTCTAACATCTCCTGGCGTCCCCCGCAAAGCCCTGGACACTCTGTCCAGAATTCTCCAACTCCGGCTGACCCAGTTCCTCTGGTCCAGCCGGAACAGTTCGACGCCTTGGTACAGCAAGTCCAGGCCCTGGCCGCCGTCGTTCAGAGTTTGCGGCGCGAGGAAGCCTTACCTACGCTCCCCCCACGGGCTCAGGCCCCGCCGGAGTGTCTCCCCAACGGCCCGGTTTTCCCAAGCCAAAACTTGCATGGCTCTTCTAGAGCCAACAACGGAGAACGAGCTTCTCCCCGGAGGAAATTACCGGGAGAAGGTTTCGATCGGAGGCCCCAACTTTCTGAGGCAGAGTCAGCCCCAGATCACCGTGAGCCGGCGCAAACCACAGCGACAATCCCACGGGTGGGGGAGCTCGACCGGAAAGTTGAGCATCTGGAGCGTCAGATTGCGGCGCTCCACAGCAAGAAGGCAAGACAAGAGGGAGACTTTGAGTTCACCACCAAGTCCCCCTTCTCCTGCCAGATCGAGGATGGGCCGGTTCCCTCGAGGTTCAAAATGCCTCAGGTGGAACCCTACAACGGGACGACTGACCCTCTCGACCACCTGGAGAGCTATCGGGCCCTCATGGCCCTACAAGGGTCCTCGGAGGCCATGCTCTGCAAGGCCTTCCCAGCGACCCTCCGAGGGACCGCTCGGCTTTGGTTTTCTGGACTGAAGCCGAATACGGTGTCCTCTTTTGAGCAGCTCGGCAGGCAGTTCGCCACCAACTTCGCTGCCAGCCGGCGCCAGCGACGGACGTCAGACTCCCTCCTCGACATCAAACAGAAAGAGGGGGAGCCCCTCAAGGAGTACCTGGACCGCTTCACCGCCGCCACATGGGAGGTTCGCGAGCTAGACCAGTCGATGGCTATGTCGGCTCTGAAGACTGGGGTTCGCTCCTACCGATTCCTCTTCTCCATCGAGAAGAGCTTCCCGGCCGACTTCACTGAAATGTTGGCCCGAGCCCGGAAGTATGCCAAGGCCGAGGAGGCAGTTGCATCCAGGCGGGGGGCAATTGAGCCCGCCTCCAAGAAGCAGAAGAAACGCCGCGAGGAGCGCGGCCGACAAAGGAGCCGATCCCCCCGCCGAGAGAAGAACCTCTCCAGACTGAGAAGTCCGCCCCGACAGCAGAGGCGATCTCAGCAAAGGACCCCTCCTCGGCCGAG
Source organism: Phoenix dactylifera (assembly GCF_009389715.1). NCBI lineage: Eukaryota > Viridiplantae > Streptophyta > Magnoliopsida > Arecales > Arecaceae > Phoenix > Phoenix dactylifera. The sequence goes on along the minus strand of NC_052397.1, from coordinate 3,896,989 downwards.
GTCCCCACCACGGCCTCGGACGTACCCGGAAAAGTACGAGAACTACACACCCGTCAACGCTCCCCGGGCCGAAATCCTGATGGAAATCGAGGGTCAGGACTTCTTCCGACCCCCGCCTCCTATGCGAGACACGGGATTCCCCCGGAATCCCAGGAAGTATTGCCGCTTCCACCGAGATCGTGGGCACGACACGGAGGACTGCTACCAACTCCGGGATGAGATAGAAGTGCTCATCCGACGGAGAGTACTCAACCGGTTCGTGAGGAACCGACCTGAGGGAAGGAGGCCGGCGGAGAATGTCGCACCAACCGAAAATCCGGGCGACAACAGGCCCATCGCCGGCACCATCAACATGATCGGGCGGGCCTCGGCAGGAACGGCCGCCCTGGGAGCACCCCCGAAGCGCCCACGTACTGGTGAAGTCATCTCGTTCTCGGATGAGGACTTAGAAGGGGTCGAAACCCCCCATGATGACGCTGTGGTCATCTCTATGATTGTAAATAGGTTTGATGTAAAGCGTGTCCTAGTTGACAATGGAAGCTCAGCCAACATTTTGTATTATCATGCCTACCAAAAAATGGGATTGACAGAAGGGCACCTCCGGAGAGTCAATGCCCCGTTGGTTGGGTTTACCGGAGATGCAGTCCCGGTTGAAGGTGAGGCTAGCTTCCTTGTCACAGTCGGCCTCGCCCCCCGGGAGAGCACAGTGAGGATGGACCTCCTGGTGGTCCGTCTGCCCTCGGTCTACAACGCCATCCTTGGGCGCCCAGGGCTAAATGCCCTTCGAGCCGTGGTTTCAACTCGCCATTTGCTCATGCGGTTCCCCACCGACCAAGGAGTAGGCGAGGTCCGCGGAGACCAGCTGGTCGCCAAGCAATGCTACATGGCGGCCCACACAGTAAAGCAACCAGCCGAGGCGCCGGACCACCCGATGGGCCCTTCGCTGCCCATAGAAACCCTCGATGCGAGGGACACCCTCTGGAAGAAGCAAGTAGAGCCCGGTGAGCTCCTTATTCAAATCCCACTACAAGAAAATTTTTCCGAGCTAACTGTGCAGGTCGGCTCCGGCCTCGGCGCCCGCGAGAGGGATTGCCTCGTCAGCTTCCTGCGGGACAACGCTGACGTCTTCGCCTGGTCGCCCGCGGACGTGCCAGGAATTGACCCTGAGGTCATGGTCCACCGACTCCAGGTGAGACCGACCAGCAGGCCTGTAAAGCAGAAGAAAAGAGGCTCCGCCCCGGAACGACAATGAGCTGCGGCTGAGGAGGTGGACAAACTCCTCGGGGCCGGCTTCATCCGGGAGGTCTCCTACCCGGACTGGCTCGCCAACGTAGTCCTCGTAAAGAAGGCCAACGGGAAGTGGCGTATGTGCGTGGACTATACCGACCTGAACAAGGCCTGCCCGAAAGACAGCTTCTCCCTCCCGAGCATCGACCAACTCGTCGACTCCACTTCAGGACACCAGCTGCTAACCTTTATGGATGCCTTTTCAGGGTACAATCAAATCCGAATGGCGCCAGAAGACGAGGAGAAGACGGCCTTCATCACCGACAAGGGCACCTACTGCTACAAGGTGATGCCCTTTGGCCTGAAAAACGCTGGGGCCACATATCAGAGACTGGCCAGCCAAATTTTTAAAGACCAGATCGGCCGGAACATGGAAGTCTATGTGGACGACATGCTGGTAAAGAGCCGAGCGGCGGAGCACCACATAGCCGATCTCAACGAGACATTCGCCAAACTCAGAAGGTACCAAATGAAACTCAATCCGGCGAAGTGCGCGTTCGGGGTCACCTCGGGCAAGTTCCTGGGTTTCATAGTGACCCAGCGCGGAATTGAAGCCAACCCGGAGAAAATCCGGGCACTGCAAGAGATGTCGCCTCCAAAGACAGTTAAGGAGGTGCAACGGCTCACGGGGCGGGTTGCCGCCCTGGGAAGGTTCGTCTCTCGGTCAGCCGAGCGATGCCTCCCCTTCTTCAAGAGCCTTAAACGGCCGAAAGACTTCCGGTGGACAGAAGAATGCCAGCAGGCCTTTGAAGAGCTTCGGAGCCTTCTGGCCTCTCCCCCGCTGCTCACCAAGCCCCAGAAAGGCGAGGTCCTTTACTTATATCTGGCTGTCTCCCCAGCTGCAGTAAGCTCAGTCCTCGTCCGGGAAGAGGACAAGCTCCAAAAGCCGGTCTATTACACCAGCCGGGTTCTCAGGGATCCTGAGACCCGATATTCTAAACTTGAGAAGACCATCTTCGCTATCATCATCTCGGCTCGGAGACTCGGGCCTTACTTCCAAGCCCACACGATAGCTATATTGACCGACCAGCCTATGAAGCAAATACTGCAGAGGTCGGATCGTGCGGGGAGGATCGCCAAATGGGCGGTCGAGCTCGGGGAATTCGACCTCGAATATCGGCCCAGGCCGGCTATCAAAGCTCAGATACTCGCCGACTTCATCGTGGAGTGCACCCTTCCGGACGACCCCGAGAGGCCACCCGAATCCTTAGAGGAGGCCCCGAGGCAGCCATGGGTCCTGCACTTGGACGGGTCTTCGACCTCGGGGGTAGCGGGGCCGGACTCATCCTCACCAGTCCAGACGGAGTGGTGGCAGAGCAAGCTTTGCGCCTCGAATTTCCGGCCTCGAACAATGAGGCCGAGTATGAGGCTCTCATCGCCGGGCTCAAGCTGGCAAAAGAACTAAAAGTGGAAGACCTGACGGCCTTCAGCGACTCCCAGCTGGTAGTGAACCAGGTCCAAGGAGACTTCGAAGCTAAAGAGCCATCCATGCAAAAGTATCTCCAAAAGGTGCGGAAACTCATATCTGCCCTGAATTCTTTCAATATTCAATACATCTCCAGAGCGGAAAACCTCAGGGCAGACCAGCTATCCAAATTGGCAACCTCCCGCATGAGCGAGCTTCCCAAGGGAACAGCGCTCGAGTATCTTCGGATCCCCAGCACGGAGGAACCCGAGCCCACCATGTGCATCGACTCCGAGCCAAGCTGGATCGATGGGCTCGTCTGCTACCTTCAGGACGGAACCCTACCTCACGACGAGACGGAAGCTCGCCGAATCAAGCGCCAGGCCCCCCGGTATGTCTTATACGAGAATAGACTCTACCGGCGATCATTTACTTCTCCCCTTCTCAGATGCCTCCGCCCCTCCGAGGCGGACTATGCCCTCCGAGAGGTCCATGAAGGGATCTGCGGAAATCACCTGGGGGGTTGGGCATTAGCCCATAAGGTCCTGCGACAAGGATATTATTGGCCCACACTCCAGAAGGATGCAACGGATTTCGTCCGGAAGTGCGATCGGTGCCAGCGAAATGCCAATGTCCAGCGCCGACCTTCAGCTCTGCTGACCTCCATCATCGCCCCCTGGCCGTTTGCCCAATGGGGGATCGACATCCTGGGGCCCTTTCCCCTGGCCACCGGACAGAGAAAGTTCCTGGTCGTCTCCATCGACTACTTCACCAAATGGGTCGAGGCCGAACCCGTCGCCCGGATCACCGAGCAAAAGATGCGAGACTTCGTGTGGAAGTCCATAATCTGCAGATTCGGGCTACCCCGTATCCTTATATCTGACAATGGTCGACAATTTGACGATGTTCGTTTCAGGGAATTTTGCTCTGAGCTCGGCATTGATCACCGTTTCACCTCAGTCGCTCACCCCAGACAAACGGAAAAACTGAGGTAACTAACCGCACTATTTTGCAGGGGCTCAAGGCTAGGCTTGATCGGTCCAAAGGACAGTGGGTCGAGGACTTGTACAATGTCCTTTGGGCGTACCGGACCACGTTCCGACTGCCCACGGGAGAGACCCCCTTCAACCTAGCATACGGCACTGAGGCCGTCATCCCGTTGGAGATCGGCCTGCCTTCTCCAAGGGTGGAGCATTACGACCCCGACACCAATTCTTCCCAGCTCAGGAGCAACTTGGACCTCGTCGAAGAGACAAGAGAGGTTGCCCGGGTCCGCATGGCGAGATACCAACAGCGAACGGCCCAATACTACAACTCTAGAGTCAAGCCCAAGCTCTTCAAAGTGGGGGACCTCGTCCTCAGGAGAGCCGAGGCTTCTCAACCGACTGAGCAAGGAAAGCTCGCCCTAAATTGGGAGGGGCCGTATCAGATCGCCCGGGTACAACGACCAGGGGCGTATAAATTAAAGTCCCTAGAGGGGACCCTGATCCCGCGAAGCTGGAACTCCGAGAATCTACGAATGTACTACCAGTAAAACCCCTAGGGGTTCAAGACAATCAGGACAATGGACTCAGCTTCCTTTTTGCAAACAATTCTCTTATCTTGATGGCTGTAATTCTCTTCTAATATTGGGTCGTCTGTGATCCTCAGATTCCCCGGCCAAAATCGGGATGCCTCGAGGCTCGACCGTAGAGTCCCAAACTCCCTCGACCTCGGGAAGAATCGCAGGACGACGAAATATCGACTTGGCGCGAAATTCCCTCGACTAAGGTCAGAATGCCCCGGTTCGTCGGGATGCCCCGGCTATAGGGATGCTCGAGACGTCAAGATATGAGCAGACGAGCTCGGCTCGTTCTCCATCAACTTCCATCTATGAGTACGGTCCTCTCTGACCAGACGAGCTCGGCTCATTCTCCATCAACTTCCATCTATGAGCACGGTCCTCTCTGACCAGACGAGCTCGGCTCGTTCTCCTACCTCGACTAAGGTCGGGATGCCCCGAGGGTCGACCGTAGAGAACCAGACTCCCTCGACCTCGGAAAGGCGCCGTGAGGGTGGAAAGGGTGGCTCCACGCGGGGCGCCACGAAGTGGACCCCCGGGAGCGGTCGACGATCCCCGATCCCCGAAGCGAGCGATCCCTCGACTAAGGTCGGGATGCCCCGAGGGTCGACCGTAGAGAACCAGACTCCCTCGACCTCGGGAAGCGTCGCAGGTCGGTAGAGCGTGCCCAGACCCGCCGACTTGACGAACGATCCCTCGACTAAGGTCGGGATGCCCCGAGGGTCGACCGTAGAGAACCAGACTCCCTCGACCTCGGGAAGAAGCCGTAAGGGGTGGAAAGGGTGGCTCCACCCGGGGCGCCACGACGTGGACCCCCGGGAGCGGTCGACGATCCCCGATCCCCGAAGCGAGCTATTCCCCGACTAAGGTCGGGATGCCCCGAGGGTCGACCGTAGAGAACCAGACTCCCTCGACCTCGGAAAGCGTCGCAGGTCGGTAGAGCGTGCCCAGACCCGCCGACCTGACGAACGATCCCTCGACTAAGGTCGGGATGCCCCGAGGGTCGACCGTAGAGTCCCAAACTCCCTCGGCCACGGGAGGCACCACAGGTCAGCAAAGCGTCCACGGACTCGCCGACCTGACGCAAGATCCCTCAACCAAGGTTGAGGCGCCCGAGGTCCTACCATGGGGTCTGAAACTCCCTCGACCTCGCAGAGAGCTACAATTCAATAAAGCCTCGCCAAATCCTCTCAACCTCGGTGGGCGCTGTTGGGTCCGTGAGAAACCCGAGCCCCCCTTTAAGTCAAAATGACTCCGGAGGTCAACGAGGAAAGGAAGCAACCTACTCCACCATGCGAAGCGTGACTCGGAGAATGCAAGAGGTACATCCAGCTAGACGCCCTCCTTGTTAAATTTTATCTACATATTGTTGAGCGGAATCCCAACGTTGGAGTCTTATCTCGCCCCAAAGTCGGGCCTTTCCAATGGGTCGGCTTAAGATCGACCCCCTAACTACATTATGCAGGCTCCGTTCGTCAAGTCTCCGCAATCTGTATGAAGGCTTCATAAATTAGGGCCCAACTCGGCTCTTCTACATAAACTCCGACATCTAGCTGAGAAAGTGGTCCCGACCACGAGTGTATCAGCCAAACATGGATACCAAGGCAATTTTTGGAAATCCCAGCCTTGCTCACCGAGATCTCGGCAGAGTCCGAGAACGATAACTACGAAAACCTTCGACGATGACTTACTTATTAGCCCGCGCTCCCTACGAGGGGTTCGGAGTTAAGTTCGGAAACCCGACTGAAATCTCCGAATAGCAGCGGGCATAGACCTAGTCCGGTCTTACTTGAAGGGCTAAGGCCCGACCTCGATGCCTTGGGATTTCCCTAAAGGCTAAACGTGATGACTTCCACGATTCTTAGATTCGAGCTATGGGACTTAGAGGAATTTTCTAAAAAACCTAAGACTCGGAGCTCCTTTGGTCGGAATGACTGGAACCCGAGAAGGCTAAGACATAGCCCGGGAAAAGGGGACGACTTCGTTAAGCAACCCGAAAACTAAGATGTGAAGTTAGAGGTCGTCGAGGCAGTTAGCTAAGGCTCTAGCCTCGTTCGCAACAAAAAAGAAAGGCAAACACATAATGATGAAAGTGTTTTTCATTAACAGAAGGCCGAAGGCCGATTACAAAATTGGAGGTCGACCATTTAAGAGCCGACCTCGGATACAATGAAAAAGAAAGGAAAAATACGCTAAGTCCTAAGCGGCGGGAGCAACGTCTGGGGGGTCGTCCGGCACATTGATGATCTCGAGGTTTTCAGCCGGCACAGGCTCGGGGTCGGGGGCAGGGGCCTCGGGTACCGCCTCCGGGACGGCGTCCGTCTCGGCCGCCAGAGCCGCCTCTATGGTGCCAACCGCCTCGGCCGCCCCCGTCGAAGGCTCGGCGGGGTCTTGTTCGTATATCCCCGCCTCGGATGTCAAAATGGCGGGGAGAGCTTCCACGTCGGACCCCAGGCCCAGGTCCTCCCTCGGACGGACCGTCGAGAGGTCGTACTGAGGGCAGTACCGGCGCATCTGAGCCCGGAAGTTCTCGAAACCTTGGAGGAACCCGTCCACTGTCTCCTCCTCCAACATGTCGCGGAACTCTTGCGACTCCTTGAAGAGCTCCACGGCATGTTCGGCTCGCTCGAGTGCCCTCCTCTTCCGGGCCTCAAGTTGCTCGATTCGGAGGCGGGAGACCCCATCCTCATACCTGAGCGCCGCGACCTCGGCCTGGACCTCCCCTAAGCGCGCCTCCGTGCCGCGCAAGGCCGACCTGGTTAGGGCGTGGGCGGCCTTCTCCTCCCCGAGCCCCTCCGCCATAGCGAGGCGCTCAGCCTCGGTGGCCGCCCACCGAGCCTCGGCCGCGGCCAACGCCGCCTCCAGCTCGGTGACTCTTTTCTTGGCCGGCTCCAGCTGTCGGCCGAGCTGTCGGACTTCTTTCCGACACCCGTGGGCGATGAACGCCAAGGTGTCGAGCTCGAGAATATGCTGAAAAGAAAGAAACGAGGGTATTGTGAGTTGAAAAGCACACAAGTACGCTAGTAACTCAAGGAAATTAAGAAGGAAGCTTACCCGGGCGGTATTGCAGTAAGCGCTGCCAACGACCTCCTCCAGCGAAACATTCCGGAACACGGCCCGGTCCGCTGGAAGTACCGCACGCCGCAACATGGAGCGCGCGACCTCGGCATCCTGAAAGGCCGAGCTCCCCTCGGGAATAGGGGAGTCCGGCTCGACCGACTCTTCTCGGAAAGCCCGGGAAGAGCTCGGCACGACCGGGCCCGAGGTCCCGGAGCCGCTCGCTTCGGGGCCTCGAGCAAGCCCAGGTTCTGGCTGCTGCGGGGCCATGGACGACTCCCCCCGCTGGGCAACGGGGGCAGGGCAAGGAGGGGCCGACGGGCCCGCATCACTAACGACCCGCTCCCGCCTCGGGTCGGCTGCAGGGGCCCCCGCCTCGGGGCCACTCGTGCCGGCTGAACTGGAGGCGCCGTCCGACCTCGCCCTCTTCCAGGGCTGGGGCCTAGCTCCCCCGGCCTCGGCCTCTCGCCTCCTCAGGCGAGAGAAAAGTGATGTGTTGCTGGTCGGCAGGCGGGAAATATCTGAAATCAAAATTTCGTTAAGTGTCAGACCAGTGACAGTAAAAGCAAAGAACGAAGAAAAAATAAAAGAATGTAACCACCCTTACCCTCGGGGCGCGCCGAGCTCAGACCTACGCTCGCTAGGGCGTCCTCCCGCAGGAGCTCGGTCAGGTCGTTGCCCCTCCCGAGGGCTCGCACGGAGTCCAGGGTCCTCAGCTCCCTCCTCGAGGGCTCGGCGAGCTTATTGAGGGTCTTCAACCGAGGGTTCCCCCACCTCGGGTCGAACCCCCAAGGCGCCTCGGACGCCAGGAAGAAAAAACTTCCCCTTCCACTCATGAATCGAGGAAGGGGCACCCTGGAAGAGTGACATACCGCCCCGAAAGGCGAAGTATAGCCACCCTGCATCCGCCGGGTTCTTCTTTAACAGAAAACACCGGCGGAAGAGGCCTACCGAGATCGGGATCCCGTGCCCGAGGCACAGGGACAAGAACCCGATTATGGTCCTCCATGAGTTCGGAGCCAACTGCGCCGGGACGAGCTGGTACTCGGCCAGCAGCTGGCTCACGAACTCGTGGGCGGAAAAAACGCAGGCTAGCCCAAAGTGTCTCGCGGTAGACCGTGATCCGACCTGGGGGCGGCTGCGTCACCCTGTCCTCCGGCCCCGCAGTTTCAAGACGAAACCCGGGCTGGAAGAAGAACCGGGAGCGGATCAGCTCCAACTCCTCCCCCGACAGGCTCGATCCCACTTCCTCAGGACCCAAACCCATTCCCACAGAAGAACGAAATAAAAGTTAAAAAAAGCGGAAAATGGAAGCTGGGGAGGAGAACAAAAGAGGAAACCCTAGTGAAAACAGGGTGAAAACCTACTGGACATCGCCGGAAATCGCTCCGGGCACCGACGGCAAGGTTCGGTTGAGAAAGGAAGCAAGGGAGAAAGGCAACGAAAATAAGAAGCAGCCAAACAAGACCTTTAGGGCAACCTCGAGGGGTTTATATAGACCCCCCTGACGGCCCAGATCGATGGGGTCGGTTCCCATCCCCCGATCGGGTTGCGCCACGTGTCGACCTCGTAAGCCGAGGCACCGTATTCACTCCGGATTAATAAATCGGGTACGAAATCGAAGCGTTGTCCCGTCGGATCTCGGGGCCTCATCATGAGTCTGCAAAATCAAATCGTCTTGAGGAACGAGCGGACGCCGCCCCGCTCCCCTCATTTAATAAGATCTGGGACACGTGGAGCCTCGATGTGGCCTCCACCTCTCCGGAATTGTGATCCAGTAACACGAAATCGGAAGCGTCCGACCTTGGGTCACGCCGCGTGTCCGTTTTAAACCCCGTAACGGCACACTCATTAATGAGCGAGAAGCCTCGATTACGGGATTGAGGCACCACCTCGACGAGCTCGAGGACCCCCATCATTAATCCGCCGTAAGGCGATCCTGGCGATTCAAGAGACGCCACCTCCGCTTCAAGAAGCGTAATGATACGAGCTTCATCATAAGCTCACTGAATAAAGCAGCCTCGAGACGCCAAAGGGCGCAGGTTTCACCATGAAAGCTCCGAGAAGCACAAGGGGGCGGACGAGACTCGCCCCCCAACCTCAGTGACAGACTTTACTTCCCACGTCCGAGCCCACAAGTCGCTCGAACTCGGAAGTTGGGGGTAGTGTTGGGGGGAATAAGATTTTTTCCCAAATGACATAAATGCCCCTAAGAAACCGTACAACTTCCGACCCCGGACGGTCGAAGTCGGCGTCCGACTTCGGAACGCCCGACCTCGAGACCTCCGACCTAAGAAAAACCCCGATGTTCGAGGTCTACTCTTGTCAGCCACCTACTACGGCCGTGCGCCTCAGAGGTCTGGCCGAGGACCATACCCTAACGCCCCTCTGGCATTTATTGCGGCATGGTCGCTGTAACCCTCCGGCTTACTCCACAATAAATGCGGATCTCCGGCTTACTCCACAATAAATGCGGATCTCCGGCTTACTCCACAATAAATGCGGATCTCCGGCTTACTCCACCATAAATGCGCATGGCTCCTGTCATCTACGGACTCTCAGCTCTCCACGGCAAATCAGCCCAGCAGAGTCTAGTCAACTATGATAAGTCTCCGATCTCGGCCATACCTCCGACACCAATGCAATAATCGTCTGACAGCGTGCTAGTTCGGGTTATACGACGCCCTCACCGCCGACATCAGAGCAATGATTCGCCTGGACCATGCGAACCGACCTGAACAACATGCCGAGCCGTACTACGGCCTCGCCCTGTTTACATCGCAGGTAAAACCGACCCCCGCCTATAAAAGGGAGCCTTGGCCTCTCAGGAGGGGGTTGGAAGATTGATACACTCTACAGACATTATTTATCTCCCTTTCTACACTATTTGCCCCCTCCCTGACTTGAGCGTCGGAGGGCCGGCGCCGGAAAACCCGGCCACCGGTTCGTGTGCAGGCACCCGGACGGAGGACGCCGCCAACTGACGGAATCGCCGCTTCGCCACGAGGACCTGCCGCCCCTTCTCTCCGACCGCCCCAGACGGAGGACGCCGCTCGCCGACGGACCGCCGCCCCGCCGTGAGAAACTCATCGCCGCTCCCTCTCCTCGACCGAAGACTGCCCCCCGGGTCCAATTTCCAGCAACAACCCCTATCTGTATGACCTGTAGTTATAGAAGCTAGCAGCACAACATGATTTCCTCGGACATGATCAAAAAAGGTTGGGGAAGAGAGAAACATATAACCATAAGTTAATCTAAGTAAGTTTGACGAGCAAATAGTTATATCCCATATGAGCATATATTTAGTCCTACTTTAACTATGCACTGAATAGATCTTAGATACTTATACAGAACTAAAAAATATAAATAATACATAATATTTAATTTTTCTGAATAAGATCTTAGATTATTATAAACGATATCAGAGTGGATCCGACCCATTGTAGCATTAGATTGAAGCTGATCATGAATCAATTGTGGTGATTTTAAGTAAATTTAAATGAATTTATATCTTTAATCTGATAATAATATCGAGGCATAAACAAAAAAAAAATTATGAGAATCCATAAGAGTCTATATTTAGACCCATATTAGCTATACATAAGCTTGAGTATTTGTATAAAATAAAAAAACTTAAATAATACTTCAAAGTATATATGTATATTAATTTTAACATCAACAACCCCATCTAAAAAATATGTTTTTCAATGAACAGGAGGATGGAAATTACATGAGCAGTTCCAGAAAGAACCGACCTGCCAGTGAAATCCTGTAATTTTCTATTAGATACCTCACTCATGGTTCGTGGCTGCTACTGCTACAGACAGCCATCAATGCCATACGGAAAACCTTTTTTTTTTTCTTTTGCTTTGAACGGAAAACCTTTTGTTGTTCCATTTCTTTCTTTGGTTGATGCAAAATGCCAAGGGCTAGATGCCATACAAGCAGGTCACCTCAATGCATAGGATTTTAGATTCGGCACTTTTCCAAGCGATCCGCAGCGGGGAAGTACCCCAAAGCCATTACCCCCCGCAAGACATGAGTAAGTACCCCCGAGTCACAACGTGGGGACGCGGTTCCTTCCCATCACCATCCGGCTTCCAAAACAAGTCCTCGGGACAAGACCCGCGGGTGTTTGGGCAGGGGCATCCATAGACCATAGGGTAGGGTACCCGCGAGATCTCCTCTTTTTTTTTTGGTACACATACCCACGAGATCATTCGGCCAGGATTCTTTCGCCCCCTCGTGGGCCCCACCGTCAAACAATATTTGGGCGGTCGCGGTTGGGGCCCACGAGACCTCGACAGTTGGTCCGGTTGACGTGCCATCGCGTCCGGCCAGGTGCATGGGAGTTAAAAACAACGCATCCGGGGCAGCAACACGTGTCGCCCGCGGTTGCCCCAAGCTCTGTCACCTTCAGGCCCTTTGGTTCGCGTGAAAAAAAAAAAAAAAATGGTCAATGAAAAAAATAATGAGATACCCTTGTTTGGTTGAAGTTTTCAAAAAAAAAAGATGAAAAAATTGTATTCTCATAGAAATATGATTCCCACATTTCATGAAAAAGTCTTTTCCATGAGAAATATTGGGAATCACTCCATCTTTATTTTTTCCCAAAATAGCCCTTCATTATTAAAGAGGCATTAAAGACCTAATCTTTATTAAGGGTATAATAGGAATTACACATAACTTTCACAGAAAAGTGGATGGTCAACCAAATATAAGCACTCTGGAAATCTGTCACTTTTCCATGTTTAACTAAACATGCCAAAAGTACATTCCTAGGCATTTTTTTCCTAGAAATCTTTTTTCCAAGAATCATATTTCTAAGAGGGAAAATGCTTCCCGCGAACCAAACAAGCCCTTAGTCTTTTGCCCAAGTAGAATAACTCATGCATATCTTTCCATAATGAATAATTTGTTAATTTCTTACAGTAAGAAGATAATTGTCTAAGTATTTAATTATGAATTGTTAGGTCAAGTTCATGTGCAAGGGTTCGGTTTTTCTAATCTCTCCGTGAATGTCTGCTAAGGTTCTTTGGTATTGCCATAAGATTTGCTGACATGTTTCATATCTTTTTTGGTACATCGGCTGCTCACACTAATTTACCATGAGCACAACCAGCTGAATCAATAGAAAAAAACTACACAATAGTGGAGGACATAAGCATGTTGGATCCGGAAGATTTCTTCAGAATGGTGGGCAGCAAATAAGACAACCCAATTAGCAGCTCTGTTCGTCTTATGAAATATATGCACAACACTTCCTCAGCAGCCAACCCTACTTTTAGGATGCGCTCAATCATCTTGGCCGAGTCCCCCTTGAAGATGATGCACTCCGCTTCTAGCACACGTCTCGCATAGAAGAGTCCCTTCTACGCTTTCCTAAGCTTCGCCCCAAAAGCTGATACCTCGAAGGTTCGACGCTCCCTGCGGCAATCAACTCAGAATTCTGATCCCTGATCACAAACGCCACTCTATGCTTCATATATTAAATTTATGATATTTATAATTTATTAAAATTCATATGCATGAAGGCACCATTCATCAATGTGGCATCCTTTGAAGACTCGGATATAGAAGATGAATGGTGTGTGGCCGAGCAAATATAGTACGGTGCACTTAAATAAACCTAGGCTAATCTTTTTTCATCGATTTAATACTTATCTCCAATACAGTCATATAGAGCTGTAAATTTGTTGGAGCCTGCACTATCAGCATATCAAATTATAGCTAAATAATTTGTTAGAGCGACATGAAATTATTATTATCTGGTGATAAGCTATATACACCGGAAAAAGGGCTAACCAGGTAGTGAGTTAAGAAGGATTTTAAATTGCATTAAAGATCATTGAATTTATTATTCTTAAAATTTAGAGATGAGTTAAAATGTTTTTTTTTAGCAGAATACATTACCCAAATTAATGGATGCCAAGCCTTGGTGACCACCCCTGTATCTCTCCTATATGCTACCATTTTCCAATTAAGAACTCTAAATGGAAAGTTTATTTCTGTCGCCTAATAACACAATCCAGTATCCAAATATGTCCTGGTAACCGAGGTTATTAAGTTCCATCAAATGGAACATTCTGCTGTGTACTTTTTTGTCAAAAATTTGAGCAATCTATTATGCTATATACTTTATGATCTGTTCTGACTTGAAATGTCTCTTCCGGCATAGTTTTCAGCCTCACGGTATAATAGAATTTTCTTTTTTCAAAAGAGAAACCAATGGGACTAAAAAAAAACAGCAGTGATGTGTGTGTGTGTGTATATATATATATATTAACTTTATTTATCGGGGCTTGAATGATACCACATTGCATCAAATGACAGCAGCAATAAATTTTGACGAGGCCATGCTATGGCTTTATACCAGAAATTTTAGTGAACCATGGGTGACCTCTGTTTTCTTGTGCGGAAGTTCGCTGAGCATTAATGTTTTTGTTCCATCACCAGAAGAAAGCATGATATGTTTGTCACTTGCGACAACAATGACTATCTTATAGTTTCAGAGTCTACAGTGGTCGATACTTTCAAGAGAAAAAAATATCAGATTGGAATTAAAAAAAATTATATATTTTATAAAAAAGATTACATTTTTATCAAAAAATTATGGAGAAAATAAAAAAGCTTTTTTTATGGAGAATTGGAGTTTTTTTCTTTCCAATGGACACTAAAATTTATGAATAATTTTTTTTTTCATTATGGATATCATGTGTATTTTATATAATTTTTTTTTAAAAAATTGATGCTTAATCAAACTTAACTCATTTTTGATATGTGCCCCTTTTTTTTTATGATCAACCAAATATACTATTTTTATAAATTATTTTTATAAAAAATATTTTAATAATTTTTTTTTTCAACTGAATGAGTTCACCAACAATCCGAACAGTGTAGACACCAATAATCATCCAAAAATAAAGAAATAATCAAAGGTTTGGCCATTCACCACCCGTTGTCCATGATCTTTCTTTTGGTCGGCAGACTACCATCATCAGCCATTGAAAAAAAAGGATGGAATCCTTTTCTTTTAAGACCTATGTTCTTAATTGGGTTCTTGTACTGTGTAAAACTTTTTCACTTTGGAAAAGAAATTGTCGCGAATACCTCTCTCTCTCTCTCTCTCTCTCTCTCTCTCAACCACTAGTATCAAATCTTCATTATGTAAAGGTTTCAAGTCCTCCTCTTCTCATGCGTTTTTTTTTTTTTTTTTTGTACACGTAGAAAGGAACTGTAAGCAATGGGTTATATAACGGTAGGTAGCCTTCTTTCAAATGCCCCTATTCCCTAAACCTGGGTGAACAGGAGGATTCAATCTCAAATCACTTAGTACAACCTCTAAAGGCTTTACCAGTTTGATAGACTAGCATCTTTCTTATGTATTAATTAAAATGAGGGTGTTACGAAAGGTATTCTTTCAAGCAAACAGATGTTATCAAGTGGTCTAATCTCACGCAATTAAGACTATTTGACTGTTAGGTGGAACACTCTTATTCTCTCCCTCTAGGTTCCCCATTCCTTAGTGTTAGGCAAATGCAAAGCTGCCCAATTACGTGTTAGTATGCTTAAACTTTTTGAACTAAAAAGCCATTAGATATACAGATCTATTTGACTCATGTCTAGGATCTAAATTTATGGGTTTGGGTTTAATTTAACCAGATTAGATCACCAACCAAGTCTGCTATAGGTCTAGCGAGTGTGTGAATCCAATCCTGAGTCTGGGTGTTGGATGCTTTATTCATTAAAAAATAGTGAAATAAAAAGAACCTGCTAATTGATCAAGAAAACATAAGGAAATCAGCCCCAGAATGATAATTCTTTTGTACTGAAGGATTGGACACTTAATCCTCCATATCCCATAAATAAAAAAGAAAAACACCTAGTAAATATATTATATGTCTATGAATTCGAAACTGGATGCGATATTCTGAGGATTTATACAAACTAGTCTTTTCAATGCCGTTGTGATGTGGAAGCTTCCTAAGTCTCCGTATTAAAATTGGTAACCAATTGATGAATTTTTAGGCCTCCAATGAACTATGTTTAAAAATCATTGATACATGTTCAAGCTTTGCTACTGGAATAATTTCTATGAGGTTAACCAAAAAAGCTAGAAACGAAGAATGAAGCCTTATCTGAAAATAAGAACTTATGGATAATTAAAACCCAAAATGTTAAGTTTGGAATGATAGAAGTATCCCTATGCAATAATTGAAGCGATCAAATATGGTAGCAATATACGAAGCAAGTTTGGCCTTTAGGCTCCTTTCAAAGGGATTCTCTTAATATGATAGGTAGTTGGTACCTTAAAGCAACCTCATTCAAATTTCAAAGATGCTACTTTGTGCTGCACCCAGTTGCAAGTAGAAATATTCTCTTCAATGAGCCACCAATTTCCACAACATCTCTAACTTCATAGAAATTTTCTCGAACTCGTGTGGAGAAAACCACTGCCCACCCTTACAAACTTGCTAGTGTGGCGCATTGAGTTCTCCACACTCAAAGGATTCTTCCACTGATATCAGTCTTTAGTATGGTCAAGGTACTCTTTTTGCCTCCTATAGGCGCGCCAACCATTTGGACAAGGAGGAAGCCTTCTTCTCCAAACCTCCCCTTAAACTCTCAATATAAGCCTTGGCCTGCAGTGTCGTTTTTATCTCAATCTGAGGCAAGGAGGCATGGGTGCAGTTACAAACATTACACCGGTTGTCAGCAAGATCTATTGCTTCTCCTCCCAGACTACATTGATGGTGAGGAGGCGGCCTCAAATCGTGAACGGAGGCGGCTTGGTGGTCATGAATTCTAACCAGAAAGTGGTTTTCTCGGTCGATGGCTGTGGGATCCTCGGCGTCAAGGGAGAGTTGATTCTAAGAGATGGTGATGGAGCTCCGGTACTCTTCATTCGTAAGAAGGTGATCACTCTTACTCCTTCTTCTCGTTACTGTTGTTGCCTCCATGCACTGAGCTCTTTCAAACTCTCAGGGAGGCGTCGTGCAAGCACTAAGTGCTCACAACCGATGGAACAGCTACCTAATGGACTATGAAAGACCAAGCAAGCTAGTCTTTAGCTTGCGAGAGCCGAAATCGCGTCTTCTGACGAAGAGTGCTATAAAGATCTCGATTGATGCAAAGGAGAATGGCAAAGATGGGAACTTTGAAGTGAAGGGATCCTTCAGCGAGAGGGCTTGCACCATCATGGATCGAAGAGGGAACGTCGTTGCCCAGGTAAGCAAACCATGCAATATTCGTGTGCACAGTACAAACCATGAGACAGACAGTAATTTAGCTTGTTCGTCTTTTGGGTTAGGTGGGTCTGAAGGAGACGATGGCAAACAAGGATTTCTACCATGTGGTGGTGCAACCAGGCTACGACCAGGCCTTCGTTATCGGAGTGATAGCTATTCTTGACAATATACATGGGGAGTCCACCAGGTGTTGATGGGAATAGAAGGAAGACCAATACAGAAGGAGTTGGAAGTTGTACAGTAGAAGCTGGATGCGGGAGCTGAGCATGCTTCGGTCCATGGGATTGCCTCTCAAGCATGGATTGCAGCGTACTGTGGTTGTGGAGGTTCTTCACAGCCTGCAACCGATCCAAACTTATTAAATAAAATTACCACTGTTTCCTGTACATGGTTAGCCAATTAATGGCAGGTAAAGCGAAAAAAATTGTACGTAGATAATGTGTAAGTTAAAGAAGAGAGGGTTCTAGTTGCTCCTCTTTTGTTATGGAATTGCCTATACGCAACCCTTTGTTATTGCTAAACTAATTATGGAATTTCACAGTGAGTTTATCATTTGGATCCACATACCTTATTCATTATTATATTAAGGAGAATGACTTCAAATCCTACTTACTTCCGTTGAGAGTTGTGCTTTTCTGAAATTTGGAAAAAGCTTTGAGTTTGTCTTTTTCGAACATGTGGTCGGCTCTGGCTCTTTCATGCATGGGGCCCAGACTGAAGAATAAAGGTGGATGCCAAGGAAGGAACCACCCACTCCTCTCTGCTGGTCCTGGCCTCTTTCTTGGTCCAGGCCGCAAACAAACTCAGAGTTTGGACCAAGACCAAAGGCAAAAAGGACTAACACCAACTGGAAGTTTGCTCTTGACGCCATAATTTCAGAGATGGAGAATCTTCGGAACGTCAAGTCCAAAGTATCTAGAAAACAAGAAAATTGTACAACTTAATAGGGCCTCACATGGTTTTCCATCCAGTTAGAACTGCAAGTGAGCCCAGCTTTAGGGTTGCCCACTGGAGAAGTTACAATGGACGGGGGTTATATCACCTTCATTTGCACGAGTCCACCATTGGTTCATGCAATGCTCGCTTCGAGATCTGTATAGATGCATGAATCATAACATTCGGAGTGCCTCAAGATCTATATAGCATGCAATCCAATAGCCAATGTTGTGAACGAAAATTTATCATTCTTTCATACAAAAGATACAGCCTCCGCATGTTCATGCGTGCGAACCACGCCCTCCAATCCTACAACTAGTAACATAACCTCCAAACTCCAAAACATTAGACCTTGAGTTTAAGCTATCGCTTTTCCTTAAATCCTTGTCCTTAAATTACATAACAATAGTTTAGTTTTTAATTCTAAAAATAATCATAATTAAATTATTCTAGTAAAGATTTATCCTTAGATTTTTTCATTCTAAATATAATCATAATTAAGCTCTATCGAAAATCAACATGTAATAGAAAAATTTAATTCAACAAGAAAAAGATTTCGGAAGTTTCAAAAAAAAAAAAAATAGCATATCTAAATTCTAAGAACTTGCAAAAAAAGATTATAACTTCTAAAAGAGTTAATTAAAGTTTATTATTTTGGATCTCTTTAGAATTTAGATTTTAGTTAAATTTATTATAACCTCATTTTGGTGGGTGTTCACTTGAGCTCGGCTACTTTTTCTAATAGGGCACGGCGTAGAGGGGCCCAGACCGCATTCCATTTCCATCCTTAGCGATGATGTTCCGTCACCGTCCGGTACCTTAATGGAGCTCTTCTCTCACAAATTAAAACGTTGCCTTCCGAGCACCGGCTAGTTCTGCATGCCACCGGACCTCCCCTCTCCTTGCGGGGTCGGTACATGCTTTCTCTCTCTCTCTCCCTCCTTTTATTTATATTTTTTTCGATATTTTATTTTTGGAAATCTAATTGTTTAATTTAATTTAATTCTTACTATCTTGAGTGGGCAGTAAGGAGGAAGGGACGAAGGGATTTTTTTCTCGATACTTTTATCGGTTTGAGCACAACTTGTTTGAGAATTTGCCTCACCGAAATTAAATGTATGATTTGAACCTTCCTTCCTTAGTTATTCTAGGAGGGGTAAAAAAAACCAACATATTGAGTAGGAACAGACATACACAAAAGGAAAAAAATAAATAAATAAAGCACCAATAAAGGAAGGAGATTAGCCTATATACTTCCATTATTTTGGGGTGTCATTTATGTGATATATTCTGTTCCAAATGCCACGATGAATCATTTTATGACTTTATTCTGGACATGGATGCATGGATTGTTGGTATGTTAGTGTAAGTCACTTGGTGATGTTTATTTGTGAATTATGTGAGTTATTTTATGACATTGGAGATAAAAAGATTTGCTTTGAAACAGTGCGTAAAATTAAATTCTGTCAATGTGCTCAAAAAAAAAAAAGAATTGTATCAAGTACCTTTCTTGCCTATATAAGTAAAGATCGTACATAGAAATATCTCTGAAGTCCCAACACCAGTAAATGCTAAGCAATGCCTTGAAGCAATACATTTTCTCTCATGCAAAAATTGATAGGTTTAAAGTAGTATATAGGCTGGGAAAAACTGGTGAAGATTACTTCTAGAGCCTTGTGCAATAATTGGTCGTTGCGTATCAATAAGATTTGATGGGAAGTTTTGACTGACAGATTTTAGCTAGGTTGCGCTATTGGATATAGTGGGGTGTATTGGGAAAATAGTTGAAGATAATATAGGAAGGATTTGTCCAAAGCCACATTGACATGAACAGAGAACCATGTATGTCTCGCCAGAAGAAGATGATAGGGTTGAAATCAGGAAGATGTTTGGGCGTCAATTGTGACCAACAGCAATTTGTTTGAAAGTTTCTTAAGGAGGTCTTAGAAATGGTGATAAGGAGCTTAAGGAAGCTGAATTAAATTAAATTCAGAGCGATGATGAGGTTTGATGCCATCAAAAGGTATTCATGGTGATGATATAGGGTCACCATGCACCACTATTTATTGTTCTTATGCTTAGCAGTCTTATGTTATCTCTTTATTTTGTGTTGCTTATGGGTGTGTTTACAGTGAGGTGGTGCAAATGTTTGTGGCTTAAGGAGACCATTTCTTTGCGTGTGTTGCAGTTGGAGTCCGCCAAGGTCTTAAATTGTTGTTTATTGCTTGGCACCATGCCAGATGGATTATTTCAGCTGCTTTGGGTGGGTACTTGCATTTCTGCCATCATCTCCCGAAACTTCACCTGTACTACCCAATATTCTTCCCATAGCCGTAAAATAAGGTGAGCACTTTCACATTTTTGACATGAAGAGATATCAAGTAAGACGACACCTAGATTGATGACTTTGTAGTTTATATACTGATCCATATTAAGGTTCACTAAAATATTGGAATGATATATAGTCTTGTGATGAAGATGTCAAAATTTATTCGTAAAGGCGCTTTTGGAGTGTTCTTGTGGGTATAATTGCCATAAGTCATCACTTTTGAGTCTTAAGGGAAAATTTACTTTATAAATCCTGTTATTGGAAGGATTGCACAAAATGCCAACTATGAGAAGACATTGAACAGTATTGCAGTTATATTTTGTCGGCTTTACGTGGAAGGTCCAACTTAAGTAAACTCTCACTGATTCTTTCCCCTAAATTTCTCTGAGATTTTTGTTTGTTTTAAATAAAATTATCTAGGGAATTTAATGGTTACGCCATGCCTCTATCATATGTAGTTAACCCAGTCTCAAGTACCCTTGATATGAAAGTCATCAACTTCCCTCCTGCATCAATGCAATCGAGTATGTAGTGCTCTTGTATTCGTTCGAACAACTTCTGTTGAAGTGGCAAAAATAGCCATATCCTTTTATCAGTCCTATTCTGTTCTGTTCGACTCTACATAAGAAGTGCTTTAGTGATAAAGCAAGGAAAGAACAAACAAAAAGCATAGGCTGTAGAAGATGGAAAGATATTAATGATTAAATAAATATTATTATGTCAGAGTTAAGAAAACATGTGCATTGGGGTACTTCTCATTATGTTTTAAAGTTATAATCACCATAGGACTCAATTATGTCCTGTTATTAGTTTGTCAGAGTAAGCACAAAGGCACCCAGTGGAAAATATCATCAGATCATGTTGGTTACCACTACATTATCATTTCCTAATGTTAAGCATTCTTGTTCTTCTTGACTGGTCGTTCAAGAGCTTTACTAATTCCACGGTTTTATTTAGCAGAGTCTTACGCTCCAATCAAACCCCATATCTCATTTCAAATTATCAGAAAGAATGACAGATATCAAGCAAGATGATCTAAAGTTCTCTATGTACAACACAGTTCCTTTGTCGTGATTTGTGCTCTACTCTCTCGAAGGTGTCTTGGTGAGTTTCTGTACAGCGCATTGCCTACATCCCGGCAAAGGGTCTCAGAGCGACTCCCAGACCTGGGGGACCTTAGCTTGTGCCTGTGACCATGGTGGTGCTGTCCATTCTCTGTTGCTTCTGTCTTCCTTGAGTCCTCTTCATTACCATTCTCTGCTGATACTGTGTAGACAAAGGGGCCAATCGTTATGTCATCCATTTCCAAGAGAGGCTCCAGGATCTCGACAATGGTTGACATCTGAGGCCTGGATTTTGGGTTTTGGCTCAAGCACTGGTAGGCCACAGCAGCTGCCTTCTGGGCGCCCTTGGTGGAGTACTGGCCCTCGAGGCTGGGCTCCATGATGCGGTTTAGCTTCCGTGCATCGTTTAGACATGGCCTCGCCCATTCCACAAGGTTTTGCTCTCTGCTTGGCCGGCTCTTGTCGACAGACCGCCTCCCAGTCAGTAGCTCAAGCAACACAACTCCGAAGCTATACACATCGCTCTTTGCTGTGAGATGGCCTAATAACAAAGCAAGTTGATCAAGAACTCGTGCAAAGTTAAACCAAGAAGGGAACCAGATCATGTTGAAGGCTGCATCTTGTGGCATACCTGTCATGATGTACTCTGGTGCGGCGTAGCCCTGCGTGCCCATGACCCGGGTCGAAACATGGGTATCATCTCCTTCTGGACCATCCTTTGCAAGTCCAAAATCTGAGAGCTTTGCTTTGTAGTCCTAAGAATTATTCAAGAATGTCCTTATTAAGCATATTGTCATTCAAATGGTGAGATCTTAACCTTCACTAAAGCAGAGGTTATGTAAAATATATGGAGTACTTCAAAAGTATATTTGAACTGCAAGCAGTCGAAGATTTCTAAGCTTTACTAATGGAGCCGGTTCTTATCTTTTAAAAAGAATCATGAAGCAGAGCCTGACCAAACACAGACATATTTACACTGAAGTTCAGCCATGACCTTAGCTCATATTTTGGTGATTGTTTCCAATCTGATAGATGCCAATTAATGCTCCAGGGATGAGGCTTGGAAGGTCAGGTTTGATGTCTATTCTTTCTGTTTGGTCGAGGGAAGGTAGTTAATCTGTAAGTCAAACATCAAGCCAGCGTTTTGGCAAATCCTTTCAGATTGGAGTTGGCTAAAAGCATGGCATGGTTCACTATGCCACGAAAACATGGAAACCAAAATTTTAGTGGTTATCCTTATGTTTGTCAAAATTGTTCTAGCTTCCTGCATCTGAACGTTATAATAACATCTCTTGCTACGTTGGTTCATATTTTGATCCTTGCATCAGTTTTCAAATTTTGTAGTCATATCCAACAAAAAATCTCAAGGACAAGAATGGTCAAGGCAGTGGAAACCGTAGAAGTATCCATATGCTAAGTTTATAAATGTAAGGCTTGCTTATTTCAAAACATAAGTTGCACGATGGCTGAAGGTTTGAAAGAGCTGGATAAGAATTATGAACCTGTCAAACCTTGGTATACTCAGAGCGAAAAGTCAAAACATTTGAAATAAAATGACTTGGCTAATTTAATTTGATTTATATGATTTTTTCAGTATTTCTGAGGAGTTCATGATGTGATGATTGTTTTCAAGTGCTGTAGTTCAAAATAGTTATATATGGTTAGATATCAATGTTAATTAGTTGAATAAAGGTGAGACTAAGTGCTCGAGTTGGCCTCCATCGTTCTCATTAGCCCTGGGTTCTACGTTTGCAGAATTTTCTAATATATATGCAGTCAGACCCTGCCAACCGGACTCGGCCAAGTTGACTGTTCTCACCACTCTGGTTATCAAGTTGCCGCTTGGAAAGGCAAAACCTTAATTTTCTAAGCATGATTAGAACTTGATACTGTGATTTTTGAGAGGAGAAAGGAGAATATCGAAAGAGAATTACCGAGTCCAATAAGATGTTTGAAGCTTTAAAATCTCGGTATATCACCGGCTTTTCAGTCTCATGGAGAAAGGCGAGGCCTTTGGCAGCTCCGACGGCGATCCTTAGCCGTGTTAACCACGGTAAAGGAGCAAAAAACCCTGCACATGAGGTAATAAACTCATAGAAACTTAAGCTATGAATTATGATTAATGCTTAAGAAAGATACAGAAACTCAGAATATTTTATTTTCTAATTCTCTTGGACGTACTTTATGGTGTAAATCACCTGTCGTAGCAAAAAAAAATGAAAAAAGAAAGGAAGAAAGATGTAGAAGCTTTGTTCTCTCTCAAAAAGACTAAGAGTTTGTTAGCTCTAGATGCCATTATCTCCTGTGTCTTCCAAGTGATGTAGGTAAGACGGCATCCCACGCCTTAGTCTTAGTATCCATGATGACATGGACTAATATCTAGGTAACGATCAACTTTAGACTTCAATTCATCAACCATCATGAAGTGAAGAAGTTAGATGCTATTTCTTTTACCCGTGGCTGTACGCAATTGTGAAGCCTAATGTCGGTGTCCAACTAGGGTTTTCCCACTAACATAGCATATATCCAGTTTGGAAGTGGACTCTTGACCATAGGCTATAAGGTTAGACCGTAGACTGGGTCTGGTTTTGGTGGTAACAATAAATGATCAAAAGAAAACTTCCTGTTGGATAAATGGAGTACAGGGAGGAAGTTTGGAGTTCAAAATCTACAAGGCTTTCTCCCACATTTCTGACATGAATATTTTTCACTATTTCAGAAAAAGACATGGATATTTCTAAAATTATTTCTTGCAAATGATGGGGTGGTGCTCGATACTGCACTAAGAAGAAAACATCATAACATAGTGCATCAAAGAAGAATCCCCAGTACAAATTCAAAGGCATGAAGAAAGAAAACAAATATGGAGAGAGGAGGCTTGGATGAGAGCAAGGAAAAGAACCTAAAGATTGACATGTTGCTCTTAAACACCTTAAAATACGGAAACGTGGCCATGCTCAAAACACACACACACGCGATAGTGGGAAAGACGTGGCCAGTCTCTTGGTATTTGTTTGCCCACAAACGCTGTCGACATACCCACGTCTCTCTGAACTTTTCAAATCCACAAATTATTTCAAGAAGCTCTCTCTTTCTCTCTCTTTTTTATTCCAGAATTCATGCAGCCGGGCAAAAAACTGATGGAATGAGACTCCGCAAAGTTATATCTATTTACACGTTACCACTCGTTAAAACTTTTACTAAAAACATATAAAAATAAGCAAAAGGACCCCACTAAACTCTCAAAAGCACTATGACTCAGCAATAGGCACAATTTTCAGTCCATGCGCTGTTAACAATTATAAAAACAAAGAGCTCCTTTCCCACCATATTTCTTGAATAATAATAATAAGAAATAAAATAACTACAAATTCCAAGAAAATGGACAAGAAACGAATGGGTCTAGCTTGCTTAATAGTTAAATTGTGTCATACTTTTCCTTAGAACTTAATGATGTATACTGATATGTCATACGAGCACTAGAACAACTTATATCAAGAGCCCTACCAAACCTAGATGGCGACTGGAAGAGAGAATGTTCAAAGTGTTGGGTGGCTTACTCTTGAAGAGATGGTTCTCCAAGCTGCCTCGAGCCATGAATTCGTAGACCAGTAGCCTGTGCTCTTCCTCGTAGCAGTAACCGATCAACTTCACGAGGTGGGGATGCCTCAGTTGCCCGAGAAATATAACCTCGGCCTGCCATTTAATTAATCATGTCAGATATACTAAGAATCAACTTTTTAATAGATTGAAATCATGATTTTAATGCATCAGGATCTCCAAGGTTCATCATTTCAATACCAAACTCTGTACCAGTATACGAGATGGCATATGCACGAAAAACAAAAATCGTAAATGGTTTGAGGAGCCAAAGCCATGTAAAAAATAGTTCTCACCAGCCATTCCTTGTGGCCTTGCCCCCCCTCCAAGTCCAGGAGCTTCACTGCAACTGATTGGGCCTTCAACCCGGGTTTGACCTTGTCGTCGACGAACCCCTTGTAGACGGGGCCGAACCCGCCCTCGCCAAGGAAGTTGCTCATAGAGAAGCCCTGCGTCGCCACCTTCAGCTCCGCAAGCGTGAAGACGTAGAGATTGGATCCAACAAGAGATATTGATAGGTCCTCAGGAGATAACATGCCAGTGGAGTGGCTGACATCGGAGAAGGACAGCCTCTGGAGCGACTTCTGCTTCGTTACAAGCTTCTTAGCCCGGATTTGCGAGAGTTCGTCTCCCCTCCCGAAGCATGAAGCCAGGAGAGACCACCATGAAGCTTTCGACTTCTTCCGGGACATGTCGAATTAAGCCGGCAACTCTCCCTGCCGGCTCAATCCATGCAGCGCTGATCGATCACGGGCGATCGAATTGGTCAGATATATAAGCGGAAGCAATGGCCGCTGCTGCTGTGGAAGTGCCTTCTTTGGCTTCAAAGTTTTTGAGGAGATTTTAGTTGTTAAGTGTTTGATAAATGGTCACCTCAAAATAGGCGAGGAGGTTGGGGAGATGGAGTTGAAGTTGTCATTGGGTGGAGGAGGAGGAGGAGAGGATGGAAGACTTAAAAAGGAAGTGGGAGCCAATTATTCAGAGCTTACCAACTACTCTTACCAAATATATAATCGTTCCTTCTTCATGGGTTTGAGGGAAATGTCTTTGCTGACCCTCGCCTTTCATTCTTTGGCAATCACAAAACAATTTGGAGAGTATAAAAGATACGAATGAGATTTTGGTCTTCAAGGCCAGTTTACCAAACTGGCTTTTCCTTATGCGCTTTGTGCGTACTTTCCATACAACCAAAATAGCATGCAAGAGTTTCTAATCTTCTTGACAATATTTGTATATTTAAACCATTTAAAGGTAAACATGGTTGTATGCTAACAATTCGGGTTTCATACTACATATGCATACTAAAAGATGGTAAAGTAGAGGGTCTATTTCAACAATATATCTCTCACTGCATTATCTTTTTAATTTGAATTATACTTGGCGATATGGTATTAGTTATATCGATCGCATCATCATCATAGTTATGTTTGATGATGGAGGCATGATATATTTCATAAATCGATGCGCTAATTTAGTTATAATATTAAACTTGAGATACTATATACTCCTCCCATCCTTGGAAGCTACCCCCAACCAAATTGTAGCCCCCCAATACCATCTAAGGAAGTGCTAAGTTGTACATGTTAGACTTAAAATTTTTACACTAAAATCAACATTATCATCGACATCTAAAAAGAAGAAAGAACGAAATTAAAGACTCTACTCAAATGGCAAGGAATTTATTCTCCTTAAATTATTTTCATACGAACAAATATTGAATGATTGAAAATGCTATAATATACATTTAATTTAAACAAATATGGATTTTGTTCCACAATGAATTTCAGACATGGACAGGCCACCAAGATTAGAACCTTCTTCTGCTGTTGCGCAACGGATGACACATCCATCCATGGGAAGAGACAGCTTATCGTTTTAGTGTAAAGACAAAGAAATTAGGTGGTTTGAACAAAGGAACTTTAGATGAAGTTTTGGCCTATCTGTGTCTTTCGGCCCCTAAGTTTTAAACATGTTTTATATGCCCCTTTCAACGGATTCGCTGCACGTAGCTTGCAGACTATAGCCACAATAAAAAAGGGATGAGCTATAGCTTCTAGAACTTGACCTTGCTCTAATGGGGTGCATCATCTAATGTTGAAGGTTCACCAATTAAACAAAAGGACTCAAATTAACTACAAGGATTAACTTTAAGAGAGAGGCTACGTAACATGGAACAGCGCCGAGCACCAACCAATGTCTTCTTGAAATTTTCTTTCTATGTTTTATTAGCGAGAACCTGCCCCTCAGTATTCTTTATAGCTCGTGACTTGCGTGTTTTTCCTTCGTGTGGTTTTGGTAGCAAGTCAGGATATATACGTTTGTGGCTTCGAATAAAATCTATGACTTATTTAGGAGGTTGGAGCAGCAAGTGGGGCCGAGCAGATCTGAGTTTAGTTGGATGGATGTTTAATTCGAGTTAGCTCTGAGTCCATTATTTTATGCTGAATCAATTTAATGGATTTGCGTCAGGATGATCTTCCTTTAAGCGTGCTTTCGACCGGGTATAAGTCCAAGGAGTTAAATCCAGATTCTTGAATTAATTTTTGCGAGGTCAGAAAAGGTCCGCTCTTGACTGATCATGCCCAGCCTGATTTTTTTGAGGAGAATGTTTGCAACTTGATTGAAGGTCGTGTGAAGGATGAATCCAGGAGTCATAACTTCAGGTTCGATCGAGTTCGTATAGATGAGGATCTGTTTGGCCTAAAGTCAAAGGAAGGCCAGAGTACTTTTTGTTGCTTGATCCAACCATCATCTTTACTTGAATCCAAAATGAAGATAGTTAATTTGTTTCTTAAAATCCATTCCAGTCGGCAGATAGGATCAAAAACTCAAAGTACATACTTCTCAGCTAGGATTCAAATCAAAGCCTGTGATAATATCTACCAAGAGGTTTAAGCAGCAGATTGAACTGGCAATTTTATTTAGACAAAAGTCTTCGAAACCCGAGTAGTGTATAACAAAATACTCCAGCCCTTGAGAATTAGACGTGGCCTTCTTTGTGCTGTTGAGTCAAATAATCCAAATCAATTTCCAGATGCATGGCTAAAAAATTTTGGCCTATCCTAAAGCAGGTCAAGTTGTAGGATTAGGCCTGGCCTGTGCCTGTCCGGTGCATGAATCTGACTCTTTTGCGAACCCTGAATGCACCATTTTGCAGAACTAGCCTAGGATTCTAAGAAGAGATCAAAATGCTTTAGACTTGAGGTTTCGATGCTTTTATCCTAAATGCCTATGGATTTGGTGTAGTTTGAATCTCCAGTAGCAGGATTAAACTAGTAGCCTTCGCATGCATGAAGATCTTTTATCATCCCCTGTTGCTTCACTATTAAAATTTATTTTTGAAAAACAAGACCCTTTTAAAATATATATGCTTAATTAAGTTGTGTGGTGTTTGTATTGCCATATCGGTCTAACGAAAACAATTACATCTATATGTAGTCAAGATAACGGTTAGCAACGGAGTTGATTTCTAAAGCTGCAGTTGGCCTGCCATCTGATTTTGCATAGAAATAGTCATACCAAATGCAATATACTTACATAATCTTATTTTTTGTGAGTATTAAATCTTGGCTGGTGAAATCATGACCAATCTGTTTGACTAATGGACCTCTGTCTAGACCTTTTGACCCCTCATGTATATAAACATGGCTCAGAGGATCCTACAGGATCCAACTGTTTCTAGGTTTCCTTCATTTTAGTAAGCTGATAATCTTAACTGTGACAAACACTGGATCTGATTCTAAGAAATTCTTCTTCTCCTTCTTTTTTTGAGCAGATTTGATTCTTGGAAATTGATGAAATTGGCACTAGGAAGGTGCAAATATCTGTACAGAGTCTGTGTTGAAGTCTAACTTTTTGCAAATTCTGAATACAGCCAATTTCTTTCCACAATTGGCTATGAATGTAGGGTCGTGAAAGTTGAAGCTCTTCTTTGGTTTGGCTTGAGGCATATGGGAACAAAGATGTTTTTGAGAGGAATATAGAATAAAAGATGTTACCTCATGCGTAGGTCCAATATAGGTGCTACATTAATTGATGTGTTCACAGCCAAATTATTTCAAATTACTCATAAAAAAAAAAAATTTCTAGTCTACTTCTTGTAGTCATAAAAAAATTTTAATCTGCTTCTTGTACCTGACTTGTACACATCAGCAAGATTTGCAAGGGATTTCAAGCACAATCAAAAGAATCATTCAGATTTCATTTTACTGTCAGTGGTGTCTATGGAAGATTTGCTAACTTAACTTAGTCTGAAAGCATAGCAATTTGAAGACGAAATCTATCAACAGTAAGCGTATACATGCCAAGTGATGCAACTTTCTAGCAATCATTATTCTTCTTGATGTAAAACTACTGAAGATTTTTCTGAATCTCCTCTTCTTAGTCTCTTTCTGATTTTTTTTTTTCCAACCCCTTTCTATTCTTCTTTACACTTTAAATCAATATCAGTTGATGTCATGAAGGGACAAGGTCAACATCGATGGGTAGGTGCAGAAATTTAAACCTCCAAATGAAGCAACAACTGCAGTATCTCCACGACATTTAGGTCTTCTCTCAGGACCTACTTTATAAAAACTTTACAGTCAAATAAAAACCCAAATATAAGGTTACAAAGTTATAAAAAAAAGTTGATCACCAATGATATAACATTTCTATGGGTAGCTGGAGAACCAGTTTTCTGTACCTCAGCTTTAAATCCATTTGTCAATGGTGCACGCGTTTGGATATGGAATCGAGTTATATCTACAGGTCAAGAGTGAACATGTTTGTCTTGGCACTTATCTTTCCTACACTTCGTGAGATGAAACCAGCTGAGCCAACCTCTCTCTCTCTCTCTCTCTTTCTCTCATACACACACGTGCATGCACATGCATGCGTACATGCAAATACATGCATGCATACCATAGAGATCCAATGCTTGGACATATCAGCTGATTTAATTCAGTGCAAGTGGTTCACTGTGGGACACAAACCAAGTGCAGTTTGGCATGGCTCCAAGCTTTCAACCAAGTCATGACCAATATATATTATGAAACAATTTTTATCATTTATTTATTTTTTTTTAAAAAAAAAGAAGGTATCCACAAATTTGGAGAAGGGGATGCATCTAGTAATTTCTGGGCAAGCAACTCTACTTTTCTCTGCTTCTGCCACAAACACCCAATTCCTAGAGTAAAGGATCACACACCTAAGGAAGTTGCACCAATTTTTATGTGGTTAACTCCGAGAGTCAAGGACTTTAAAAGCAGCAGAGGTGTGGCTTGGTCATTAGATGAATCATTCTTTCAAAATTACACCCTTTTATTGACATTTAGGAGTTTGAGCAGTGTTTAGATTCTACTTTCCATTGCATATGGCAGGAAACTAATATCTTGCAGGCAGCAAATCTTCTGCTAGCTTTGCAAGTCCATGATATCATCTGCTCTTGTATGACCTGTTAAACCATGGCACCTAAGAGAAACATGACTGCCAAAGTGGCACTTTACGAGTGGACAGGATGGCTTCACAGGAGCCAATGCATACAGAAAGACAGCATCATTCCACAATGCATTTGGTGTTTTTGGTTCCACATTGCACTTGGTGCTGGCTGTGTTTGCACCAAAATTTTGATTGCATTAGTAATATCCTGTAAAAATTCCTCTGTTTTCATTTTACTTGTAGAAATATATATGTTTCCGGATAGAAGCTTCCACCTGCACCACACAAAAAAAACATCATTGTTCGATATCCAACATGGTAAATCCCAAATAGTGGACCACTTTCCTTTCCTTATTGATCGTGATAGGAATAGCGACCGCTATTTGCCTACTTCTGGGAGCCAATGGTCCAATAAAACCAACATCTCTGGATAAAAATTGCCGACCACCATTTAGGCCTGATTGGCAGAGCTTTTGATAGGCCAGAAAGTATTTTCTGACCCTTCAAAAGTATTTTTGGATGGAATAGGAATATTTGGTAAAAAAATCGAAAAATTGTTTTAGCTTTACCAAAAAGCTGAAAATGTCTACTTAGGAGAAGCTCCAAAATAGAGCTGCTTCGAATAAGTACTTTTAGCACGCATCGGAAAACTATTTTAGATTTATAAATTTTTTTCTTTTTAGACCAAAATACTCATGATAAAATCATATAATTACAGAAAGTGTCTCTTTATATCATAATGCATAAATAAAACAATTTGCAAGAGTCCCAACAAACAAGAAACCCTAATCAGTCTTGGCTTTTTCTCTTGCCACGTAATCAAGATATTATTTCTTTCTTCTATTAATTTATCCATCATTTTGAATAAGGAAAGCACTGAAAAGAAAAGAATCATAAAATCTCACTTTTGCAAATATGATTGTGTCTCGATATATTTTTTTTTCCAAAAATTAGTTTCTACAAGTACTTTCTCAGTTTGTTTATCAAATACTTATTAAAGTTCTACAATACTTTAAAAATATAGTTACCAAATAACAAATAGCTTTTTATAAAAGTTCTACTTCAACAAAACTCTATTTCTAAAAGTTCTACCGTCAAGAGCTCTGCTAAATAGGCTTAGTCGGAGTAGAAATTGTTCACTAACAAAAAAAAAGAAAACCCACAATGTTCTAAGAGCTGTTAATATAATAGGAAAGCAATAGACAATAAAAACTATTTGATTGGTCTGTTTGCTTAAACAAATGCTCGCCAAATTTTTTTTCCAAAAAAAAAACACTATCTTTACAAGCTAGAATGAGGATTTGAATTTAAAATTAAAACACATTATTTAATTTCAGGTGAAAAGGGAAAAATGTTAGATGGCAAACGCTATGCAAGATATTTAAAATCTGTAATTTCAAAATAACAACCTCATAATGGACACCATTCAAACCCATTATTAATTGTAATATAATGTGAACCAAGAAGCGTCTTAAACCATTATAACAGCCGTTATGACAACCAGGTTTAAAATAACGGCTGTCTTTGAAACCTCATAGGTTGGATCAGGTAATTTTCCCGACGACATAGGTTTAGCCCAACACTCGGGCTAGACTCTCCAACCCATTGACACGTTGTCAAAGTAGCCCGACAAGGAATTCAAATTGATCACCTGTTGGCGGGCGATAATACCGTATTCGTCTTGTTAATAGATTCTCCAGTCGGTAGGCAATATCCATCTCTAAAATCTTTTCAACTGAACCGCATAAATCTTTGTCAGCCGAATTAAGATAATTTTTTTAACAGAAATCATTCCTTTCCACTTAAGTTTTTGCTAATCACGGTACCGATGACTGCATACTTTTCTACATAAGGAATTTTTCTTGCTGCCGCACCCACCCACATACATCACATCGACACCATATCATCCATCAATCAGATTACACCAACCTGGTAACTACTAATTCCAAAACCAGCTGTCCAAAGACTTCAAAAGTTAAAGGGAAGGGATTCTCAAAAGGCAGTTCAAGGTCTCGGAGAGGGAGAGAAAAAAAAAAGGTTACGATGTTCCCTGAATACTTCTTTCCATGCCTCCTACTGGCTGTATGTATTTGAAAGACATATATATATACATAAAAGAGGAATTCTTTGAAACTCCCGACTGCCATACAGTCATTCAACCACACACGAGGCCGAGTCCACAGATTCTGGAGTTCGTTGGGCAACAAATCTTTGGAAATCTTTGCCTATATCAGCGTGCCCTTGGGGGAGAAGAAAGGCAGACGTATGTTCCTTGTCAGGGGCAAAGACATGCATAGACTTCCAACTGCGTGGCCTCCGAGTCCACCTTTATACGTCTCTGGCATTAAGAGCTTC
Source organism: Phoenix dactylifera (assembly GCF_009389715.1). Lineage (NCBI taxonomy): Eukaryota > Viridiplantae > Streptophyta > Magnoliopsida > Arecales > Arecaceae > Phoenix > Phoenix dactylifera. The sequence goes on along the minus strand of NC_052397.1, from coordinate 3,864,729 downwards.
CGACTTTGGTTTTACCAAGAGTATGAAACCATCCATAGACAAAAATGGAAAAGTATGATGTCCAAAAGTCCACAACAAAACCCTGATCCTGCAAATATCAGCATGACATGGTTATTGCGTCATTCAAAGAAAAAATTTTAGACGTTGGATTGGAAAACAGAGCCATGCCTTGAAATCCATTTCTTGGATGTCCATCCAGTCTCTGATTACAAAAGATATAATATAACCAAAAAAAAAAAATCCCCACCACTTCACTCGTATAATCCACATCATGGAACACTCGGAAATTCACCACCCATTTCGTTTGAGCGGAGAATGATCCTCGGATGCTCGGTTAACGCATAAAGGCACAGATCGTCAGCCAAAAGGGGGATAAAATTATTTCTTCTTTTTTTTTTTAATAAATATATAGTCTTCATAGACATCCAGGTTCTAGTAACAAATTTTTCTGGCTTTCTGAAATCCTGAATTTGCACAACAGAACTGAATTGAAAATAGCAAAATCAAAGAGAAATAAGCCCACAAAAACATATGGTTCCTCATGGAGAAAGGAATATACAGCATTGCTCATTCCATCACAAGTTTATACTCTCACAAAAAATCAACCGCCCTGCCTGCTGAAAGAAAGCACTCCCGCAAATATACATCTGCAAGTACATAACGGCAAGAATGTTTTTTTATAAGGCAATCACACAAGAAAGTCATATGACCAACAAAAGTAGTACAAATAGATTAAGCATGCCCAATGTTCTGAGTAAAAAAGCAAAAGGTATCTTAATATAGGAGGAATGGGAAAAAATAGAATGAACAATAAAATTCATAATTCATAAGCTTGCTATAAATGCTCAGAAACCAAATAATAGGCCATCAATTTTCAATTCAATAGAACATGAATTCTAAATTCATTCCAACAAGCTTTAACCAACCCCGAGATGTATATTAAATGATCTTATAACTTAAAAAACTTTGGGATTTTAATAATTTTAAACAAGCCCTATCATATAAAAATGATATTGCCTCTATTAGTTAAGGTAAATTCCATTGAATTTTAGAATGTCGTCCCAACACATGCTAGCACCCAAAGACAACCTTTTCTCGACTAGCTGAATTTCAAGCGACGCAGCTTTGGGCAAGAGTATGGCCTACATGAAACCTTGGATGCTAAATAGTGGGTACAAAGACGAATCATATTGGTTATGAAAACAGCGCTCAAGCAGTGGGTAGGCAACCATCAAAGATTATCCGAGAATTTCAAAGAGTCAAAGATGATATGGAGAGCGTTAAGTACCGATTGAGATTCAAGTATTTAGATAACATAGGAGTAACTTGGTTGGCTATTTGTTTCATAAAATTTTAAAGACTAGGAAGATGCCTGATGAATAGAGAAAAAGCACAATAGTACCAATTTATAACAATAAAAGAAGAAATTCAAAATTATTCTAACTATCACGGTATCAAACTTACTAGCCATATTATGCAACTTCGAGAGAGTGTGATTGAACACAGATTGAGATGTGATACAAAAATATCAAAGAACCAATTTGATCTCATGACAAAAAGATTGTTAACTACGGATGTTGTTTTTTTTCATTCAGAGGTTAATTGGAGAAATATAAAGAAAAAAAAAACAAGACCTTCATATGGTTTTTATTGTTTTAGAGAAAGCATCCGAAAAAGTTTTATGAGAAAGCTTATCATGGGTGGGATGGGACTTTTATTAATTAGATGGAGTGAAGTTCCCATAATGCCCCTACTTTCTCTTACAGAGAGGTCACTTTCTGGACAAATTCTTTCCTTTACCTTGACCGTGAAGTGCCATAGGATAACCTTTTTCCTATTCTGCTCTTGCTTGACATGGTAAACATTACTGCCAAGCATTATCTCAGTTATTTAATCAATTTTATGGGCTTTCCCTTAGCGTAATTACTTTTCCATACCTCCATTCAAAAATTATATTAAACTGAAAAGACTTTTTATCGGTCTTTGTTGTATTCATGTATCTTCCTTGAAATAATGTGCTTGATAGCTATCTATTTTCATATCTTTTTTTAAAAAATATTTTATATTTATTAAAAAAAAATTATTAAAAAAAAGGCCTCATTCACTGAATCCGCCTTAGGCCTCCAAATGTATTGGGCCACCCCTGGAGGCATGCACCACTAAGAGTGATTTGATACATGTAGAAGGAAAGAAGGGCAGGGGTAGACTGAAAATCACATATAAAGTCGTAAGGAAAGACTCAACATCGCTGCATCTTTTAGAAAGCATGGTCCTAAATAGAATGGAATGGAATAAAAGAATTTATATAACCGACCCCAACTTGTTTGGGGCTTAAGTTATGCCTCTCGGATATATATATATATATATATATATATATATATATATAGAAACATGAAGAGTAAAGTTCGGCATTCCCTTATCACATATTTGATAGTCATTTCTTCAAATCTAAATAGTTTATCTTGTAACAGAGAAAAATTATGAAACTATAAAATAAAAAAAATCGATCCCTCCTTATGCAGATAGTAAAACTTAATCATAAGCAACATCCAACCATTACTTGTTTGAAATTTTAGCAAAACTTCAAATGCCAGGCAAATAAAATACAGGAGTTCAAAACCAAATATCCCATGCCGATACCATGTTGGTACAATATTGGTACGCCTGATATGGAGGTCAATTCAGAGTACGAAGTCTCGGTACACCCCCATACAGAGTCTCGGTTCAGTACCGGTACGGGATGGTATACACCAGTATGGCGAACCTTGATTAGCACCTTTTAAAAAATGATCACGTTGCGCATTAACTTCAAAAATTAAGAGCCACTTGTTATCCATACTATGTATAAAAATGACAATCAAATCAAGGAATATTGCCTCTTGATTCTATCTGTTACTTTTTGTACTAAAATGCCCTTCCACTTTTTCTATACTACATAAGTTATTCCCTCCTATTAGTTGTGGCTGTTCAGAAAAGAAAATATGGAAAGATGTAGAATTGCTTTTGAAATCCAACCTAGAGAAAACACAAACCCCTTCCAAATCAAATCATATTCAAGCATAACTACTTTTTAAATCCTAAATCCTGAAAACAAAAGCTGATAAAAATAAGAAGATATTTCTTCTAAGCAAATCCTATTTGATAATAATTACTTGATTTTATTTTATTTAAATATATTTTTTAGAGTTTTATATAACTATCTTGAAATTTTCTTTATATTTTTTCCTTCAAATGCACACTGCACATGCCTGGTTGTTAGCATATAAAAAAGGACGGTGACACATATTTATAGGTATAGGTAAAAAATGTTAAGACCGAAGGTTACCTTCTCATCTCAAAGAATATTGCAGCATCATTTTACACAGAAAAACTGCCCTGCAAGGATCAGTAATATAAGAACCAACCAAAAAACATCTCCTTAACAATAACCCAGACTCTATTGAGATAAAAAGAACCAAAAGAACTACCTGCGCTCGACAAACAAGGTGCTCCCTGGAAAAATTTAGAGAACCAGTCTAATATCATAATGCCATCTAAGCGGCACGAAGATAAAATATGATGCTATCTGAAAACAAGACTTCCATTCTGGTGCTGCCTCAAATTCTCAATTAGAGATTGATAGAAGGATTTCAGAGTCTTGACGTCATTTCCCTGTTGAAAATCTAGAACAGTGAACTACAAATCCAGCAAAATCAGTTACAATACAGCTAGTTCTGCTAGACTGCTACAATATGAAAGGTCAACACATGAACAGACTCCAAATGTCTCAGCAAGATTTAAGTGGAATAAGAACTACTTAAAGAGAAGAAATAGAGACTTCTTATAGTCCAAATCTAGACAAGTGGGTTGCATTTAAATAATAACGAATTGTAAATGGAAGTCTCAATTTAAAATTCTTTGGTCTTTTTCAGATTATGCAGTGCATTCCCTCTATGCTTAAACAGCTTGCACATCTTAACTGTGCATGGTAGAAATATTATCTTCACACATTACCAAGAATAACACACTAGCGCAAGTTCTCATACCTGCAACTTTTGATAGTATTGTTCTGCTAAATCTTGTGGACAATGAGCTGCTGGGAGACCTTTCGACAAAAAATGAATAATGAAATCATCCCCAAACTTCTCATACATAACCTTTTGAGCCAGCACAATTTCTCCAAAAAGAAGAAGCTGTTAAAAAGAAAATACCATCAAATCAGTCTGAATGCAACTGATACCAAGGAAACCACATTAACAAATAGCCATCCCAATATCAGAATCTGGACACTGATTTTATTGTAGGAAAATAAGAGGTTAGGAAAAACAAGAGTAACAGGTTCTTTACTTTTTCTTTCAACTATTCAAAATACAAATTTTGCAACTTGTGTGCGAAACAGATATTACTCTAGAAAATGCATCACCAATTCACCATTTTGAAATTCAAATAAGTTTACATTAATGTAGCACCCCAGAAAAACATTCGGAAGAGAACCCAAACCCAAGTGCAAAATTAAATGATGTTTGCGGACTCTAGAACATAAGCCATTTTCTTTAAAATTTTATTTACTTATTAACCCAAGAGAACTAAAATCCAGAGTAGAATAAAACTCCAATAACTACTCATGAGCTGAAGCCAAGTGAAATAATAGCTTTTGTTCTTTATCCAGTAGAAAGGAAGGACTAGTCCTCCAGCACTTCTACATTTCAAGATAAACATCTTACCTAGAATGCTAATGTAGATGCAAACTGCGGAACCGTCCCGAACCGCCCCGTTCGGAGCGTCCTGGGCCATACCGGCGGCAAACCGAGACAGTTCCGCTATTGAAACCGAGACGCCACTTGCCGTCGCCAAAGAGGGAGAAGGAGAAGAAAAAAGAGGAAGAGAGAGAGAGCGGGGAAGGGAGGGAGAGGAAGGAAGAGAGGCCAATTCCTCTCTCTTTATTCCTTCCTCTCCCTCTCCCTCTCCCTCCCTCCTCCGCTCTCTCTCTCTCTTTTCCTCTCGCCCGTCTCTTCTATGGTGTCGGTACGGGCCCGGCACGGCGCGGACCTGTACTAACTCGTCCCGCCGGGCAACCGGAATGATACCCAGTACCGGTTCTACCATCCTTAGTTGATAGGCTAGCCTAGAATCGAGTCGACACTACTTGTGGAACAACAAGAGCCTTGTTTTTACTTGGTTCTGTAGCAAACCAACCACAGCCTAGTTGAATCTAACCCAATCCACCTTAGCATCGCCTATGTTGCAAGCCAAGCACATCTTATCCCTTAATGATATTATCATCCAGGTTACAGCCACAGGGTAATGGAAACATCCTACTCTAGCAAGAATCTAGGTAAGATGATATATGCCGTTATAGGGGCTAACTGGGCTTACAGAGCCTTCCTAGGGGAAAACCATGACTAACAGAGCTGGGAATCGAGGACAACCAGGATCAACATATTAACAGATCAAAAGATGAGAAAGTGATAGTAAGGATTTAGGTCATCCTCAAATTCCCTTCACCCTTGCCACATCCAAATTGTTCTACACTAAACAAGTTATCTGACTAGTTTTCTTCATATCTAATTGCTGCCATCTAATTCTAATCAGACTCTTAATTATCTGCATTAGACATAAGTTTTTCCGCTTATGGCTCTTAAAAACCATAAAATATTTGAAGTACTACCAAACTTAGACCGCCATGGAACACCTATAAATGTATCCATGATATCTAGGAAGTAGCTCTGATCAAATGTAGTGAAAGTAGTTTTTCAAGAAGTTGAGTCTTGTTCCTCATTATGCATGAAGAGAGCAGGTCTACTGTTATAGTCACACTTCTAAAAGCAGTTCACTTTTATGATCTGATTCTCTGATGCTAACAAAAAAAAATCCTCCATTGCATGTAATCATTCTGTAATGTTGATGGATCAAAAGGTCAATATCCATATCCAGCAATAGTTCTAGGAAGCCTTGAGATGAAAAACTTAGATAACCACTAACTTCTTTTGTACAAGTGATAAATTGATTAATTATTTACCTATTTTTCCATGGGATAAATTAACTAAGAATAATATCTAGGATGTAAGGACATCCAGCATCATTTCTTTGAATATCCTGCCACCCTTCACATTGTAAGGAAGAGTATTTTGCAACATGAAGAACTTGGATGTTATGGAGTTCTCTTATTGTACAAGCGGTTGATCATACCTACTTTCCATGCAATATATTTTTAATAATTTAATGTTCACTATAGAAAGATGCTCATCGCAACTTTTTCTCAAAATTCTGCCATGCTTCACTTTGTGAGAAGAGTTTCTTTATGCTATCCTGTATGCCGCAGAACAACTACCAAAAAGGACAAGAACGTAGAACCTGCACTCACCAAAGTGTTCCGGAACATAAAAGCTCTCGAATAAGCTGAATAAATATAACCATTCTTGAAGAAGCAGATCCTGCTTTGTCCCAAGTGGATTTTACTCAAAAACATTCATAGACAAAAATTACAGGTCTCCTCTTCACCTTGCTAAAGCCATTCACACAAGAAGCTATAACAATGAGCCACCAAGTTACCAGTTATTCAATACCCTTTGTCTGATATGCATATGTCTCCCCTCTCACTGAAATAACATTAATATTTTCAGCACTGACCATAAATATCTTGATGGGGATGTGAGTGGGAAGGTTGGACCACCATGACCATGAGCTTTCAAGTTAACTATATAAACCTTATGCAGTAACCAAAATTTTCCCTCGGCACCAAATAACTAGTAAGACGATCTAAAACAACCATATAGTTATAGGAATTGAAAGTGGTTGTTCTTTGCATATGCTACCCTGTTCTCACAGATGACAATGTGTCTGTATCTATCTATCCGTATACATGTATAGATATGTACATATATGTATGTATATAAACTAAAAAAAGCTTCAAAACAAGTATATGCACATGCCTAAGGAGTATTCGAGCCACAAACTAAGCCTCAGAAGTCATAGCTGGCCTATTTTATGATATAGTTGAATACCAGATTATATACACTGCTCCTAGAACACTGCTAACAATAAGAACTAAAATGAATCATCACATTTTTCATATTTGATCTTCAGTTATAATGTTATTTTTCTTCTTCCAAAATAATGGTTTCAATGTCACAAAAATATCTCTGGAGAATATCAATGAAACTTTGTTTCTACTTGCCCTTTTTACCACCATTCCATGATTAAAAGCTGACCTAGTATTGGCATATTTGGACTTGCTCAAAATGACTCCTCATTATGACGAATGCTACCATATCTGACTTCATAAAAAGGCATCCCAATGTCATTTCATGTCATACCAACAGCTCCTATGTCATTAATCTATATATATTACATAAGCCATAAGAGACTATCAAGAAAACCAGCATATGTGCAGTATCTATAGGCTTGAAAAATCTTAAAATTTCAAGAATAAATAGATTAAGGATTTACAGTCTTTGCATCGCGGAACTCAAATGACTTGTCCAGAAGACTATACAAGCAGCATTCAGTTGCAAATTTCTCAATTATAAAGCTTCGGAAACCAGGAACCTGAAATTGTAGAAAACCCTTAACGTAAACAATCACATAGTCCATAAACAAACACATTTTACACATCACATTGATAATGCTCAGAAAGATAGATATAATACAAGGTACCTTATCTTCGCCATTATTATTGGTGCACCAGTCCTTAATAAGTTTCACAAAAATTTGCACACACAGCTGAAAAGTAAGCATGAAACAGAAATGAGGCTAGAACATGCAGAAACAGAACGGAATCGAAAAAAAAATTAAAGCAGAAAATGTAATGGAAAAAATTAAAGCAACAAATGTAACTGCAGTTCTCACCTTCCTAAGAAGCATATCCTTATGAGTGCAAGAGGTTGATAAGAGCAGATGCATTATAGCATCCAAATAGCCTTTACAATTTGGAGCAAGAAAAACAGAAGAAAGGTCATGGGTTGCCATAACATGAAGGAATGTATATAATGTTCGCTGCAGTTCTTGCAGTTCACGTATTTCCTATAAAAGCCAAGAAGGCATGTAACAAGATATATAATTGATGCCCTTTATAAATTTTAAAATTGCAAAAAAAGAAAATAACGTTAATAACTCATAACAAACACCAGGATTTCAACATGCAGCTCAGATACAATACTTTCATTCTAGGAAAAATTTGTCAAGCAATATCAAAAATTCAGTATTCACTTTGGCAAAAAATGAAGAAGCAAAAATAAAAAAGTAAGAACAACAAATATTTCAGTTTTCATTCTGTCAAAAATGCAGAAGAAAATTTTAAAAAAAAAAGTAAGAACAACAAAAAAGTTTTAGATTTATAAAGATATAACTATATATTAACACCAAGTTAGCAAGTTGTTGCCCCCAAAAGTCAACAGATCATCATGACCGGCCTGAAAACGAGACCTACGAACAATCATAATATGTAGAGCAATCAGATGCAAGCACGGGTATGCTAGGCAAAAGGAGGTTCAGAGAATACTGGTATTCTTTTGAACAGAAACTCAAGGCTTGGTTGCAGTTATGAGAAAATAAACTAGATAGTTGTGTCCTCTTTCAAAAGTGATGAGCAGGTGAATAGGCAGTTGTCATAGATATCTCAGAAAATAAGGGCACATATGGATTCAAACACTTGACAAGATGACGCATAAGCCTACCCAGGTATATGGTAATAAACTAAAGAAAAGAGGGTCTTGCATAACAGACCACCTGCACAGCTGCTGCTTAGGAGCCTAAAAAATCTTAAACAGCAGCCAAGGCTGTTCATATAAATAGCAGTGGTTAATATATTGGCAATGTGTATCATGGGATCAAGAATTCTCTTTTCATATTAGTTGGGAAGGAAAGTGAGATGAGGATTTTGTTCATGATTGTGCATGGATGCAAGACACTAAAAGTACACTTTAGGCATCAAATAGCATTGTATACTTCATATTTGCAACAGAATGGTTTTAGCTTAACTGTAATTATTTTATTGATTTACTTAATTCTTCACTTATCGGTGCATCTTTCACTTCTTTATTTGTTAATTTGGTTTATACATGCCATTGAGTCTTATGCATTTCCTTATTGCCTTAATTGCTTTCAGTTTCAGCAACCCATAGGTGGAAAAAAAAATAGATACATTAACTTCTATTTATTCCAACCACATGGTTCTCTAATGAAACAGTATTGCTGTTGTCATTAATGCAGTTACACTATCTTATGTCATTATTATCATAACCATCACATCAGTAGACAGGGGACAAACAAACTCCATATAAATCGTAAGAAACATAAATCTGTCTTTCCCCATTAGATTTCCAACAATTGTCAATTATAATGGTTACTTCTAAAGCATAGTACTATTTTTAGTATCATGTCTATACATATGTAAATGTACATAGTACTTTCAAGCAATCAGATATTGATGTGCATGAGTTCAATTCATGATCACTAAACACAATAATTTTAGGGAAAATCGCATAATTAGTATAACCAATCAAGAAATTTTCGCATAGTCATCCTGATACAAAGGTTTTGCATTCAAATTAGGTTCTTCAGAGGACATGCATGAAAACTCTCAATCCCCAAAGGTGTAAGCATATCATGGGACACATTTTTTCATGCTATTCAGATTTTGACCGGACAGAGGTAGCATCCTGCAAAACGTTATGAAAACATGACTGTTTACTTTGCAATTCATCAAAAGGATATAATTAAAGCCGCATTTCTGTTAAGTTCCAACAATCCCAAAATATACTTGCTCTGATTTTTATTTTGTCTATGTGTGCACATTCTGGTGGGTGATTATTTTTTCCCTTAATTTTGGCAAATAATTCATCATATAGTATGTTTAAACATCCATACCTCAGTATTGGCTCCAGACCCTGAAGAAAACGCATCATTTGAAAGAATAACAAACGATCTACTTGCAATGGCTGGAAATATCTGCTCTAACAAGTTCCCCACGGAGGTATTAAATTTGCATATCAATTGATTGATTAATAGAAGAAAATCCACCATATCTTTTGACTGCAAGATAGGGTTTTCAAGATAAGTGACATCAACTCAAAGTACAAATAGCTCATAATAATATGCATTTTTCACATGACAAAAGCATCACACCAAAGAAATAACTTAAGTGACATAATAGAGATAATATTCCACACAATAAACTACCAAATGATTGCCCCCTCCCCAATTTCTCTCTCTCACCATCTCTAAAAGAAGGCAGGCTCATAAAGTCAATATTTGTACTTGAAATGTTTTTAGCAACTAATAACATAGTACAGTATCAGAGATCAGGTCACTAAAGACTCCAGCAGAGATATGTTAAGCAATAAATAGCATGCATTCCATAATTACATTATATGACACATGATGAAGTAGGAAAAAAGAACTTGATGGGCATCATATGGTTCACAGCCCTGTAAAAGTCTGCTTCCCATTTTAATATTGAAAGATCTAGGTGAGGAAGATAAAAGGCCAGTACAAACTGGAGAAGAAGATTATGCCAAAGGGCAAACATAAAATAAAACCCTTAGAAATCTTGAGTTGCTCACAGTAAAAACTAGTTGAACAAATTAGATTATAGCTAGCCAATGCAAAGATGAGAATCTTCACAATAAATTAGGTATGGCTTTATGATGTGTCGAAGAATAGAAAGACATTTTTTTGATGAATATAGAAAGACAATTAATTGGCTGATAAAAACCTTTCATTCCCTGAACAAGGAAACCTTCTCATGTATTATCATGTAGTTTCTGACTTAAATTTCCTAAAAGTACTTAAATGATGATTAAAATTTAAACGTTGGCTTGTACACCAGCAAAACAGGCTGCATTATTCTAACAAGTTATAAGGTTATAACACCACCACCACACGCACACATACACACACACACATATGGAGAGAGAGAGAGCAAGAGTAGTAGTAACACAATGTCCAAATTATAGTCCCTCCTTTCAAAGATGGAGGGCATGAAAAATGGAGTGGATAATCCATAGTGGAATGAAAGAATGATTCGCATCACTACTTAACCTGATCAAACTTTTAGAGCTAGCATTAAATTCTCAATCAGAGCAACTTTCAACAAGAGCAATGCCTAATACAAATCTGGAAGATCAATGGATAAGGAAGGAGACACATCTTATTGGTTGAGAGGTTTGAGCTCATGCAACTAGAAAAAGGTCCAAAAGAACAGATATTGGCTCCATATCAACCAAGAATGGGTAAATACACGCCATGCCATGCTCCGGGCAGAAAGGGTATTGACCAGTATACTTTGATACAGCCAGTATACCACTGGTACAGCCTATTTCTCCTAAATTATTTTCATTTTTCCTACATTCTATATCTGTTAATAATATGTTTTTGCAAGAAGTTAGGCAGGAGTATTTCTTTAAGTGCCACTGTCATGGTTTTTTATGTATCCTCTAGCTCTTGTGTCGCTTGTTTATTATGTAACTTGAAATTAAAAATATATTGGGAACATGCCAGTGTTAAAATAACAGTTTGAACACAATTAGGATACTAGAAATCATTGAAATAATAAATGATATGTTTCCAATTTGATGAACCATAGATTTTTCAAAAAAAAGAAACACATAACAAAATCACTGACCTAATGAATGTTTGGTTTTCAATCTGATAGACCGCACTCCTTTATGTTTAACTAACCTAATAAATGACAAAGCCCAGAATATGCTTCCAAAAAGTGGCTGAACTAGGCAAAATAAATCAAGAGAAACAGAAGGGTATGGGACATATGGTCGCCCAACGAATTTAAGAAGACTGTCTCGGCCTCTTGATCCCCTTTTTCTCCTCATGTTTTATGATTTTCTACTAATCAGCCCTTAAATAAGGGCACCACATGTCACTTAATAGTTAATACTGAGGTGCACTTTCAAGTTAATCTTCCATTTTGCTGACTCATCCAAGCCACTTTACACTGATATAAAGCCACTAAAAAACAGCACAATGATGCCTAAAAACTGATAATAAAGTCTAATAAATTGTAAATCAAACAAATCCCAGCAAATCATAGCATCTAAAACCAAATCGCATCAAAAAAAAATTAGAAATTTTGACTGGATATTTGGAGGGCCTCACAAGGTAAACTAAAATTGTCTTCTTAAAGCTATTTCTGATTAGAAACCTTCTAAATAAAGGAAAATAGCTATTATTAGTTAGGCATTGTTGTTGGTTAATTTTTATTGTACTCCAATGTCAGGAAAGGCAGTTCATTATATATGTTTTAAGAGTTTTCCTTAATAAGTATTCTGTTTACTTCAGAGCCTTGAAGAACATGGTATTAATGTGACATTTAGCGAATGTTACTTAAAAGGCACAGTAGGAATTTAATGAACCGAAAAGCTAGACACAACAATTTTCACCCTTTTAAGGTGGTCTTGTGTTATAACCAACAAAGAAATTTTTGGTAGTATAAATTCTGTTCTATTTGGTAGAATATGCAATCATCTTGATTCCCTTTCTCATTCAATTCTTTATTTTCTTTCCTTCTATGAATTGAAAGCATACAAACATGCCATCAATAACCCTCTATTTTGCCAATTTTAACCACAAATCTATTTCATGCAACTAGATTGAAGACTTTCCTCATGTGGATGGAAAGTTGGATTCCTTCTCTATATAATTTCATCAATTGCCCAAGCAGCAAAATAGCACCCATAGTTCATTATGCTCTGCCCAACTATTTTAAACAAGAGAGTACTAACTATTAAAATCACCTTTATGATCTCATCGTAACCCATTTGCAAAATACCAATTACAACAAATTCCATGACACATTATATTTTTAATATTATCACAAGCTTTAGAGGATCGTCTCTTCCTATTACTTGCATCTGTTGCAAGAAAGTTCTCCACAATACTTGGCGCAGCATAGTAATTCAACATAATTAATTCTTTGCAATTGTTATCATTTTCCTAATGCGACTTAATTTGTTATCACCATTTGTTGTCGATTTTAATCGATCTTAGTGACCACATAATATGTTTCATATGTCCATAATAGTTGGCATGGTGCAGCAATTCATCATTATACGTAAGAGATAGTATAGAAATGATTATTCAATCATGTTTTCGAAGTCCCATTTAATGTCAAATAAGAACTTTTGAGTAAAAGGTAGGGGGTCCATCAAGCAAAATTCGTGGTTTCATGGTTTTTTAACTATTATAAGCCCTGTAATTTTAGTGAAGGACCAACTATGACTTGTGCAACAACTGGATCAAGCGCATTTTACATTTTGATTCTCTCATAACATTCAAATATGTTAGAAATGAATTAAAATAAAACAAGTCAATTGAAGTGATAGAAAATTGTCTAAATTATGATAAAGATGAACACATCAAAAAATATACAAACACCAAAGAATAAGCTGCATTGTGGCAAGCCAAATCAAAAAGACAATTATGCTTTGAATAAGAAATATGCATTGCGATGGAAAGACATTCAAACTCCCCAATCTATCATCTAGCAATACCAAAACTGAGGAGGGAAAAGAATAAAATAAAGAAGCACCTCATTCTCCACAAGCAACTGCTTCAATGCCACAGGAAGACATGGAAATATAGATGTTCCTAAAATGTCAACCATGCGATGAAGAAAGGAGGTAATCTGCATTTACACATATTATATAAGTCAGGTAGGATAGGTAAAAAAAAATGACAAAAGTGGGAAAACATATCACAATCAAATGGTCACCTTATTCCGTAAAGGTTTGACATTTGGAAACATGACAAGGATTTGCAATACCACGTCCAGTGTCTGTAAATCAAATAAGGGGAGAAAAAGAGATATTTAGACATGTTATGCATGAAAAATAATTAAGAAGGATAGAAAATCTGTCATTTAGCTTCCACAGTAAATAAGCACGCTAGTTCCATACAACCACTTTAGTGTAATATAAATGTAGCATATGTAATGAGCAGCCAGGTAATATTACATATTATGAATTTTAATAAATTAGTCAGCATATACTCATCTATTCGGTCAATGGAAAAAATCGATGGACAACCTCAACTTACCTGCTTAAACATAATGCCGACCATTGGACGACTACCAATAACTAGCCGCTCATTAAAACCCTACTCCACAAACCAACACATGGTAAATGTTAGGCATTAAAAAAAATGAATATTATCAAGGTTCACAATCTCAATAACAGACCTCCAGTAGCATCATGGTACAGCATCAGTGCACCGGTACAAGGATTGATTCACTATACCAATACTTGGTATGCCCCATACCGCATACCAATTCCGTACTACTATGGTATGCTACACCCTATATGCACCGGTACAGACCGATACGGCATACCATGAATGCATTATTATTTTTAACAGGATAATGTTGCATAATCTGATTAAAATGTTAAACAAATTAAGTGAGAGAAAAAAGGACAAGTTTGAAGTCCAAAAATCTTCCCATGCATACATCAGTAACTCATACACAATCAAATTGGCTTTTGAAATCAATGAAGGAGCATTTTCTAATGGATCCAGTCGAAGTTGCATCATACTTAGGGATGGAAACCAGACCTTGCTAAGAGCATTCAAGGCCATGATAATCTGCTGGAGTGTCACAACTTTTGCCGAAGATTCTCCTAGAGCCTGTACTTTGGAATCCAAAAGCAATGCCTTAACCTGGATTTCTCAGGCACATGTTGTAACTGAATATATTATCTTCTAGAGATCACAATAAGGAATCATAAGAAGCACCAGAGCAACTAGATGGAGGGAATAAGAGACACTAGATTTCCAACTTCACCTGTTGACAAAGAGGATTGAGCAATGCTGCCAAGTACTCAGATTGCTTTTCAGGTAACACATCTTCCATGCCAAGCAATAGTCCAATTGCCTGTCAACCAAATCCAAAATTTATTTGGGTTAAAGATAGGACTTGACATAACAAAAACTAGCTCAATGAAAGCACAACGACAGCCTCCTTCAAACTCAGCAAAGTTATACCTCAAATGTCTGACTACCATCTTCAGAACCAGAGCATTTCAGTTCTTTGGACATCCAATCTACGCTTGTAAAATGCGCTACCGTACCTTGCAGGCTCTGCACTCATAAAATACATGGAATGAAGAAACTTAAAAGCAGCAGCAATTCATGGACATAGTGTATTAGTTTGAAAAGGAAGAATCATGCCTGCAAAATTGTATCTAAAAATGGCAGAAGCTTTGCTTTCAGTAACTTCACTGCTCTCATGAATAGATAACTACCCCGTCGGCTCACGTTGAGGTTTGGATGGTGTATTCCCCTCTCATCCAGAAAAGCAGCCAGCACATGAGGTATGTACTGGACATTCTCATGCACAAACTTCATGTACCTCGTGACTGTTTCCAAATAAACAAGTGCCACCACCCGATGCAAATGGCATGAGAACCGTGCCGATAGAAGCATCGGAATCAACTCCCCCAGCAACCCACCACCCGTCCTTATTGCTTCTTCACTCACAGTCTCACCATACCGGTAGAATAAGGTCAGCGCAGCTTCTACTTCCTCCACATTCATTTCTGAAGAGGAGAGAGCAGTAACTAACAGATTCCGGATAAATAATTGCGTGCCATCAGGCACCACCCTGCACACACTACGGAAGAGTGTGAAGAGCTCCTTCCGGCGCTCGCTCATCTGGTCCTCCTCCTCCCTCCCGATCTTATCAGGGATATCAAGATTGCTTCTATAGGCTGGATCGTAGCATATCTGCACTCGAATCACTTCTAATATCTGTCCCAGGTAAGCTACCTGTTGCTGCGAGGGTGACTTCATGGTAGACACATAGTCCGACAAGAAATCTACCACATTGCCAGAATCCACTTCCTCGCAGTTCTGCATCACATAGAACACTGACGGCAAGGCCTCCTCAAGGAGCTCCAACGAGAAGGACCCCTCGATTTCCTCCGAACCCAACGTTTTGTGGCATTCCAGAGCCTCAGAAGCATACCCAGTTATCAAAGTCGCGAGCTTTAGAACGAGATCGGGGCCTGCAAACACCTGGCTCACACGGAGTCTGCGGAGCAGGGCAAGTTTCGAGCGGGGGTCCATTCTCTTCAAGACAATGGCAAGGACGCAGCCGGCGGCCGCAGACCTCAGCTGCTCCGGCGAGCCAGAGGCGAGAATGAGATCGAAGAGAAGGGGGATGAAGGCGTCATTGGCGACGAGGGCGATGTCGATCCAGGAGACGTACCGCTTCATGGTGTCGAGGGCGGCGGCGGCGAGGTCGGGGTTGGAGGAGCGGTAGAGGGAGACGGCGTCGAACCAGTGGCGGGCGATCTGGGGGACACACTGGAGGCGCATGGAGTCCTTGACGCGGGAGGCGGCGGCGGCCTCGTCGGGGGAGCGGGGGTAGTCCTGGCTGAGGAGGTCGTCATCGAGGGCCGCGAGGAGGCGGGCGAACATGTCGACAGCGAGAGGGTCGGCGGATGGGAGGCAGGGGAGGAGTTGGTGGAAGGGGGAGGGCCAGAGGGTGGGGTACTCGAGGCGGATGAGGGCGGCGATGACCTGAGCGAGCTTGTTGCGGAGGAAGGAAGGGGATGAGGGGGGGAGGGGGCAGTCGGAGGCGAGGGAGAGAAGGGAGGAGCGGAGGAGGAGGAGGTCGGCGGGGGAAAGGGAGGAGTACCGGAGGAGGAGGGCGTCGTGGAGGGCTTGAAGGCACCAGAACTGGACAGCGACGATGGGGGAACGGTGGAGGCGGTCCAGGCAAAGGCGGAGGAGGGCGGATGGATCGGCCTTGGCCTGCTCGCAGAACGCCATGGCCTGAGCGCGGAGACCCGGGTCCGCAGCGCTGGGCTCGTAGTTGAGGAGGATCGCCTTCTCGAGGTCGTCCATGGCGGGCCTCGCCCCTCCCAAAGCCCTAGAAACAAAATCCTAAAAACCCTAGCTGTCGATCGATTCGAATTATAAATAGAAAGACTTCAATGGGGATTCTCATCAGAAAGGGGTTAACAAAAGTTGGAAGACAGAGTTATTCCACGGCGGGCGTCGCCCCTCCCCAAAACCCTAGGAGCAAAACCCTAAAACCCCGATCGACCGATCGATTTATTAATAGAAAGATATGGGTCGGTTTCTCAGAGGAGGGTAATAGTTGCAATACAGATCTATTTTTCGCAGCGGAGAAGTGAAGGATTTTTCTGAGTAATTATTAGGATTTTTTTTATTGAGTGGTTATTAGTTTGATGGAGTTGATGCAGGAGGAGAAAGGGGAAGAGAGCGGCGGAAGGCGGAGAGTTTATATCGGAGAAGGAGAAGTACAGGGAAATATAAGAGGTTTGAATTGTGTACGAGCCCTTGGGTGGCAAAACAGGGACAAGGAGAGGAAGGGATGGGACTATGGGAGTGGTTGGTTTGGAAGTGGGTTTGCAGGTGGGTGGCACTGTGGACCTCAAGGGGGTTTTGGGCCAATGAGATGGATGGAGATTTTTGCTGCCGATTTTCAGTTGGCTCAATTGGATTCCGTGGACTTGGGTTTTGGTCCATTTTTAAAGTAATTGTGGACAAGTGGATTAAGGCAATGTACTGGATTAAAATGGCAGCCAAATCGTGACTATTAAAAGCGTCCTGTGATTCCGTTTTTGCTAATCTGAATGTCCAGAGTGGGAATTAGGTTGATAGATGGGGATGGAACAAGAGGCATCACGATAAGAAAAATAAATAAATAAAGATAAATGATGTTAGAGATCATAAGTGAATCATATTTGAGTCCGTTACCTTCGAAAAAAATACATATATATACAGATGACATTGTCGTGTAGAGACATGGATTGCATGGTAGTAACCAATGCATCAACATGAACTAAAGCTTTAATGCGATGCATGCTTTAATCGAAACCATAACATGAACTCGAGCGCAAACTGCATGGCATGAAATTATTTAAGCCCGGCAATCGGCATACCTGCCAAGATTCCCTCCATAAAGGGTGAGATGAACCCATCAAGAATTAGCGAGCTTTTGCACTATTGAGGACTGTAATCGAGATTTGGAGAGACTTTATAGCGAATACTTGTTTATCAGTGGCTTGAAAGGGGACGTTAAGAATGCCATCAGCATACGTGACTAAGACATGGGTTTGAAATAGAAATGCAATTATCATGAAAGATAGTTTACGTCATCAAGCTTGGTTTATTATATGATCATCATGAATATACTGTAAGTGCTTTGTCAGAGTTTCTCGTAAGTGGAGATCCTATCATCCTAGATGGAAGGCTTGGAGGTCATAAAAGCATATACAAGTTTGTTGATGCTAAAGGCATGATTATGAGATAAGGAGGTTGAGTAATTCTTCATTGACAATGGAATAAAATAAATAATATTAGAGGTCTGAAAGATTCGCCTTCAAGAACATAGATGACATCTTCTTGCTGAGACATGATTGCATGGCAGCAGCCAATTTGATATATGATCGATTTAATTGTAACAGTATAGGAAGTGATCGATTATTCAATGTAATACATGCTTTAATTGAAACCCATCCCATCCATGTGCCGAAGTGCAACCTAAAGTGCATCCTAGAAGGGGATTGTAGAGTAGTTGTATCATGGATCAGTATTGGGACAGATCATCGGGATGTCAATCACCCCTGCTGACAGATATATGAAGACTTATATTGCATATAATCTGTCACGCCCCCGCCTGCGCGGGGCACATGAGGCACCTAGTGCCCACGTAGGGGCCACATAAAGGAGGAACACGGAGCTCTCCTGCCAGATATTGTCCGGTTCCAGGGTTTCACGCAAGCATCTTTTACCCATCCCCGATTTTGTTTTCCACCCAAAACGCGTCTATAGGATTTGAAAACACTCACTTCATATGCCCAGACTCTGGAACGAGTCTTTCCGATATGGGACTATTGGGCCTCACATCCTTCCTACCATCGGACAAGAGTCGTCCTTGGCCTGATACCAAATATCACGCCCCCACCTTCGCGGAGCACGTGAGGCACCCAGTGCCTACGTGGGGGCCACATAAGGGAGGAACACGGGGCTCCCCTGCCAGATATTGTCTGGTTCCGGGGTTTCACGCAAGTATCCTTCACCCCTCCCCGGTTTTGTTTTCCATCCAAAACACGTCTGCAAGATTTGGAGACACTCGCCTCATATGCCTAGGCTCCGGAATGAGTTTTTCCGATATGGGACTATTGGGCCTCACACCCTTCCTACCATCGGACAACAGCCGTCCACGGCTCTGATACCAAATGTCAAGCCCCCGCCTGCGCGGGGCACGTGAGACACCCAATGCCCACGTAGGAGTCACATGAGGGAAGAATATAGAGCTCCCCTGCCAGATATTGTCCAGCTCCGGAGCTTCACGCAAGCATCCTTCACTCCTCCTCAGTTTTGTTTTCCACCCAAAATACGTCTGCAGGACTAGGAGACACCCATCTCATATGCTCAGGCTCCGGACCGACTTTTTTCGATGTGGAACTATTGAGTCTCACATTATCTGTGTGGCCAGTTATATATATAGGAAGGTGAATAGTACAGCTAACTGGATGGCTAACTATGTAGCTAACAATAGTGTCTCTATTTCATGGGAGACGTTATCAGGTTATCTGATCACCTCGGAGATATTGTGATGTTCGGTACAAGAGGTTGTATTTATACAAAGGCTCTGGAAAGCAACAGATTCAACTCTTCCCCCTTGCATGCAGGAAAAGGATTCCATGGACAAAGAACAAGATAGGCATGTCTAGAACTGGCTAACCATTGCACCATCAAGAACCGTAATCAAGATTTGGAAAGAAATGTGATCACTACACGAGATAGTTGACATAATCAGGCTTGGTTATTGTATGATCATGAATGTATTATAAAAGCTCCATGAGAACTTGGTAGAAGTAGAGATCTAAGGTGGGAGATTAGGTGGATATTTTGTTAAAAGAAAGGAGGTTTAAGAATATAGTTAATATTTTAACTGGGAAAACAAATTAATGGTTTGTGCTTGAATTTCAAAAGCAAGAACCAAAGTTGAAACATAAATCTTCTCCTCATTTCTAGCATACCATTTAATTGAGGTGCCAACAACAATAAGGGGAGACTCGCTTCAATCATATAGAGGTGAAATGGAAACCTTTTATAACAGCAGTTTTAGGAAATTTCTATGATCAAAGCATGTGGCAAATACCATAGATCTAACAATTATGGCCACATTGAGATTGATTAAAAATGGAGAGAAAAAATCACTTGAAGTTTTCATCCATGTCAAAACATATCATGCACCATAAAATGCAGGTATTTCCTCCAACATTGGTTATAGAATATCTGAGCCATGGTGTTGATTATGGATTTCAGGCTTGATAGTTGATAGGCTTGGCATATTCATGATGGATGTGCAAATGAGTTTAACTCAAGGGAGCAACACATTTTTAACATTGGTTCGTATTATCATCGAGCCAACTTAAATCAATCCATAGTCCGGTCAAAGTCATAGCAAATGGTTGATGTAAATTATGTGAAAACTCAATTTTTGCTAAAAATTTCGTGCATTTGCATGTTCGAGTAATGCATATCAAATGTATAGATCACGGTCTCATGCTACCAAAGATATGCTTCTATCCATATAAAACATACCAGTCCATGTTATATTATTAAATGAGAGAAGAATATTTCACTTTTGATTTGTTGGTCAAATTTTGTTGCTAGAAGATAATTTCCCCCTTCACAAATATCCTAGAAAAAAAAATTAAGAAGTTAGATATATAACCCTCTTTCATCCAAGGTTTCTCTTGAATATCTCAAACCAAATTAACTATATTTAAAATAAAATATCTATCCAACTTACGAGAGTCTTTTTAAAATTCTAATCCATGTATTTTATTTCTTAATTTCCAATGTCTCGAGCTTATTGTTTTAACTATTCTTATTTATGTGCAATGCACACATCTAATTGCTCGTATTCGGTAGAAACTACAAATATAAAAAACAAAACAATAAGATGACATTTGCCATCATTTTTATTTATTCTATTTTTAAAAATGAAAAACTAGAATTTTTTTCTACTTTTTTAAAATCTCTAAAAACATAAATATGTTTGGCATGATCAAATAATAATAATAATAATAAAAGCATAAATAGAGTCGTAGTGATAATGACAACAGTAGTAACAATATGGCAAAACCGATAGTGGTGGTAGGTGGTGTTAGAGGTGGCAACATGGCGAGGGTACTCGTAGAGGTGCAAGAGATCATAGTGGTAGCAACAATAAAGGCAGTGTTAGTATAGCGAAGGTGATAGTGATATAGTGGTAGGGTAATGGTGGTAGCAATGACTAAAATGATAGTAAGATATGACTGGGACAAAGATATAGCTGCGGTGGCAATAATCATGAAGGCAACAGCAGGATTGATGTTTATGAACGTGATGAAGAAAACATCATTGCTAGGGTCAATCTAGCTTCCATGAGTTTTCGAGAATAATTCTCTAGCTTTTCTCTTTGAATTCGTTTGCTTCACAAAAAAAAATTATGGTTAACAAAAAATAAAAATATATTTTTATCTAGTTATTTTTTTTGAAATAAAAATAGAGAAATAAGATTTTTATGTTTTATGAGAAAAAAATTTATAGAGGACATAGAAAAGCTAATTTTCTACCGGTTGAAAATTGAATTTCTTTTTTTTTTAAAGTACTCTTAAGTCATCAAAATCCATATGTAAAGTCTTTTCTTTTATTAAAGATATAATAGGTATTTCATACAATTTTTTAGGAAAGTAGATACTTAACTAAATATAAATTACTCTAAAATATGCTCTTTTTTAATGATCAATCAAATATATTAAAACTATTTTTTCAAGTATCATATTCTCATGAATCACCTTTTTTAAAAAAATAAAAAAAATTTCTCACAAACTATATAAGTTTTTTGTATATTTTTCTCTCTTTCTTGTTATAAAGTCATGCATTTCATTCTCTAACTAGACTATGTATGCCCAAATAGTTGATAAAACAAAAAAAAGAAAGAAAGAAAAAAAAATACTACTTTTCTTTATTTATGACAAGGCAGCCCAACCTTTTATTGAGTTTTCAAGAATAATTCCCTAGCTTTCTCTTTAAACTCGTTTACTTCACAAAATATATATACATTAAAAAATAAAAAATATTTTTTAACTATTCTTTTTTAAAAATAGAAAAAATAAGATTTTTATATTTTATAAACAAATTATGGAGGATATAAAAAGATACTTTCCACTTGTTGAAAATTAATTTTTTTTAAAATACTTTTAAGTCATCAAAATCGGTAAATAAAATCTTTTCTTTATTAAAAATATAATAAGTATTTAATATAATTTTTCTACGAAAATAAATGCCTCACCGAGAGTTTTTTTTTGGCTGAAAACGAGTATTTCATATAATACGTGTACGGATACATCCAAGAAAATCAAAATACAACAACTCATGAAGAGCATATGGTAGCCCCCGCTCTCCTGCCTAAAGAGTGTACCCTGAGTGATGGGCCGCCACCCAGTCGGCCGCCCCATTAACTTCCCTAAATACATGCTTAGCTAGAAAGGCCCTCCCATCTCCCATCATCATCCCTATGTCACGGATCGAGGGATGGTCTGTATCATCAGCCGTCGCCCCCTCTGAATTCATCCGATGACCGTGGCCGAGTCGCCCTCCAAGATGATCGAACTAGCTACTTTTTCTCATGATCAACCAAATATACTAAAACTATTTTTTAAATATCATATTTTTAAAAATTATTTTATAAAAAAAAAATTCTCACAAACTAAATGAGTCTTTTGTATATTCTACTCTATTTCATTCTCTAAGAAGTGAGGATAAAACAAAAAAGAGGAAAGAAAAAGGGTGGTCACTCCGGTTTCTATTTTCGCTTCGCATTATTCATGACAAGATAGCCCAACCTGGGTTTTCGAGAATAATTCTCTCTAGCTTCTCTCTCTGGACTCGTTTGCTTCGCCCAAAAAAAAAATTTATGGTCAACAAAAAAAATGGTAGCGGAAGTATCGTTCTCCCGATCACGTATCGGACGGTCAATCTTCCATCTCCTTCTGTATAAATAATCATCATTTCTAGGGTTTCAACGCCGCCTCATTTTGTTCCCCCAAAACCCTAACCGTCGGAGAGGGGAGGAGAGGAGGGAGAGGATGACGACGCGCTTCAAGAAGCACCGGAAGAAGCGAGGCCACGTGAGCGCCGGCCACGGCCGGATCGGCAAGCACCGGAAGCACCCCGGCGGCCGCGGAAACGCCGGTGGGATGCACCACCACCGGATCCTCTTTGACAAGTACCACCCGGGTTACTTCGGCAAGGTCGGCATGCGCTACTTCCACCGCCTCCGCAACAAGTTCTACTGCCCCACCGTCAACGTCGAACGCCTCTGGTCCTTCGTCCCCGACGACGTCAAGGCAGCCGCCGCCGGCGCCGGCGGAAGCTCTGCACCGATGATCGACGTCACCCAGTTCGGGTACTTTAAGGTGCTGGGCAAGGGTATGCTGCCCCCCACCTGCCCCGTTGTCGTGAAGGCCAAGCTCGTCTCCAAGATCGCCGAGAAGAAGATCAAGGAGGCTGGCGGGGCCGTCGTACTCACAGCCTGATGGTCTTTTCGTCTCTGTTTTTGGTCAGATCTTGGTTTTCATCTTTTGTTTCTTTGAACTCCTCTCTCGTTAGTTTGTTTTTGATCTGCAAGCTCGTTTTTATTTGAATCTGGACGTGTTTATATCCAAAATTTGGATCTGATTATAAATATGTTTAGAGTAATGAAGTGGTAAGCATCGATCCATTTACTTAATGATCTAATTTTGTGTAAGATTTGATATCTAATGATGTTTTTGGCAGATCGCTGCGACAAATATTAGGGTATCTGTAGAATCTGTAGTTTTTTTATTGATTATTAGGGTTTTGTTCTTGGTTTTTGAGATCAAGTTGGCGTCATTATATCTTTGCGAATGTTCTTTAGTGCTATCATAGTGAATGTAGTTTTCTGGCACTATGATGTTGGCTATAAAATTTCTGGTCATATTCTCAATCAGGTCATGCATGTTCGTCCAATTATCTTCTAAGAAATCAAAGATGGTTGTTGTGGTCTTGTGGAGGGACCAGTTGAGCAAATATTATCACTTTCTTGATGTTAGAGTATACTACTGCAGCATCTGCATCAGCTTCTGAATTCCGATGGATAGTTCTATTCATGGTTTTTTTTAACATGAGAAAGCTAATACATAAAGGGTCCCAAACATGTAATTGAATTTAGATTATTCTTATTATTGATTTTTTTGGGAGATGGATACTTGAATGACCTATGTTGTGCTTGTGTTTACTTTTAGGGTCCATGGTGATAAAGATTGCATCAACTTTTGCACCTGACTTAGATTGTTTGATTGTCCATCCATGAATCTTCACTTCACATCAATGCATTCTAAGTCTTATGAATTCTTTAAATCATTATATTCCAGTCAAAGCTGAAAATTTTTCTTAAATATGGGTTTCCTATTCTTTTTTTGAATCTGGGATTCATTTCCCGGAATTGTTTTCCTTAGTAGTGTGAACATTTCACATTAACACAACAAGGGTGGAATGTTTAAAGATATTTTTCACAATGAATTTGATATTTTTCAGATTTATGTTTTATGGTCAAGTATTAATTATTTTCGGATAAGTATACATGCAAAAAACCTTTTTTTTTTCTTGATTTGAACGGCTGAATCAAATTTTTGGTTATCATTAGTTCAAGCTGGAATGAAGCTCAAATTCAAGCTCGAACTGAGTTTGATAGAACTGGGCTTGGGGCCGAGATTGTTTCCATCTTGTCACAAGCTTGCAGTGCTGTCAATTAGAGGAAGTTTAATAATCTGCCAAACTGTTTTGCTAATGTTCTTTGGCCGTTTTACTAAAGTCTACCATGGATGGACGCGAGAAACATCTAAGAAATGGCTCAAATTTAATTTTTCATTATCTAATAATTACTGATGGCATTGACTTAAGTATATTTTACTCCAGGTCTATTTTTTTTACTGCTGATTGGTCTCAAAATTTGTTTAATACTTGACCCTTTTGTTGCAATTAATCCCATCATTGAAAGGGAGAGAGAGAGAGGAGATTTTTTAATATGCTCACAGGTCTATTGGTTGTGGGGTACGTTTAATTCTTTTTTTTTTCCAAAAAAAAATAAAACAAAGTTGGCCCAGAGCTGCCACCGCAACTTTCTAATATCACTGGGAGTGCCAATGCATTTAGGCATCTATCATTGCATTAAAGAGTTTTTGCTTTAACAAATAACTGCTGTTAATTTTTTTTTGGTAATAGTACCTCTTGCGTGCCATGTTTTTGAGAACGTTTAATACTTTCTCAATAATTTAGGCACCCTGGGGCTTATTATTTCTATTCATCGTAAAGATCAAAAAGTTGAGATTTTTATTTCCGATCTAAAGTTTTATTTTGTGTGTCAGGTCAATCTATAATTTGGTTGAAACAGATAAGGGAAATACATGTTTTTTTTTTTTTTTTTTGTTGGGGGTGGGGAGTCCTAACTCCACCCCCTACCTTGTGCTCCCTTGCTTTTTCGGCTGTAAGTCTAGGTTTGGAGAGAAACCAAGCTTTGCACTTGCAGAACTAAATTACTGGTAATGGAGCCAAATAGAGGGCCAACACACTTTATAATCGAACCCTGCCTCTTATCTTAAGTGGTGAGGGTTCGTATTATCCAAACTAACGTTCGGTTGTAGAAATACACGCTAAAAGTTAGCCAAAAATGCTTGTTAAAGTTTACGAGTCTGCTCTCGTCTAAGGGCGTGGTTGTCAATTGACAATCACCTAGCCCCATGCATTTCACGGATCCTCCTCTCGTTGTACATGAATGCAGAGAATTCACTGGGGACTGGATTTTGTGACGCGCAGCAATGAAAATAGAAATGGGCGACTGTCATTGGTTGGAGAAAATTATTCTTATTTCATGAAGGAATAAGAATGCTTTACTTCTTCAAAATTTAATTTCTATTTTTTTAATTTTAATTTCTGTCGCAAACTAAATGCGTCGAGAAATATAATCATTTCATTCCAATCTATTTCGATTTCATTCTACTCATGAACTAAATTTTCATTATACTCACAAACCAAGTGCACACTTAATTTTTTTTGTTCTCCTAACTGATGTGATGTAATAGCTGTAGCCGCATTTGCTTTCCTAACATATTATGCAACTCGTGACTTCGGCTTTCGCCCGTTGAAACTAACGAAGAATTAAATGGTCACACCATTTCATATCTTAAGCATGCCATCCTGTCATTTATTTAATTAAACGTTTAATTTATGGAGCCTGAGTACGTAGTGCCTCTCTTGCTTTTGATAATTTGCTCTCTTTACCTACCACTCTGGGGCCTCAAATATGCATCACGACAGTCGTGTGCAGGATTTTGGTGCTTCATGCCTCAAGTTTCTCGTCCAACCAATAATTTTCTTCATCATGGTATGACAATTGATGGTACCCACGTCACTAATGTAACATGTATATTTGTAATTAGAACCGTTGTTCGGGGTCCACCACAGCTCGAATTTTCAAACAATCGGAAGTGCCTTTGGATAGAGAACATTGAGGTGCCCGGCGCCACTTCCGCTCTATCGTCAATTCGTGGTAGTGCTCTGTGTCTTGGGTCCAGCGTTCATTCGGGCCGGTTAAAAAGAACTATAATTTAGGTGTAAAATGATTATATTGGTTTTGGATCTATTTTATAATTTAATATGTTTCAAGTCACTGTTATCACTCAAACATCTAGTCTCAACAGTCTATTTCTTATTAAAATATTTAGGAATGCACCTTTCATAATTTGAACCCAAAACTTGGAAAAGATAAAATTTACTAAAATTGGGGCTTCATGTAAATGACTAATTTTGTTTTTAAAATCTGATGTTGATTTGATAGGTTATTATTTACACGTCATCAACCAGTAGTTACATTCTAGTAAAATTAATCTATGTCAAAAATTTACCTAGCTAAAGTTTATCTAATAATTATTTTTTTGATCCTGACGTCCTACCTAACGGCGTCATCTTCGCCCAAACGCTCTTTATCATAATAATTACTGCGGAATAACAAAACAGCCCTCACATGACAACTATCAGATCAGCATCCTACGGTTGTGATCCTTGGTATTCTCGTCCTAATGCACGAGAAGCTCTTCGAAGTCCGATTCTTTTCTGCGCTGGATCTTGGATAAAAACCCACGTTTTAACTCGCCGATACCCCCTTCCTTGGTGACCCAGAGGCCGGCGGCCCAATGGCGACCAATCGCCGACTCCTCCTCTCCCTCCTCGCCGTCGCCTTCCTCCTCTCCTCGGCCATCTCGCTCGCACGTGCCGGCTCCGGATCCGACTTCGAGGATGCGAACCCGATCCGATACGTCACCGATCGGTTCGGATCTCTCGAGTCCGCCCTCCTCCGCGTCCTCGGCCGCTCCCGCCACGCCCTCCACTTTGCCCGCTTCGCTCGCCGGTATGCTTCTTTAAATCTCTCTCTCGGTGATCGGACGGTCACGAAAGGTGGCCCAGTTTGTTGATCGATGGTCCTCTTCAGTTAGGTATGGGAAGAGGTACACATCAACGGAGGAGATGAGGCGGCGATTTGGGATTTTCGTGGAGAATTTGGAGCTCATCCGGTCCACCAATCGGAAGGACCTACCATATACCCTGGGGATCAACCGTAAGTTTGTGTGGGGGGGATCGATTTTGGGCCGTCTGATTGATTGGACGGATTTGGGCTAAATATCGGCCATCTGATTTGCATCAGGATTCGCGGATTGGAGCTGGGAGGACTTCCGGACGAGCCGCCTGGGAGCGGCGCAGAACTGCTCTGCTACGCTGGAGGGGAACCACAAGCTGACCGACGCGGTGCTTCCCAAAACGGTACGTTCGGTGATGAGTTGATCTCCCACGTGGATTTGAGCTCGGACGGTGGTGATTCAGTAGTGATTTTATTGAACATATATTTTCCGCCGATATGACGAATTTGCCCCTGTAGAAAGACTGGAGGGAGGAGGGAATAGTCAGCCCGGTTAAAGATCAGGGTCACTGTGGATCCTGCTGGACTTTCAGGTGAGCATTTCTCGCTTCGCATCAAAATGACTCAAATTGCCTTTTTCTGCATTTGGATCGAGATAAAAATAGTTTTGCCTAGGTTTCTGTTTGGATAATTGGGCTGAAAATTCTATAATATTTATAGGTTAGGCCATTACAACAGGCAAAATCATAAGATTATAGATTGATATAAGTCTTATTCATAGCCCACTCCAAAGCTACTTTGAATTCCAGTAAGGTTTTTTTTTTTCCTAATGGGGTTCGGGTTGGCCCGGGTCACTTCTGGATATCTATGAATATAGGCCTAGTTCAATTTGTAATCTTGTGATTTTGCTGATTATACTGGCTCAACCGACAAATGTCATAGGATTTTTAGCCGAATCATCCAAACTGGTGCCAAAAGGAGAAGAAAAAAAAGGAATGGAAATAGAAAAAGTTGTCCGTGTAAACTGATTTTATTTTTGTTTGATTGAAATTTTTAAAAAATAAGCATTGGCTGAGATGTTTTTACTTTGAGTAATGCTATAAAGTTCCATGAAAGTCATGCCCACTATCCTCTTTCTGGTTGAATCCTTTTTTTTTTTAATATTTACTTTAGATTCTCTACTAAAACAAAGTAGCAGACATAAACAATGGTTTCAATGAATAAATTTTTTTGGCAGCTTTCCTTTAAAATAATTGTACTTCACACATGACTGCTCTTCGCCTATGCTCAAGGTTTGATTGGCATAATGCTTATGCCAAGCTTTTTGCCTGCTATATTCCTTGATTATATACCATCATCATGTTTGTTTCTAGGTTACATTGACTTTTGACATGGGACAGGTCTGTGAAGTAAGTTATGATTGCAGTTGTAAACGTGCTGTATTTGGATTAGAATTTTTTCTTGTCGGGTTTGTCTTGATTTTTGATTTTGTAATCAGAAGTAAGTGTTTAGACTTCTTGTTGATATTGATTTTTTTTGTTTATCTAATATCAATCTTGACCTATAACTGCCCTATAATAAGGGAGCTATTAATTTAATAAATGCAATGTCTTTATCTGGATGCCATGTGTTTAATCTTATGATAATAATCTTTTGCTGTCTAATAGGAAAATAATGATCATGAATCAAGACCTACTGTACAGATTCTAAGTTCTAATTATATTGAATTTGGAAGTTCATAAGGTTATTTATATTAAATCGACACGAAAAGGCACATCTGCTGATAAATGTGTTATTTATTAATGCATGCATATATATTTAGTAACATAAGGTTCGGGTTTGGCCATAACCATATGGAACCCGAGAAGCTTATTTGTTCTAGTTTTGGCATCAAAACTTGATTATTGTTAACAATCAGGTTAGATTATTTGTCTTACCATTTTAAAAAATCTATTTTTAATCTTATGGTGCTCGGTCAATATGGTGCATGTGGATCACCTGGGTTACACTGATCGTTTATCATCCTACTCAGGAACTCTTTCATCTTCACATCTTAAATATGATGGTCAATGAATTTTTGAGGCAGTAAATGAAGTATCGAGCAAAAGCTCATTATGATGTTTAATCAGTCAGAACTAGATCTATAACCATTTTGAGTCTAAACTTGGATGAACTAGTGAGTCAAAGTAGAGGGAGTGTGTGCATCCTGTTTTATCCTAGGGACATCTTAAACTTGGATGAACTAGTGAGTCAAGAAAATAGGAAGAGTGTGCATGCTTCTTTTATCCTCGGGACATCCTGTACCAGGACAGAACTTTATAGTACTTGAGTTGGAGTTAAGACTCTCCAGTGAAATCCAAAGAGAAGGCACTGCAATCCATTTATAAGGTATTTTATTTTATCAAGAACTCTTTAATAGGCTCTATAGTTTCTGGACCCTTTACTTCATCTACACTTTCAGTTAAAATGGAAGGCTTCATGTTGGATTGCTGTCGATTCTAGGGTATTATACATACTGAAGCTGAGCTTCCAGATCTCTTAATTAAATTCATACACATGATATGGAAAATAAGGACCAAGCTTGTGGCTTTTAATTGATATATATCACATTCTGTTTAATACTTTTTTTTTGTTGCAAATATCCAGGCCTTGGACAAAATTGTCTGCCAATCAACAAGTCACCTTTATCTATGTCCGGACTGAGTAGGCATCTGAAGTGTTTATCTATGATTATTCTCAGATATCATCCTAACAATTCACTACCATAAACAAGAACCATATCTGTAGTTTATGCACTTTGCTTTATAAATCCTTCTCCATTCAGTCTTATTATGTTTTGTGTCTACCATTCAAAATATCAAAATATCCAGGTCTTGCTTTCCAATTCCCAACTTTCCTTGTGTGAAATTATGTCCTTTCATTTAGTAGCTTCTGCAAATTTTCATTGCAAAAATCTTGTATTAGCATTGTAAATCAATGAGCATAGTTATCTATTGATTTTGATCTACCCACAATCCACATGATGTATCTTACAGTGACCTCTAGGACATACTCCAAATTTTAAATAGAAACCCACCAGCTTCCAACTCATTATGTCATTATTCAATCTCCTGGATTTTCCGCACAATGTTTCTGTCTCCTTTTTCACTCAAGGAACCTAACATTCTTCTGCATATCTCTATTTATTTTCTGGTGTTGACTTGTTCTGCCAAAGTCATTTCAAGAGTCATAAGCAAACACTAGTTATTATAGTTGATGAAATTCATTGTCTGCCAAATTAACGAAACTTGAATCAATTATCCAATAAGATCCTAAGTATGTTGATGTAATCCATATTTTTTACAACCTCCATTCACATTATTTGGTTTCTATTATCAATTGTCAGAAGCAAGGTTCTCAAAATGGGTACCAAGTGCTCTATCGGTCAGGATTCAGGCCGTACCCCTGACCTGTATGGTATACTATACTCTACTGACACATGGTATACTGTAAGTACCGATAACTCATGGTCGGCGGTGGCGGCATCGGAACGAAGAAAGAGACTAGGGTTTTGAAGATGAGAGAGAGAGAGAGATTGCGACTCGTGGGGTGGGGATTTTATATTGAAATGCTGATCTAGCCTGGTTCTGACTCTGCCTCGAAGCGGACCTGCATACTGACCTGGTTCCGCACTGATTCTGTTCCAGTTGGTGTTGCAGAGATTGCTTGGTGGAATGAGATTGCACAAAATGCTGAAAAGCTTTTAAAAGTATAAAACAATGCATCTTTTAACCTAAAATTATCATGATTATTACCTATAATCTATGCAAACATTTTTTTTTCAGTTTATTTATAGTTTTTATACTTCCTCCAAAGATTGTTAGCTAGCTACAGGATGACAAATTAATTTTGCTATATCACCTTTATTACCGATAAATCTTCAACATATACATTAACTAAATCTATTCAGACCTCAATCTTTGGTCAATGGAATTTAGGGTTCATTTTTAAGATCTTAGATCTCTATGAAGTTCATAGAGTAGTAAAATTTTGTAGTTCATTACAAGATCTAACAATGCCAGCCCCCAAATTGGCAGCACTACTGGGGCACTTGAGGCAGCATACACACAGGCAACAGGAAAGAGTATCTCTCTGTCAGAACAGCAGCTGGTTGACTGCGCCAGTGCATTTAATAACTTTGGATGCCACGGAGGGTTGCCTTCTCAAGCTTTCGAATACATAAAGTACAATGGGGGTCTTGATACTGAAGAGTCGTACCCATACACCGCAGCCAATGGCATCTGCAACTTTAAGCCAGAGAATGTTGGTATCAAGGTCGCTGATTCCGTCAACATCACCCTGGTGAGAGGCCTAGACCTATTACTCATTTGGTTTAATAAGAACATGCTAGATGTTAACCTTTCTTGTCTTCCTTCCATATGTTTTGGATAGCACAGACTTTGGCTTTCTACAAGTATGTTTATGACCAACAGCTTGAGTTGGAACTTCAATATACTGCTGTATTTGATAGTTATGTTTCTACTAAATGAAGTGAACAAATAATAGTAATGATTAGTTCTATTTATTCTCTCTTTTGGAAAGGGGGCAGAGGATGAACTAAAACATGCTGTTGGAGTGGTCCGTCCAGTTAGTGTTGCATTTCAAGTGGTTAAGGATTTCAGATTCTACAAGGGAGGAGTTTTCTCCAGCGATACCTGCGGTAGCACTCAAATGGTAACTTTTAATGAGTTCTCTATTTGATTATTGCAATTGCTGCTACAGAAGGGGAATATCATTTCTTTCATCTCCAGGACACTTGAAATCTCTGGTTCCAAGTAGCCACCATTTTTCTTATTACAGACAGGCAATATATTACTGAAAAAAAGAGATTATTAGCTTGTATCATTCACTTAATATAACTAACATTACTATCAGTTAATATGTCTGCAAACCTGTCGGAAATTTGTAGGATGTAAATCATGCTGTTCTGGCTGTTGGTTATGGGGTGGAGAATGGCATTCCATATTGGCTGATCAAGAACTCATGGGGAGAAGATTGGGGACTTGATGGCTACTTCAAGATGGAGTTGGGAAAGAACATGTGTGGTAAGTATCTTGTACTGTATTCTCACTGGTTTTCTGTATTTAATAAGCCACGATGCCATCTGACAGGCCTTGTGACAATTGATCTTCTCTTAGAGTCATTCACATATTCATCCTTTGACCTGGATCTGTCAACGAAACGATTTTACTTCTTGTTCCATTATGTTATGCTCAACCAAATGCGCCCCAAATGTAGTCGTGAGCCCCAATATGACCACATCCCTGCAACATTCTTATCTCTGCTACACATCATATTTGCAGCTATATGCTAGATTATTCTCTTTCAAGAGTACTCTTTGGGGAGAAAATACTTGGAACTATCAATAGATCTACAAGAAAGCCATGCAAACTGTCACTATAAATGTTAGTTATTAAATAAAATCAAAGGTAGGATACTGTGTGACCATTTAACTCGGATAATATTCCCATGACTTGCATTATGATATCATCAGACTTTAGCCTAATTTATTAGGTAGTCGAAAGCTGATTCAGTGATTGTTAATGCAGGTGTTGCGACTTGCGCTTCCTACCCTATTATTGCTGAGTAACATAAACTGAAGAAATGGAGGTATCCCCAGTTGATTGGAATTGTAAAGCTTTCAGTATTTATGTTTACTGAACTTCTATTGGCATCGTATAATTTATAGAGGGGACCATGCACGCTTTTCCTCTATTTGATGCTGAATTGATTAGTTCTTTACCTCTTCTTCGTTGTGAGATATAAAGACAAATTTAAGCTTTTGATCATCCTTAAACTCAGGATCATGGCAATTGGCTATTAAGTGAGGAGGTGAATCTTTCTGCCCATCCTAGCCAGAAGGCATGCACTTCCCACTAGGATTAACGCAAGCCAGTGAATAATAGAACTAGATTTCAAGCTTAAGAGAGCAAATGATATAAAATCTGTGTTACTTGGTCCTTATTGCCGAAGCAATGAACCGACCAATGTATGCATGAGAATATGATGAAGTTACTGTTAAAACATATGTTCAATTTAGCATAATAAGTTTTAGGGACATGATGACTTAGGCTATGTTTGATAAAGGGAATAACTTTGGAGAGTTATCCCCTCCACTGATTTATTTTTCACACCTTGTCGGAGGGTTAAGTGGAGGAACTAGTGATACCATTGATTTTTACAGTTATTTGGATTTTATCACAAGAATAAAATTGCTCTTTTATTTTTATTTGGTGTGTTGAAAATTAGATAGAGAAAAAAAAAATATAATTAGAAAGGATAAGATAAGTTGCCTCTGAAATATTTTATTTTGCCATTTTGATGAAATAAAATTATTGCAATAAGTTATTTATCCGAGAAGCATTGCTCGGTGGCCGTGTTTGAGTTACGTACGGGATGAACCCATCTCGCGAGCCCGCTAAAGCGATGGTTGGGGGCTTTACCTCTCCGGTGACAAAGCGCCAAAATACGCCGCTACGTGGCCAATTTGTTTCATTGACCACGTGGCTGGGTCCAAGTTCCTCTCGCTCTCTCGGCCCCCCAAATTGAATCCCTCTTGGAACGTCGTTTAATGCCTCCCAATTAATACGGAAAAGTGCTGGTCATCCAACTCTACCCACCATTTCATTTATCATGTGATGCAGTGCTCATGACTCATTATCGGGTCGGGTATTGGTCGGATTCGAAACATATCATACCATACCGATCAGATATTGATATCCGGTATAGAAAATGTATCGATTCTCCATATGGAGTTCAGTATCGATATAACATATATTGGATCTGATATTTTATAATTAGCATAAAATTTTGCTGGTTGTACTGATCCTTTTATACCATGTTATGCAGACAATTGCGCAATAAATTTTATTGAAAAAAAAGCTAGGGGAGAAAGATAAAAATACAGGAACTGTTGAATTGTATGCATGGGGGCATTTTCAGACAAGCTGGCAATATTTGTATTGGCATGACAAATTCAAAAGAAGGTAGAGTCACCTAATTGCACCTAACCTGCTGTGTTGAGGAAAAAGACATTACGCTTGGTTGGCATGGGAAATTCGAGGTTTATATGCCTTGACTTGCGATTCACATGGCATCGCCTCCATTAAAAGCAGGCATGTTTTATCTTTAAACTTGATGCACTTAATGGTCAGAAAACAATTTTGTTTAGAAAGAATCAATTAATTGTATAATGTCGATATCTTAAGCACTAAGCTACACTTGTTTCGTGCAAAATGAAAACACTCACAACTCTCGCCGGAGCTGACAATGTCATAATCAAGAGCAATAGTAATTAAAGATGTGAGTCCCCTCTGGCCTTTTTATATAAATTAGCTGAACCGAACCGGCCAAATGTAGCATAGGCATGTAGGTATAGGTTGTCAACTATAATGTTTAATCTAGTATTTACTAAAAAGAGACACACTTTCATGCAGGGGCACAATCATGAGAATTCGCATCATGAAGTAAAACAAACAACATTTGGTTCTGGAATTCAATGAAACTAGTAAAAAAATTATTTATAGAAATAGTTACGCCCATGTAATGCTAACTTTTATTTGGCCCCACTTTTGAATACAAAAGATACCGTTTGAATGATATTTTTTTTATAAATAATAACAAATGGATATAAAACAGTATCTTTACGCCACGAAACGACTTATACAACCCTTCCTCTCATAGTTATGCTTGTAATAATGTTTGAATAGTATAACTATTTTTCAATTATGCTCGCTTTTAATATACTGTTTGGCATAACCTTCACGCTTACGTAATACTAGAACCAAACGCGACCCCTTGTTGCACTTAGTCAGATACATTATTGGTCCTAATTAAAAGCTATCAAGCAAGATTTGCTCTTTTGTTATCGAACTTCGTATCGATACCATACTAGCACACTATCAATACGATATGGTACAATTTTTTTTTAGCATATCAAATATTAATACGCCCTCCATACCAGATACCGGTACCAAGCTGGTACGGTATGCATTGTACTATTCGATTCGGACCAATATGATGCATCATATATTAAATATTATTAAATATTTTACAATCATTTATGCACACTTAAGTCAACAAGGGACTTTCTAGATTATTTTTTTTTCCGATGAAAACCTTCTAGATCAATTTGTTAGTCTAAAATTAGCAACTAGCTAAAGTGGGCCAACCAGCAGCAATGCACCTCTGATCATGTAGATCAATTGCATGCCCACATATAGTAATACAATATAGTACTCTATATAACGTCACAGACAAGGAAGATACATGCTTACGTTTTCCAATCAGCATCCCCTCCCCCCCCCCCCCCCCCCCAACTAATTACCAATAAGCAACTGCCACGTAACGAAGAACCGAAAACGTGTTGCCATAGTTGTAGTTGCCCGCACTGAAACCTTTTCTTTGGGCCCATCCTTCACGATACGGATAGCTCCTTGAGGGGCAAACTCGTCATTTGGGTCAACGGTTACTTTGCCGTGCCGCGAAGCAATTACACCACGTGGCCGTTAGATTCTTCTCCGCGGCCGCAAGAAGCCATATAACCCCGAACTGGAACAGAGAAAAAGCTCGCCCGCTCGCTTGCTCCCTCCCTTTGATTCAAAACGTCTTTGACTCTCTCTCTCTCTCGTTGCGTTCTTCCTCTCTCCTTCCCGGTGTTCCTTCCACGCCTTCTCTAGAAGTTATGATTCCAGACCGAATCCTGGGGTCCCTTTGATTCTAGTTGGTCTCCATTCCCCTCTTCTTCCCCTCTTTATTAGGGCTAAAGCTCCCCCCTCTTCTACCCGGATGCCCCCATAAAGGCGTCTCCTTTGGGGCTCCCCTCTCCCCATTTGGCCCTCCTTTAATCCATCCGCCCTCAAAGGAGCCACCTCTGGCCCTCCGCAGCTCGAAATTTGGGATTTTGATCTCGGTGCTGGACATAATTGGAGGGAACTAGGGCTCCGGATCGATGTCGGTGCCGGCGATCGTGTTCTACGCCAGCGCGCCGAGCGGCGTCTGCTCGAGCCCCCACTATTCTTTCCAAATTGGCTCGTCTCATGGGTCGCCGGACTACGAGCTGAATTCTAGGCTGCCGGCCTCTTCGACGACGGTGACCACCGCCTCCTTGGGCTCCGGCCAGAAGCCGGTGCTCGGCGGGCTCTCGTGCCTCTTCTCCTCGCCTTCCACTCGGTATGCACCCTCGGCCGCCACCTCGAGCTTTGCCGGCGGGGATGATCTTGGCTTGCTGGGGCGTGATCGATCGGATGAGCTTGGGAGCTCGTTTTCTTACTCCCCGTACTCGTCTTCGGTGAGGGGTCGAGACCTCAGCCCGGTGTCTGTGTTCCAGGGCCCGGGTTCCTGCAGTGGAAGCATTGGAATGGCGGTGGGCTGTTCTTCGAGGAGTCCGCCGTGTTTGCGATCATCCAGGGAGTGGAACGGGGGTGATCTGAGGGCGGGAAGAGAGAGGCTTTTTAATGGATTTGTTAGGAATGCAAGCTCTTGTTTGGATTATGATTCCACAAGCTTTCCGATGCCGGGTGGTGGAGGTGGGATCGATGTGGAAGAATTTCCATTGAATGCGGAGGAAGGATTGGGTGAGCTTGGCCCGAACTGTGAGCCTTATGCCAGGGAGTTGCTCTCTGGAGCTCAGTTGAGACATAAGATTTTTAAGGAGGACTTTGTTGTAAAGGCGTTCTATGAAGCTGAGAAAGCTCATCGAGGACAGGTGATTTTAATTACTTCCATAATAGCTGCAATTGAATTGGAAAGTTTCCTCTTTTCACAATCCTATTGGCTAGTTTATTCTAATGGTGGTTTGTAGATGTTAGATGAAATGGTTTCTTTTTCTCTGTTTAATAGATGAGGTTGAGTGGCGATCCATACTTGCAGCATTGCGTGGAGACGGCGGTGTTGCTTGCAAAGATTGGTGCTAACGCTACGGTTGTTGCTGCAGGACTTTTGCATGATACATTTGATGATTCTTTTATTTCTTATGATTATATTTCTCGGGGGTTTGGAGCTGGTGTAGCTGATCTGGTTGAAGGGGTAGGTTGCTTCATGCGCTCTTTGATTAACTGTATTCCTCACTTTGTATAAAATTAAGCACTGATCCATAAATTCAGTAAAATATAATGCAGCATGTGTTATTTCTGCCATGTAATTCTGCTTTATAATGCCCTGGGCATGCAACATTTACATCTGTGGTTTGTTTTTGGGGGGAAAAAGTTGTGTATATAGCACATCTATCTAAAGTTCCTGCGACACACTTGTGTTTTTATGATATTTTCTCTTTCATGCATTGATTCGAGGAAGTTAAGAAGGAAATTTATTAAATTCTAATAGGGTGGACTATTCTCCTCTCAAGAGGAGAGAGTATTTATTCCTCTCAGGTCCAAAACAATAATTAGACACTTAAATCGAAGATCCACACCGTTCATCATTATGTAAATAACTGAAAATGCACAGAAACCAAAAGTCATGTATTTTTAGTGGTAGAGACCATGACCAACGATATGGATCTTTGATTTGGGTGCCTGGTTATTAATTTTGGAATTGAGAGGAGTAAATACTCTCTCCTCTCAAGAAAAGCAAAGTCCATCTCAATTATGGATTACATTTCCAGCTGCGCTGTTTTCCATGTTAACCATTATGTATTAAATATCCTTTTTTTCTCTACTATATACCTTTATATGGATATAAAAAATGCTTTAGTAACTCAAAAATGTCCCTTGGCTGGTTTATTGTATTCTCATTGCTCCCTCCGAACTGGCATCATGAAGGGTGCCGCATATTGAAGCAAAGTGAATGGTGGAAGAAAGCTGAGTGATCTTTTTGAGTGCTTTTTCTGAGTTACTATAGCATCACATGATAGATATCGGATAACTCATCATATCCCTTATATTAATACAATAACTCCTTTTACAACTTTAATTGAGACATGCATGTACTGCAATTAGCGAATAGGAACAATAAAAGCTACACTCCACATTCATGAACACATATCAAGCTTAACCATCAGCTTTTTTTTTTACTATGTAATAAATGCTACTTCACTAGAATTTGTCTTCTTTACTTAGACTGAGATATGAGCTAGGTCCAGGTATATATGGTACTCCAAACTGGTCTGATCCAAATGAGTAGTCCATTATACTTGCATCAGAGGATTTTGCTATGTGGAACTCATCATCAAGTTCTTTGATCATTTATTCTTTTAGAATTTCTTGTCTTCTGAGCGCACTAAGTCAGTCTTGCAAATTATGTATCTCCAAATAGTTTGTAATTTGTTAGGAGTTGATGTTGCAATCCCATAATGAATGCCCTTGGTGTTTTCATGAAGAGATACAGATATTGGAAGAGATGATTGAATGACTGAATATATATATATATATATATATATATATATTAAAAAAAGACTGATCATTTCCTTCTTCCCTGCTAATGTCCTAGGACATGAAATTTGACCCCAAAAAACTTCAGATTGTATTCTCTTTAGGAATTTGAAACTAAAGTTTCACTCCTCTCAAACCAAATTTTCTTGATGTATGATTGGTTGGATTGATGAATCCACTGGAATAATTAGGTCTCCAATCATGTGGGGTTTTAAGAGCTAGAAGATGGGCAAAAGTTTTGTGACTCAAGAGATGTTAACAAGGTGATTTCTCCTTGATTATTCTTGATTTTATGTTGTATAGCATAAATGACTTATAAGAAAAATGGTTGACCCCCTTGACACGGCATGTCTTATAGTTGATTAGATCACTACTTAAAAGATTTTTTAGTTCTTCTTTGAAGCCTTCATCTAGCCAATCTTTTTTGGGGGCCAAAGTGTTTGTCATGATGATGGAGTAACTCCTTGTGATATTGAAGAAGTTCATCATGCTCTGTCATTGTAGACCAAGATTTTAGAAAGAAAAATGCATTCTTGAGTAGTTGAATAGAAAAAAGAACGAGTGTTGAGCTGTTTCTCTGGTAGCAACCAGTGCTGGAACTTTTTGCATTTAGTATAAGAGGAAGAGATTGAGATAGAGGAGTAAAGTTCGAGCAGCATGATATTTAGTAGACACTTAAACATGCATATTCCTAGATTCAAGTAACATTAACTTAGACATGCATATTCCTCTTTTTATTTCTTTTCCTACTGCATGCCTCTATATTGGACTCTAGATGACTCTTCATATCCCTTGCATTTATATATCACAATTTTTTAAGAAACAATCAATAAGTACTCTTATAACTTTAAGAGACACATAATAGACCATAATTGATGAAGATTAAACATGCATAGTCCTAGATTCAAGTAACATTAACTTAGACATGCATATTCCTCTTTTTCTTTCTTTTCCTACTACATGCCTCTATATTAGACTTTAGATGACTCTTCATATCCCTTACATTTATATACTACATTTTTTTAAGAAACAATCAATAACTACTCTTATAACTTTAAGAGACACATAATAGACCATAATTGATGAAGACTTGAAACTCTAACAGAGATGCCCCATATTTATGAGCGCTTGTAAAACTTGAGCATCAATTATTTACTTTTTAGAAGATGCTATTTGACTGGACTTTGACTTCTTACACTAAGATATGGGCTAGGTATATGGGGTCCTCCAATGTGGGCTCATCCAAAACGAGTTGTCCACCACTTATACATCATTAGGTTAGTTACAATTTACAAATTTCAGTAATTCTGAATTAGTTGTTTCAGAATTACATATTTCCAACATTATATTAACTTTTAGTTGTTTGGTAGAGTTTTTTTTTTCTTTTTTGTGGGTGGTTGCATTAAGGCATCTTGAATTGCTGAGTATATTTTGTTGAGGGTCAGTTACTATCATCTGTATGACTAGTTTGGATGATCTATCAAATTTTAGTCAATATGTAGTATTACCTAAAAAAGTCTTGCAAATAAACATAGTTCAGATGTGAGGAAAGTCTCGGGGAAAATTTGATCATAGATTAAAATAAGCTGATGTCATGAGTTGTGATATCGATATAAAACTTGCAGTTTGGCACACTACACAAATAGTAAAATTGCTGCAAATCCACTTGTTTATGCTCATTCATATTTTTGTAAACATAGCTGCTATTTGATTCCCTGTTTCCTGGTGTTAACTTTTCACCAAAGCATGTGGCAGTAATGCTTTCAAAACTTGTAGAAGTCAAAGCTGTCTACTTTCATTTCCCAATTTCTTCCAGTAGTACACCTCCAGATGGAGAATTTGGTTTCTGAAACATAGACATTACTATACATCTGTATTTAGCCCAGATATTAGAAGATCAGTTTTGAGTGTTGTCAGACCAATTTTTCAGGTCTCAAAGCTGAGCCACTTGAGCAAACTTGCCCGGGAGAATAATACTGCAAGTCGAACCATTGAGGCTGACCGACTACATACAATGTTTCTTGCGATGGCAGATGCCAGAGCAGTTCTCATTAAACTGGCAGATAGACTGCACAATATGATGACATTGGAAGCTTTGCCTATGGTCAAACAACAAAGATTTGCAAAGGAAACTTTGGAAATATTTGCTCCCTTAGCTAACCGACTGGGGATCTCGAGCTGGAAGGAGAAGCTTGAGAATCTGTGCTTCAAGCATCTTTATCCAGACCAGTACAAAGAACTATCTTCCAAACTCCTTAGATCCTTTGATGAAGCGATGATCGCATCTGCCATAGAGAAATTAGACCGAGCCCTCAAGGATGGTGGTGTTTCTTATCATGTTCTATCCGGGAGACACAAGAGTTTGTACAGTATCTACACCAAGATGCTAAAGTAAGTCCTCTCTTGCTTCCCAGTATGCGTTTGGGTATACCTTATTTGTAATTTTCACTGCTATAATTTTTGAGAACTAAAGGAGGGCCACCGTCCTGCATTATTTTGTCCCTATAGTTAGTGCATGGTGTTGTGATTTCATTAATTGTGTTGATTTTGTAATATATGCCACAAAACTAGCAGGGAGCAATGTACCAATGATTATGGTGATTATATTGATGCTGATATAACTATTTGCAGGAAAAAGCTAAGCATGGATGAGATCCACGACATACATGGGCTACGTTTGATAGTCAAGAATGAGGAAGATTGTTACACGGCATTGGATATTGTTCATCAATTATGGCCTGAAGTTCCTGGGAAGTTCAAAGATTACATGACCCATCCCAAATTTAATGGGTAAGCCATTACTGACCTTTGTTAGGTTGGATAGATCTGCGAATCATTCTTTGGGCTTACTGCTGAATTTGGCTTGCAGGTACCAATCTCTGCACAGTGTTGTTCTGAGCGAAGACATGCTGCCATTGGAAGTACAAATTCGGACTAGAGATATGCATCTACAGGCAGAATATGGATTTGCAGCCCATTGGAGATACAAGGAAGGCGATAGCCAGCACTCTTCTTTTGTGCTTCAAATGGTGGAATGGGCCAGGTGGGTGGTCAGTTGGCAGTGTGAGACTATGAACCTTGATCGACCCTCATCTGTTGGTGATGCTGATTCGATCAGGCCACCGTGCCCATTTCCTCATCATTCCGATGACTGCCCCTGCTCATACACCAAGCAATGTGACCACAAAGGCCCCATTTTTGTCATCATGCTGGAAAATGATAAGGTAATACGGCATATTTGTCATTTTCTTCTCCATGAAATTTAAGATTAATAAAAGGATTATAAAAATCAGATAGCATCATTTTTCGATTGCTTTGTTTCAAAACTCGATGGCCATCATCTAATTTTATTGTGTGCATTTATTTTGGCTAGTTTCCTTCTGTTGCAATCTCTAAACCACACTGTTATTTAAAATCCTCTGTAGTGGATTGAAGAGAGACCTGATGCTGTAATTCTCTGTTCCAGATGTCTGTTCATGAGTTTCCGACAAACTCGACGGTGAAGGATCTGATGGTGAGAGTTGGGAGAGCGAGTCAAAGATGGCCTACTTATGGCTTTGCAGTCAAGGAGGATCTGAGACCAAGGTTGAACCATGAGCCTGTGAGCGACCCTACTCAGAAGCTGAGGATGGGTGATGTGGTTGAGCTAAGCCCGGCAATACCGGATAAGTCCTTGACCGAGTGCAGGGAAGAAATCCAGAGAATGTATGACCGGGATTTCACAGTAACAAGCCAGGGCAATTGGAGAAGCTGAGCCGTGCTTGTAGTTATTT
This sequence comes from Phoenix dactylifera, assembly GCF_009389715.1. Classification (NCBI taxonomy): domain Eukaryota; kingdom Viridiplantae; phylum Streptophyta; class Magnoliopsida; order Arecales; family Arecaceae; genus Phoenix; species Phoenix dactylifera. Next base: position 3,822,094 of record NC_052397.1, on the reverse strand, counting down.
GTATACAGAAACATGCTGTACAGAAACTGTTACGTTCTGGAATCAGAAGCTGGTTTCCAATGCTGTAGAAAGTGTTGCTTCCTCTCCAGTTCTAAATTCAATGAAGTTCCTTTATGGCAGCAGATTTCTATATTGCAGACAGAATTCTTGCACTTCTCTCTACAGAAATAAATGATGCGAGGCTTGATTGGGTCTTTTGACCCTTTCTCCAGGATCTTTCTGTTTTCTTCTGAAATGGTTCAGGATCTTATTGCTCTTTTGCAATAAAGGCTTTGCCGAGACAATGAATAGACAGGATAGAGCAATGGAAGAAACTGAAATTAAGGAGTCGGCTTCTTTTTTTTCTTTCTTTTTTTTTGGTTGAATCAGAAGGTAAAATTGCTCAATAGGTTGCAGAGGCGATTGGAGCTGGATAATTCATCAAGGCACCTTCTGTAACTAAAGGCTTATTAGAAAAGTTTTTTCCAAGGGTTTTAACTGAAAGGCACTAGTTTTCTGAAATCTTAGGTTGCACGAGCATCACCAGCAGCCAAAGAGAGTACATTGCTTTCACAAGATCTTTTTTTGGTTAGAAATTGAGACGATAAATGCAGTGTAAGATGACTCACTGAAGAATGTTGAAAATGTTCCATGATGTTCCATCTGTTTTTGTAGAAGGCTTGGACACAATGAACCCAATGCAATGCTTAATGCATGCCCTTCCGATGATAATTGACCCCAAGAAGCTGTAAGATACTGCCTCTTACTAGAAGTCCAAGTGCAAGCAACGAGAACTGAGCTTGTTATAATTTTAACAGAGGGTTCATTCCTATATCATCTAGAGCAACAGCAGGACTTGCCACAAAATTAGGTTGTTTCTGTCAGATTTCAATGCAATTTATTTGTGAAAATTTGCACTTTCAGGGCAGTGTTGCAGGTCACAAAAACTTCTTTGCTTCCTCAACAAAAAGATCAAGATTGCGTCAAACAATACATTATTCTCATAATTTTCTACCAATGCGACCAGCTGGAGGTCATAAAAATTCTTTGTTTCTTCAACAAAAGAGCGAGATTAGAATCAAAGTTCTCATAATTACTTTCCTACTTTAGTTCAAAAAAATAGCTAACAACACATAGCTTTTGCCCGTGCCCCCCAGCCCCCTGCTCACCGTGGCCTCTTTGCTGCTGCTGCTGCTGCAGCTGCAGCTGAATTAAGAGGGAAAGACACTCTCTGTGGTGTCTGTTGCTGAGATTGCTGATCAGTGCTAGCCTTCTGCTCTTGCGACATATTGGGGTTTGGTTTCGGATTGGAACCATCCTCATCTTCCTCATTCTCCTCAACCTGGGATGGCTGCTTTCTCGGTATCAGCAACTGGTAATTGGGGCTGATCAGGGTGTCCTGCTCTGGCGGCAGGGGAATTCCCCCAGGCGGTGCGATCAACTTGGGCAGTGGGATCTTGTTTCTGCTCCTCGCTAACTCAAGTAGGACCTGAACAAAGAGATTCATGATGGATCATTAGGGGCTGTTTGTACCTCTATTGGGAACATTAACTACCAATAAAACTACCATCAAAAAAGAGAATTCAGAAGTTTGAGCAATCTTTCATGCTCTGTGTCCTTTACGCGGTGCCTCAACCTGTCTTAGCAGTGATCGCCTCACTTATAACTTTAGAATTCCTTATTTTCTATTCAGCATGCTTCAGTGTCAGGTTAATACTATTACAAAGCTGAAGATCAAGGTCAATTCCCCCTTCTCCCAGCCCATGCCTCGCAAGGCAACACCGCCCTCCGGTTGATGGCTCAAACTTGTGGCCTTCTAGGAGAATCTGTCAAGGAAACTGCAATCTTGCAGCATTTTGATCATGCTCCAAGAACTCCTTTCTGCTGACCTTCACCAGCCAGCAACTAACAAGAGCTCATTCCTGTAAAGGCTGGGCCTGAGGAGGTATCTCTCTCACGTCTATTTTCTTTGGATGATGTAATACTTCCTAGAAAGGGATCTACGAAGTAATTCCCATCAACTTCTGCCGAACACTTTCAAAACCAGTCGCGGTCTGGTAAGACCAAGAGATTAGCAAGGAGAAATTTCACACTACTTTCAGCCCAAGTTTTCACCAGAAACATGCAGAACTTATTATCATAAGAATTCTGAGCGTTGAAAAGAAAGACACACTTTCGAAGCACCTAAGACTTCTTGTTGATACTAGGAGTCTGAAACAGGAGGAATGAATTTTATTCTATTAGAAGTAATTCAATCTGTAATATCAGCACAAAAATATAACCTGCCATTAATGCTGCTACTAACTAAATTCAAATCCTACCACTGATCTAGCTCTAAAACATCCAAAGCTGAACCTTTAATTCAACCCCCTGCATCCTAGAAACCAGCGAACTCTAGAATTTTTCAAAAATCTCAGTTTTGAAGCAAAAACTTTTACCGATAAATCATCCGTAAATACCAAATCCAAACAGTCTTCCCAATTCATACCAGCCCTAAACTGGAAAACCGAAACATTTTATCCCCCAAATTCACGCCAAACTCGACCCCACTACTTCCACCAACAACCAGATCCGAGAGTAATCCACAGAAAACGAGATATTTTTACAATTCATTGAGAAGAAAAGAGACAGGAAGATGAATCGAGGGTAAGTTACAATAGGGGAAGAGTTAGGGTTTTTGGGAGGGCGGTGTTACCTCGCGGGGCGGGGGCTGGGAGAAGGAGAAATTGACCTTGGACTGGATGGCGAGGCGGACGTCGTCGGGGTCGATGGCGGTCTTGCCAGCGTGTTCGGCGTAGACCTGGGCGTCGGAGAGGACGTCGACGACGTAGCGGTAGCCGAGCTCCAGGAACTGGTGGACCACCCGGGGCTCGTACTCCCCTTCCCCCACCCCCATCGACCGGAGGAGCTCCTTCACCACCCGCGCGTCCCGCGGCTCCGCCTCCACCTCCTCTCTCCGGCCGCCGTCGCCGCCTTCTCCCTCCATCGTCTCCTTCTTTCTCACTTTCCCAAAAGCTCGTCCTTTCCTCCCCCGTATCTCCCGCGAGAATGGTGGTTGTAGATGAAGCGTTGCTACTTATTAAAAACCATTAATATTCGGATACAGCCACAATATTAACACTGTCGCTTTGGCCGAGTGGTTAAGGCGTGTGCCTGCTAAGTACATGGGGTTTCCCCGCGAGAGTTCGAATCTCTCAGGCGACGGTTGTTTTTGGCAATTTTTTTCTTCTTTTTTCCATCGCGGATTCTAAAAGGTAATGTTGATAAGAAAATTTTATTTTGACTTTCTGATTTAAGGATATCCTACAAGCTCATGACTAGCTGACAATTTCTTTTCTTCTTTCTATGACAGATTCTGAATGTTGGTTTTTTTTTTTTTTTTTTTTGAAGTAAAGACTAAACATTGTCATAGTCTCGAATTTTGGCTGGCTAATTTGTTTGATATCAACAAGAATAATGAATTTTCAACAATATTTTCGGAGTGAGGTTTCCATATATCATCAACAATTAATTAGTCACTATGTTCAAGATGGCTCCACAATTAACAATCAGCACAGCATTAAGATAGTTTTGATTACTCTTTTATGCTGCCACAGCATATTCACAAGCTTGAATTGACTCGAAATTTCAGTATCAAGGTTGTGAAGCAAGTTTGTGAATCAAGAAAATCATCAGATATGATACTTACATGAAAATACCAAAAAAGTTTAAACAGACAACTCATCACACAAGTCCATGAAAAGAAAACGATGAGGCAAGGATAAGTTGATAACAAATGATGAAACCGATTAACCATAAATCTATGAACAATTGTCAGAAAAATAAAGAAGATAGTTAATACCTTGGAGCATACAAAGGTAAACGTCTTTTTTCAAGTAAACAACCCTGAAATCCTTTCAGTCTCTTATTTCACATAAATAAAACATTCGTCAAAATTAGAAGTCCAAAACTCTGAAAATGCCGTATAAGAGGAAGAAGGAATGCACAATGCCACAACACCATCAACAAAACAAAAGTTAAAAAGTATCCTCTCTCTCTCACACACACACACACACACACACACCTCTACAATTAGACAGCTAAACTTGGAGTCTCCTGAGCCCCACTGCCAAGCATCCGGTGTGGGTAAGCACTAACTGGCCTTGAATCCATAGACTGTTGCCTATTTCACCACTCGAACTGCGCCTGACGGCACTGCCTCTCCATGCAACTGCATTCTCAAGTCATGCTTCATTCGCACCAAAAACATGCTTATCATCCTTCCTATCTCATAAGTTCTTCCAATATTTTGTGGAAGCACCCCGCACTGAGTCAAAACAGGGCCTAGACTTCAGGAGGCTGGTGAGCTGTTCAGGAGGCTGGTGACCAGCACACCAAGGAAAGATTGGTGACCACATCATTCCCTGGGGTACACAGCTCCCATGAAAGATGTGTCATTCCTCCAGCACAATATTAAGCATTATTCATTGCTTGGAAGCAGGGGCTTCGAACTATGGATGTTGAATCCACTTTAGAAAAATGCTGTTAATCCCTCTGCCAGAATTGGGAAAGCATATAGTGGCTCCATCAATCCCATCTCTATTTCTGCTCCTGGTCACGGCTCCTAAGGCTCAGGATCAATAACAATATTTGAATTTCTTCTTATCATTCATTGTTTAGCAGGGATCACACTCACCACATTTATCCAAATCCAAAGTTTATGCCTCCACTGCATTGCAGACATGGAGATCCTGCATAAGGAAAAGGGAACTGACCATTATACATGCTGAAAAAGCATATGTACCAGGATAACTCCGCATAACAACAAGAATGATGGATTGCAATTGGAAGGAAAAGGAGGACTCACTCAGGAAGTTTCTGGAAAAATACCACTTACATAAATACTTACTCTGATATTTCTCAAGAAGCCAGATCAAAGATATACAAAATCTCCAGTAAGTAATAGATCTCTTCTTAGTCCCTAATGCCAGCAATCAGGCAGATAATCCCTATGGGCCAAACTGAAATAACAATCAAGGTGAAGAAAGAAATGCTGCAACATATAGAAACAAGATGGAAAACAATCTTGCAAACACGACACTTCTCAGTCTTTCTCGTAACCAGTTGATCACCAGTGTAAATTTTAATTTCTAAGGCAGATATACTGGTAAGGGTTGCCTTGCAAGTTGCATGAAAGGCCAGGACAATAATACTGTTATACCAAATCTAGCAAAATTGACATCTATATGAAAGCTCAGAAAGTTGAAAGGCAGTGATTCTGATTCCAAATAGACTAGTTCTCATACATAAGGCAATGCATATCAACCTTAAAAATATTCAAGAAGATTCACAAAATTTTCTGCAAAAAGAAGAAAGAAAAATGTATGGCATGAATGAACCACCAAAACTGCATACCAATGATTCTAATGGAAATCATTCCATATTATTAAAGGCAATGATGAATAAAACCACTAAAATTGGCAGCCATTTTACCAATTATTTTTCAAGTGTTAAGCCCATTAATTATGGACAAAATTTCACTGAAATCAGAACATCAACATGAAATAGGTTCTTTCCACAAGTCCAGCTAAAGCAAAATTAACACAGGGAAAAGAAAGAAAAGAAAACTTCAGAAAGGCATGTAAGTACATACCTTGTGTTGATCCCACCATTTTAACTTTCAATTGCAGCTAGTATGTTATAGTGTTTATTTGTGGCCAGAGACAAATCACGGTAACCGCCAAGACTTAACCCTTTCATTTGCAAAAGCTTGTGGAAGAAGTCTATGCAAGTAGCCCAAGACCTGCTGGAGCACCATTCGTTTATGATGCCAGTGATACATCCATCTTCCTCTCAAGAATGAAATTTCCTTGAGGTACAGCCTAAAATAATCATAATTAAGTGCATCATGACTCCACAAGATCCCACTCCAGATCAATCATTGTACCAGACGACCATTTCTTAAAAAAGAATTCCAGTCTCTTGAAACTGAGCAAAGAAAAGTAGACAAGAAAGAACTATATGCTGGCATTCTTTTAATTTTTGTCACCAGTAATCTTGACAAGAACATAATCCATCTCTAAAATGATGGAATCTCTTAGCATCTCTAGCGATGATCTCTTTCCCCAGATCTTGAGCTACCAATTTTATCCAAGCATGACAATCACCACAGACCCTAAGGTTCTTGAAAATTGTGATAGATGGGTTCCCTTTGCCCTTGACACTCAAGACGCCAAAGGCAACAGCCAACTTCTCACTGTGGTAATATAGAGATCTCTCCTTCTCCAGTTCATCCAATTCTTGTAGCACAAACCTTGTATTTGGAACATAGCCCAACCCCTTGGTCCTCTCTATCAACCCTTCCAACTCCTTGTAGATCTCTTCCGCCTGTGGATGGGACTTATCTCCAGCCATGAATGTGTGGACCTCTCTATCGACCTCGATCCAGCTCATAGCTGGGTCTTTCTTCAATTTCATGTGCCTCATTGCAGACTTCATGCTAATAACCTCGTTCCATTGACCTAAAGATGCAAAGATGTTTGATAATAGAATATAAGTTCCAGCATCACTTGGATCAATCTCTAGTACTTTTCTTGCTGCCCTCTTAGCCATCTCTACCTCACCATGTATTTTGCATGCACCTAGTAATGTCCTCCACAAAACTTTATCAGGTTTTTTAATACGAGTTATTAGTTCTTCAGCCTCTTTCAGTCTTCCAGCATATCCAAGCAGGTCGACCATGCAGGCGTAATGATCATTAGATGGCCCAAAGCTATACTTATTTGTGATGAACGAAAAAATTCGACGGCCTTCATCGACTAGTCCTGCATTACTGCAAGCAGAAAGGACACAGGTTAATGTTGCATCATCTGGTTCCAATCCCAAGTCCTGCATCAGATCAAACAATCCAACTGCTTCCAGCCCATGGCCATTTTGTGCATAAGCATTGATCATAGAGTTCATCAAAACCAAATCACACCCTGGCAGACTGTCAAAAACCAATTTAGCCATTCCAACACGTCCACACTTTCCATATGTATCAACTAGCATGGAACCAACGAAACTATCTGTATCCAAGCCAATCTTTATAGCACAGGCATGGATCAGCTTTCCCTGTTCAAACAATGCAAGGGCTGAGCACCCTTGGAGAACTGTTGACAAGGTAAATGCATTAAGGCAGACAGAATCACGAACCATGCTGCGAAACATCGAAAGAGCAAGTTCTTCCCTCTGATTACATGCCAAACATCCAATTATAGCTGTCCAAGTCACAACATTCGGATTCACAGTCTGCCTGAATACCTTCAGAGAGTCACATATATGGCCACACTTGGAATACATAGTTATAAGTGAAGTCTGCGATGAATTTCCTGACTCAAACCCAGATTTAACCATGACACCATGGATCACCATTCCCTTCCTCAACTCCCTGAGATTCCCACATGCTATCAAAACACTAGCAAATGTGAATTCATTCGGTTTAATTCCACTATTAACCATATCTCCGAAAAGGCAAATTGCCTCACCATCCTCACCATTTTGAGTGCAGCCAACAATCAAGGCCGTTGCCAAGACCACATCTTTATCACTAATTCGATCATAGGCAGCTCGGGCATCCCTCAATCTCCCAAACTTTGCATACATAGCGACCAATGCGCTGCCAACAAAAGCGTTCATAGCCTCCAAACCCAAGACCACAAGCCGCCCATGAGCTCCCCGGCCTTCTGCAATGAGAAGTAAATCGGAGAATGCTCTAAGGATGCTTGAAAAGGTGAACTCATCGGCCACGAAGCCCTCCGAAAGCATCCTCCGGAACAAAAAGATAGCTTCTTTGCTCCGCCGGCAGCAAGTGTAGGATGATATCATGGCGTTCCACAACACAATGTGCGGCTTTGGCATTTCATCGAAGACCTCCCGGGCGTTGTCAATGGCGCCGCACTTCAAGTAAGCGTCGACGAGCTTGTTGCCGAGACTGAGATAGGGGAAGCCGGCCTTCTTCATGTGGAGGTGAACACGTCTGGCATCTACGATGGATTTCTCTGCGGCGCATCGGCGGAGGAGAGAGGCGTAGGAGTCGAAGGCTTTGTAAGAAGGAATGGGTGGTGGGTTTGCCGCCGAGGTGTGTAGGGTTTTGATGAGAGTGGAGAGGATTGAGGGAGAGATGGTGTTCGTGAAAGGAAGCACTCTCATGGCTTCGTGTAGGCTTTTCTTTTATTGCTCCCACCATCAGCTTGTGACACTACCGTTTGATAATTGTGATAGTTAAACCAATCGAATGTGTTCGACGTAAGGCCTCGGATATTTTAGATTTTAAGCCTTTGGCGAAACCATGGATCCTGTACGGGCAGTTTCTATTTTTCTCAAGTAAATATTTAATATATATATATATATACATATATATATATATATATATATATATATATATATATAATAAAAAACAAGCGTTCGCGCAATAATAAAGTTACTCCATTATCACCGGATTCGGTCCAAACCACCCCTCCATATGGTTCATGATCACGAAAAACCTTATTACTACTTCCTTGTATTATAGTATATTAACTACGGAGCTCTTTTTCTTTAAAAAAAATTGTGTGAAAACATGATTTATTTCTAGATAATTTTAAAATAAAATTTTCAACAAGAGGTTTCTACACAATTTTGTTATTTCAAACTCTTAATAGATATAGTATCATGCCTTTCATGAAAGCAGTCAAACTCCTAAGAATACCATGTATCAAACAAACGAATAAAAATCACATGAGGTAAGCACCAAAAAAGAAAATATGGAGCTGGTTTTTTTAGTACCCATCTTAAAACAGAAGCCTAAAAGTTAGAAACTTTTCTACTAATAGAGTTCCATGATTAAAAAAAATCATGCATAGCATCCTCTATTTTTCTTATCAAGTCTCTCCATCCATCCTTGTCTTCGTCAAGTTGTCTCTCCGTTCATGAGATTTTTTTTTTTGCTAAGTCTCTTTCTCCTCCTTCAAATCTTTATCTCTTTTCTAAAATTTTGCACCTAAAAGTTCATAGAATCTAAAGAATAATATACATATAATTTCTTATGTTAGACAAAGCTTTATGCTCTGTATACTAGTACCGGTGAATATCATATTTGAAAAACTATAAACCGATTTATCTAAAGGTGTTTACTAACTTACTAGATAGTTTAATATGCTTAGTGTATATCACTTGGCCATCCAAGATGTACTAATAAAAAATGTGTTTTGAAAACTATATATTAATTTATTTAGAGATATGTATCAGATCACTGCTGGGTATATATCAAAGAAGCTTGACGTATATAGCAAAAAGTCAATGAGTATATAACACCTGAGCACGTAGTGTATACCGATGAATATAGTGTTTTAGAAACTATATATCAATTTGTTTGGAAGTGTGTATTAGGTTGCTAAATTACTAATTTATTAGATGTGTATCACCTGATCGTATATTATGTATTGATGAACATCATATTCCAGAAACTATGTATTGATTCACTTAAAAATATGTATTGCTTTGTGATAGAGGAAAAAATGGACCGTCCAGCCCACAGCTAAAAGGCCGTCCAGTTTTGGCCCAGTAAACATCAACGACGATCGGATGAATCTTCACCTCGGCCCAGGGCCAGCTCGTCCTCAAAACTCTGGCGAAAGCTCCACTAACTCCAGACATTCGTCGACTCCTCCGACCAAGTTCAGGGTACCTCCGGACAATCACCGACCTGCCTCGGCTAAGTTTGGGGCGCCAACCCCCAGCGATATACCGCATATGCTCCGACCCTTGAACTCGAAGCGCTCCCTTGAGTACACCTCGGAATTCGAAAAACCGAGCTACTCCCAATCTCCGCCGAGCCGACCTCGTCAAATGCATGATGCGACTACTTAATGAGCTCGGCCTCGTCAACGACCACATCCCTGTGTGGGCCCACGCTCACCTACGTGGCCATACTCCACCACACTACCTAGTCATGTCTCCATAACCGGCCAACAGCAGTCAGACGACACCTTGACTACTCCGGCCATACCCTACTGTGACTGTCAATGCCTTACCGTTCTCAAGAACGGGCTGTACCGTACGTCATCAGCCAACCTAAACTGCGCGCCATCCGGCTCAGAGCCATGCCCCCTCATGATGGGACTGACAGGACCTCCGTCACTTGGGCCACTCCACCGAGGCTATAAATAGCTCGATCAGGTAATTTCTAAGGGACTTTTTTTGGCTGGACCAAATTTACCCACTCTAACTTGATCGTCGGAGGGTTCTCACCGGAAAAACCAGTGGGGCTTTGTGCAGGTCCACGATCGTCGTGCAGGAGGTGGCTTCCGTCTTCCTCTTTCCAGCACCGGCGGCTCCTTCGGCTCCACCGGCGTGGTCACCCTCGGGCCAGATTTGAACCGCAATAGCTTGCTAGATATCTAATTTGCTTGGCGTGTATTATCTAACTATATAGTGTGTATCGGTAAAGAAGTATTTTTTTCAAAAGGAGAAAGAAAGTGATGCCATATGCAAACTTTTTTTTTTTTTTTAGTATGGGACTGAGGACTCCATAAGTATAAAAAAAAAAGTTTCTAAGTTTTGAGCTCTAGATACCAGCAAAAATATGATAAAGATAAAAAATTCGTCCCACATTTTCTTCTATGACGTCCGCTCCATGTAACTTTTGTCCCAGGTGAAAATAATATTTACCAGGAAAAGGGTGACGAAGTCAAACTTGCAGTTTCCATATGTTATTTCCTGCCCCAACGATTAACGGAAACACTGTAATTTCTCTCGAGCAGCCAACGTCTGTTGGAACGGCAATTTAACCTTCACCCCCACCAAAAAAGGTAAAAACCCATTCCAGTAAGGACTTCGGCAAACCATGGCTGGTGTTTCCGTTACAATAACAGATATCGGCGTTACCTTAAAATCTTCTTATCGAGTCGCATTTCTTTCGCTCGCGCGTTCCAAAAGCGAGGGCTCCCTTCCTCTCCGTGACCAAGAGCTTGTTCTCGACGAAGGAGAGGAGAATGCTGAAGCTCTACGTGGAGGCGCCGCCGCCGCCGGTATTGAACCGGAACACGGAGTGGGTGATGTACCCGGGCGTGTGGACGGCGTACGTACTCCTAATCTTCTTTGCCTGGATCGCCGTCCTCTCCCTCCTCCGCTGCTCGCCCGGCGTCGCCTGGACCGTCGTCAATCTCGCCCACTTCTTCGTAAGACCCCCTTCCCTCCTTCTTCGCCTTGTTTCCCTTCCCCCAAGTTCTATTCTTTTTAGGGTTTCGGTGCCTCTATGGAGGCCTTCGCATGTCGTCTTCTCTTGTTCTTTTTCTAATTATTTTCGTTATTCGTAAAATGAGTTTTCTTTTGGCTTTTATGGTGGAGATTGCTTGTTTCTTATTCAAAATTGAGACTTTTGGTTCGAATGGATGATAATGATACCTTGAAGAAGTAAAGGTTGATTTTTTTTTCCATATAAAGTTTTGGGCTTTTCTGTTTGTCGTGTCTAAGGGAGGTGTTGCTGGAAATTGGACCCGGGGGCAATCTTCGGTCGAGGAGAGGGAGCGGGAGGTGGTTACTCACGGCGGGGCGGTGGTCCGTCGACGGGCGGCGTCCTCCGTCTGGGGCGATCGGCGAGAAGGAGCGGCTGATTTCCGCGGCTGGGCGACGATCCGACAGTGGGCGGCGTCCTCCGTCTGGGTGCCTGCACACGAGCCGGTGGCCGGGTCTTCCGGCGCCGGCCCTCCGACGCTCAAGTCAGGGAGGGGGCAAATCGTGTAGAGTAGAGGTAAACAGTGCCCGTCCCCAGTATCGATTTTCCAACCCCCTTTTATAGACCGGGGGTCGGTTTACCTGCGATGTAACGGGGCGAAGCCGTAGTACGGCTCGGCATGTCGTTCAGGTCGGCGCTTGGTCAGGCGAATAATTGCACTGATGTCGGCGATGAGGGCGTTGTACAACCCGAACTAGCACGCTACCAGGCGAATTTATTGCATCAGTGTCGGAGGTATGGCCGAGATCAGAGACTTATCACAGTTGACTAGACCCTGCTGGGCTTATTTGCCGTGGAGAGCTGGGAGTCCGTAGATGACAGGAGTCACGTGCATTAATTGTTGAGTGAGCCGGAGATCCACATTTATTGTGGAGTAAGCTGGAGATCCATATTTATTGTGGAGTGTGCCGGAGGATCACAGCGGTCATGCGCCATAAATGCCGGAGGGGCGTCATAGTACGGTCTCTGGCCGGACCTCGGAGACGTATAGCCGTAGTAGGTGGCTGACAAAAGTAGGCCTCGGGCATTGGGGTTTCTCTTAGGTCGGAGATTCCGAGTTCGGGTGCCGACTTCGGCCTTCCAGGGTCGACGATTGTGCGGCTTCTTTGGGGCATTCGTGTCATTTGGGGGAAAAACCTTATTCCCCCAACACTACCCCCCGACTTCCGAGTTCGAGCGGCTTGTGGGCTCGGACGTAGGAAGTAAAGTCCATCGTTAAAATTGGGGGGCGAACTTCGTCCGCACCCTCATGTTTCTTGGAATTTTCGTGGCAGGACCTGCGCCCTTGGGCGTTTCGAGGTTACTTTGTTCGGCGAATTAATGATGGGGTCCATATCCCTACGTCTTTCGAGGCGACTATAGCGGGGGCGGTGTCTCTTGGATTACCGAGGTTGGTTTGTGAGGCGGACCCAGGATGAGGGTCCTCGGGTTCGACGAGGCGGCGCCTCGGCCCCACAATCGAGAGTTCCCGCTCATCAATGAGCGTGCCATTTTGGGTTTCAAAACGGACACGCGGCATGACCAGGGGTCGGACGCTTCCGATTTCGTGTTACCGGGTCATAATTTCGGGGGAGTGGAGGCCACACCGGGGCTCCACGTGTCCCAGATTTTATTAAACGAGGGGAGCGGGGGTGCCGTCCGCTCATTCTTCGAGGCGATGGGATTCTGTGGACCCATAATGAGGTTCCGAGATCCGATGGGACAACACTTTGATTTCGTATTCGATTTATTGATCCGGAGTGGATGCAGTGCCTCGGCCTCAGAGGTCGCCACGTGGCGCAGCCCGATCGGGGGATGGGAACCGACCCCATCGATCCGGGCCGTCAGGGGGGTCTATATAAACCCCACGAGTCTGCCCTAAAGGTCTTGTTTGGCTTCCCCTCATTTTCGTCGTCTTTTTTTTTCCTTGTTTTCTCCCTCAACCGAATTTTGCCGGCGGTGCCCGGAGCAATTTCTGGCAATGTCCAGTAGGTTTTCTTCCTGTTTTCACTAGAGTTTCCTCTTTTCTTCTCCTTGCCAACTTCCATTTTCTGCTCTTAATTTTTACTCCATTCTTCTGTGAGAATGAGTCTCGGTCCCGAAGAAGTTGGGTCGAATATGTCAGAGGAGGAACTGGAGACAATCCGCTCCCGTTTCTTCTTCCAGCCCGGGTTTCGTCTTGAAACCGCAGGGCCGGGGGACAGGGTGACGCAGCCGCCCCCAGGTCGGATCGCGGTTTACCGCGAGACACTCTGGGCGGGCCTGCGTTTTCCCACCCATGAGTTCGTGAGCAGCTTGCTGGCCGAGTACCAGCTCGTCCCGGCGCAGTTGGCTCCGAACTCATGGAGGACCATAATCGGGTTTTTGTCCCTGTGCCTCGGGCACGGGATCCCGATCACGGTAGGCCTTTTCCGCCGGTGTTTTCTGTTAAAGAAGAACCCGGCGGACGCAGGGTGGCTATATTTCGCCTTTCGGGGCGGTATGTCACTCTTCCGGGGCGCCCCTTCCTCGATCCACGAGTGGAAGGTGAAGTTTTTCTTCCTGGCGTCCGCGGCGCCTTGGGGGTTTGAGCCGAGGTGGGGACACCCACGGCTGAAGGCCCTCAACAGACTCTCCGAGCCCACGGGGAGGGAGCTGAGGATCCTAGACTCTGTGCGAGCCCTCGGGAGGGGCAACGACCTGACCGAGCTCCTGCGGGAGGACGCCCTGGCGAGCGTGGGTCTGAGCTCGGCGCGCCCCGAGGGTAAGGGCGGCTACGTTATTTTCATTCTTTGTCTTTCGCTTTTACTGCCACTGGCCTGACACTTAACAAAATTTTTGATTTCAGATATTCCCCGTATGCCGACCAGTAACACGTCGCTTTTTTCCCGCCTGAGGAGGCGGGAGGCCGAGGCCGGGGGGGCTAATCCCCAGCCTCGGAGGAGGGCGAGGACAGACGGCGCTTCCTCGTCGGCCGGGACGAGTGGCCCCGAGACGGGGGCCCCCGCGGCCGACCCGAGGCGGGAGCGGGTGGTCAGTGGTGCGAGCCCATCGGCCCCTCCTTGCCCTGCCCCCCTTGCCCAGCGGGGGGAATCATCCGTGGCCCGGCCGCAGCAGCCAGGACCCAGGCCTGCCCGAGGCCCCGAGGCGAGCGGCTCCGGGACCTCGGGTCCGATCGTGCCGAGCTCTTCCCGAGCTTTCCGAGAAGAGTCGGTTGAGCCAGACTCTTCCGTTCCTGAGGGGAGCTCGGCCCTTCAGGACGCCGAGGTCGCACGCTCCATGTTGCGGCGTGCAGTGCTCCCAGCGGACCGGGCCGTGTTCCGGGGGATTTCGCTGGAGGAGGTCGCCGGCAGTGCTTACTGCAGCACCGCCCGGGTAAGTTCCCTTCTTAATTTTCCTGAGTTATTAGCGTGCATACGTGCCTTTCAACTCACAATACCCTCGCTTCTCTTTTTTTTTTTTTTTTTTTTTCAGCATATTCTCGAGCTCGACACCATGGCGTTCCTCGCCCACGGGTATCGAGAAGAAGTTCGGCAGCTCGGCCAGCAGCTGGAGCCGGCCAAGAAAAGAATCGCCGAGCTAGAAGCGGTGTCGGCCGCGGCCGAGGCTCGGTGGGCGGCCACCGAGGCCGAGCGCCTTGCCGTGGTGGGGGCGCTTGAGGAGGAGAAGGCGGCTCACGCCATGACCAAGGCAACCATGCGCGGCACGGAGGCGCGTTTGGGGGAGGTCCAGGCCAGGATCGCGGCCCTCGAGTATGAGGAGAGGGCCCTTCGCCTCCGACTCGAGCAACTTGAGGCCCGGGAGAGGAGGGCTCTCGAACGAGCCGAGCACGCCGTGGAGCTCTTCAAAGAGTCGCAAGAGTTCCGCGACATGTTGGAGGAGGAGACGGTCGACGGTTTCCTTCGAGGCTTCGAGAACTTCCGAGAGCAGGTGCGCCTGTACTGCCCTCAGTATGACTTCTCGACGGTCCGTCCGAGGGAGGACCGGGGCTGGGGGTCCGACGTGCGAGCCCTTCCCACCATCCTGACATCCGAGGCGGGAATATATGAGCAAGACCCCGCCGAGCCTTCGATGAGGGTAGCCGAGGCGGACGGTGTCATGGAGGTGGCTCTGGCGGCCGAGACGGACGCTGTCCCGGAGGTGGTGCCCGAAGCTCCTGCTCCCGACCCCGAGCCTGTTCCGGAGGAAGGTCTTGAGGTCATCAATGTGCCGGACGACCCCCCGGATGTGGCTCCCGCCGCTTAGGACATAGCATATTTTTCTTTTCTTTTTCATTGTATCCGGGGTCGGCCCTTGAGCGGCCGACTTCCAGTTTTGTAATTGGCCTTCCGGCCCTTTGTTAATGAAAAAGTATTTTTGCCATTCCGTGTTCATCTTTCCCTCTGTTGTCATGACCGAGGCCAGGGCCTTAGCGAACCGCCTCGATGGCCTAGCTTCGCATTTTAATTTCCGGGCTGCTTAACGAAGTTGTCCTTCTTTCCGGGCTACATCTTAGCCTTCTCGGGTTCCAGTCATCCCGACGAAGAGGAGCTCCGAGTCTTGAGTTTTTTAGAAAATTTCTCTAAGTCCTATAGCTCGGATTTGGGAGTCGTGGAGGTCATTGCGTTTAGCCTTTAGGGGAGTCCCAAGGCGTCGAGGTCGGGCCTTAGCCCTTTAACTAAGACCGGACTAGGTCTGTGCGTGCCGCTAATCGGGGAGTTTAGTCGGGTCTCCGAACTTAACTCCAAACCCCTCAGAGGGAGCGCGGGCCAATAGGCAGGTCATTACCGACGGTTTTCGTAGTTATTGTTCTCGGACTCTGCCGAGGCTTCGGTGAGCAAGGCTGGGTTTCCAGAGATTGCCTTGGTACCCGCGTTTGGCTGGCACATTCGTGGCCGGGACCACTTTTTCAGCCGGACGTAGGAGTTTACGTCGAAGAGCCGAGTTGGGCACTAATTTATGAAATCCTCTGTACCAGTTTCGGAGGCTTGACGAACGGTGCATGCATAATGTAATTAGGAGGTCGACCCTAAGCCGACCCGTTAGAGAGGCCCGACTTTGGGGCGAGATAAGGCTCCAACATTAAGATTCCGCTCAGTAATATGTAAATAAAATTTGACAAGGAGGGCGTCCAGTTGAAGGTACCTCTTTCATTCTCAGAGTTATGCTTCGCATGGTGGAGTAGGCTGCCTCCCTTCCTTGTCGACCTGCGGAGTCATTTTTGACTTTAAGGGGGCTCGGGCTTCTCACGGACCCGACAGCACCCGCCGAGGTTGAGAGGGCTTGGGGAGACTTTATTGATTTGTAGCTCTTTGCGAGGTCGAGGGAGTTTGAGACCCAGTGGTCGGACCTCGGGGCACCTCAACCTTGGTCGAGGGGTCTTGTGTCAGGTCGGCGGGTCTGCGGACGCTTTGCTGACCTGTGGTACCTCCCGAGGTCGAGGGAGTCTGGTTCTCTACGGTCGACCCTCGGGGCATCCCGACCTTAGTCGAGAGGGCGCTACGGGGGGCCGCAAAGGTACTACCCCGTTGTTGGTGATGAGCGCCACGGGGGGCCGCGAAGGTACTACCCCGTCTTCCCGAAGTGTCGAGGGGTCTGGGTACGCACTGTCGACACTCGGGGCATCTCGACCTTAGTCGAGGGATCGCTCGCTTCGGGGATCGGGGATCGTCGACCGCTCCTGGGGGTCCACTTCGTGGCGCCCCAGGTGGAGCCACCCTTTCCACCCCTCACGGCGCCTTCCCGAGGTCGAGGGAGTCTGGTTCTCTACGGTCGACCCTCGGGGCATCCCGACCTTAGTCGAGGGGGCGCTACGGGGGGCCGCGAAGGTACTACCCCGTTGTTGGTGATGAGCGCCACGGGGGGCCGCGAAGGTACTACCCCGTCTTCCCGAAGTGTCGAGGGGTCTGGGTACGCACTGTCGACACTCGGGGCATCTCGACCTTAGTCGAGGGATCGCTCGCTTCGGGGATCGGGGATCGTCGACCGCTCCTGGGGGTCCACTTCGTGGTGCCCCAGGTGGAGCCACCCTTTCCACCCCTCACGGCGCCTTCCCGAGGTCGAGGGAGTCTGGTTCTCTACGGTCGACCCTCGGGGCATCCCGACCTTAGTCGAGGGGGCGCTACGGGGGGCCGCGAAGGTACTACCCCGTTGTTGGTGATGAGCGCCACGGGGGGCCGCGAAGGTACTACCCCGTCTTCCCGAAGTGTCGAGGGGTCTGGGTACGCACTGTCGACACTCGGGGCATCTCGACCTTAGTCGAGGGATCGCTCGCTTCGGGGATCGGGGATCGTCGACCGCTCCTGGGGGTCCACTTCGTGGCGCCCCAGGTGGAGCCACCCTTTCCACCCCTCACGGCGCCTTCCCGAGGTCGAGGGAGTCTGGTTCTCTACGGTCGACCCTCGGGGCATCCCGACCTTAGTCGAGGGGGCGCTACGGGGGGCCGCGAAGGTACTACCCCGTTGTTGGTGATGAGCGCCACGGGGGGCCGCGAAGGTACTACCCCGTCTTTCCGAAGTGTCGAGGGGTCTGGGCACGCACTGTCGACACTCGGGGCATCTCGGCCTAAGTCGAGGAATCCTGCTCCATTCCACGTCTCATCGTTCTTGCGATTCTTCCCGAGGTCGAGGGAGTTTGGGACTCTACGGTCGAGCCTCGAGGCATCCCGATTTTGGCCGGGAAATCTGAGGATCACAGACGACCCAATATTAAAAGAGGATTACAGTTATCAAGGTGAGAGAAATATTTGCAGAAAAAGGAGCTGAGTCCATTGTCCTGATTGTTTTGAACCCCTTAGGGTTTCATTGGTAATACATCCGTAGATTCTCGGAGTTCCAGCTTCGTGGGATCAGAGTCCCCTCCAGGGACTTCAATTTGTACGCCCCTGGTCGTTGTACCCGGGCGATTTGATACGGCCCTTCCCAATTTGGGGCGAGCTTTCCTTGCTCGGTCGGTTGAGAAGCCTCGGCTCTCCTGAGGACGAGGTCCCCTACTTTGAAGAGCTTGGGCTTGACTCTGGAGTTGTAGTATTGGGCCGTTCGCTGTTGGTATCTCGCCATGCGAACCCGGGCGATCTCTCTCATTTCTTCGACAAGGTCCAAGTTGCTCCTTAGCTGGGAAGAGTTGGTGTCGGGGTCGTAATACTCCATTCTGGGAGAAGGCAGGCCGATCTCCAGCGGGATGACGGCCTCAGTGCCGTATGCTAGGTTGAAGGGGGTCTCTCCCGTGGGTAGTCGGAACGTGGTCCGGTACGCCCAAAGGACATTGTACAAGTCCTCGACCCACTGTCCTTTGGACCGATCAAGCCTAGCTTTAAGTCCCTGCAAAATAGTTCGGTTAGTTACCTCGGTTTCCCCGTTTGTCTGGGGATGGGCAACCGAGGTGAAGCGATGATCAATGCCGAGTTCAGAGCAAAACTCCCTGAAATGAATATTGTCAAATTGTCGACCATTATCAGATATAAGGATACGGGGTAGTCCGAATCGGCAGATTATAGACTTCCACACGAAATCCCGCATCTTTTGCTCGGTGATCCGGGCGACAGGTTCGGCCTCGACCCATTTGGTGAAATAGTCGATGGAGACGACCAGGAACTTTCTCTGTCCGGTGGCGAGGGGAAAGGGCCCCAGGATGTCGATCCCCCATTGGGCAAACGGCCAGGGGGCGATGATGGAGGTCAGCAGAGCTGAAGGTCGGCGCTGGATATTGGCGTTTCGCTGGCACCAATCGCACTTGCGGACGAAATCTGTTGCGTCTTTTTGGAGTGTGGGCCAGTAATATCCCTGCCGCAGGATCTTATGGGCCAAGGCCCGGCCCCCCAGGTGATTTCCGCAGATCCCTTCATGGACCTCTCGGAGAGCATAGTCCGCCTCGGAGGGCGGAGGCATCTGAGAAGGGGGGAAGTAAATGATCGTCGATAGAGCCTGTTCTCGTATAGGACATACCGGGGGGCCTGGCGCTTGATTCGGCGAGCCTCCATCTCGTCATGAGGTAGGGTTCCGTCCTGAAGGTAGCAGACGAGCCCGTCGATCCAGCTTGGCTCGGAGCCGATGCACATGGTAGGCTCGGGTCCCTCCGTGCTGGGGGTCTGAAGATACTCGAGCGCGGTTCCCTTAGGAAGCTCGCTCATGCGGGAGCTTGCCAGCTTGGATAGCTGGTCTGCCCTGAGGTTTTCCGTTCTGGGAATGTACTGAATGTTGAAAGAATTCAGGGCAGATATGAGTTCCCGCACCTTTTGGAGATACTTTTGCATGGATGGCTCTTTAGCTTCAAAATCTCCTTGGACCTGGTTCACCACCAGCTGGGAGTCGCTGAATGCCGTCAAGTCTCCCACGTTTAGTTCTTTCGCCAGTTTGAGCCCGGCGATGAGGGCCTCATACTCGGCCTCATTGTTCGAGGCCGGGAACTCGAGGCGCAGGGCTTGCTCAGCCACCACTCCGTCTGGACTAGTGAGGATAAGTCCGGCCCCGCTACCCCCCGAGGTCGAAGACCCGTCCGAGTGCAGGACCCATGGCTGCCTCGGGGCCTCCTCCGCGGGTCCAGATGGCAGGTCGGGGTCGTCCGGAAGGGTGCACTCCACGATGAAGTCGGCGAGTATCTGAGCTTTGATAGCCGGCCTGGGCCGATATTCGAGGTCGAATTCCCCGAGCTCGACCGCCCATTTGGCGATCCTCCCCGCACGATCCGACCTCTGCAATATTTGCTTCATGGGCTGGTCGGTCAATATAGCTATCGTGTGGGCTTGGAAGTAAGGCCTGAGTCTCCGAGCCGAGATGATGAGAGCTAAGATGGTCTTCTCAAGTTTAGAATATCGGGTCTCGGCATCCCTGAGAACCCGGCTGGTGTAATAGACCGGCTTTTGGAGCTTGTCCTCTTCCCGGACGAGAACTGAGCTCACTGCGGCTGGGGAGGCGGCCAGATATAAGTAAAGGACCTCGCCTTTCCGGGGCTTGGTGATCAGCGGGGGAGAAGCCAGAAGGCTCCGAAGATCTTCAAAGGCCTGCTGGCATTCTTCTGTCCACCGGAAGTCTTTCGGCCGTTTGAGGCTCTTGAAGAAGGGGAGGCAACGCTCGGCTGACCGAGAGACGAACCTTCCCAGGGCGGCTACCCGCCCCGCGAGCCGCTGCACCTCCTTAACTGTCTTTGGAGGCGACATCTCTTGCAGTGCCCGGATTTTCTCCGGGTTGGCCTCAATTCCGCGCTGGGTCACTATGAAACCCAGGAACTTGCCCGAGGTGACCCCGAACGCGCACTTCGCCGGATTGAGTTTCATTTGATATTTTCTGAGCTTGGCGAACGTCTCGTCGAGATCGGCTATGTGGTGTTCCGCCGCTCGGCTCTTCACCAACATGTCGTCCACGTAGACTTCCATGTTCCGGCCGATCTGGTCTTTAAAAATCTGGCTGACCAGCCTCTGATAGGTGGCCCCAGCGTTTTTCAGGCCAAAGGGCATCACCTTATAGCAGTAGGTGCCCTTGTCGGTGATGAAGGCCGTCTTCTCCTCGTCTTCTGGCGCCATTCGGATTTGATTGTATCCTGAAAAGGCGTCCATAAAAGTTAGCAGTTGGTGTCCTGAGGTGGAGTCGACGAGCTGGTCGATGCTCGGGAGGGGGAAACTGTCTTTTGGGCAGGCCTTGTTCAGGTCGGTGTAGTCCACACACATACGCCATTTTCCGTTAGCCTTCTTTACGAGGACTATGTTGGCGAGCCAGTCCGGGTAGGAGACCTCCCGGATGAAGCCGGCTCCGAGGAGTTTGTCCACCTCCTCGGCCGCAGCTCGTTGTCGCTCGGGGGCGGAGCCTCTTTTCTTCTGCTTTACAGGCCTGCTGGTTGGTTTCACCTGAAGTCGGTGGACCATGACCTCAGGGTCAATTCCTGGCACGTCCGCGGGCGACCAGGCGAAGACGTCGGCATTATCCCGCAGGAAGCTGACGAGGCGATCCCTCTCATGGGCGCCGAGGCCGGAGCCGACCTGCACGGTTAGCTTGGGAAAATTTTCTCGTAGTGGGATTTGAATAAGGAGCTCACCGGGCTCTACTTGCTTCTTCCAGGGGGTGTCCCTCGCATCGAGGGTTTCTATGGGGAGTGAGGGGCGCGTCGAGCGGTCTGGCGCCTCAGCTGGTTGTTTCACTGTGTGGGCCGCCATGTAGCATTGCTTGGCGACCAGTTGGTCTCCGCGGACCTCGCCTACTCCTTGGCCGGTGGGGAACCGCATGAGTAAATGGCGAGTTGAAACCACGGCTCGAAGGGTGTTTAACCCTGGGCGCCCAAGGATGGCGTTGTAGACCGAGGGCAGACGGACCACCAAGAAGTCCATCCTCACAGTGCTCTCCCGGGGGGCGAGGCCAACTGTGACAAGGAAGCTAGCCTCACCTTCAACCGAGACCGCATCTCCGGTAAACCCAACTAGCGGGGCATTGATTCTCCGGAGATGTCCTCCTGTCAACCCCATTTTTTGGTAGGCATGGTAGTACAAAATGTTGGCTGAACTTCCATTGTCAACTAGGACACGCTTTACATCAAACCTATTTACAATCATGGAGATGACCACAGCGTCATCGTGAGGGGTCTCGACCCCTTCTAAGTCCTCGTCCGAGAACGAGATGACTTCATCAGTACGTGGGCGCTTCGGGGGTGTTCCCTGGGCGGCCGTTCCTGCCGAGGCCCGCCCGATCATGTTGATGGTGCCGGCGATGGGCCTGTTGTCGCCTGGATTTTCGGTTGGTGCGACATTCTCCGCCGGCCTTCTTTCCTCAGGTCGATTCCTCACGAACCGGTTGAGTACTCCCCGTCGGATGAGCGCTTCTATCTCGTCCCAGAGTTGGAAGCAGTCCTCCGTGTCGTGCCCACGGTCTCGGTGGAAGCGGCAATACTTCCTGGTATTTCGGGGAAATCCCGTGTCTCGCATAGGAGGCGGGGGTCGGAAGAAGTCCCGACCCTCAATTTCCATCAGGATCTCGGCCCGGGGAGCATTGACGGGTGTATAGTTCTCGTACCTCGCCTGGTACGTCCGGGGCCGTGGTGGAGACCTCAGACGAGGAGGTGTCCTCTGCTGAGGTCGCCCCTGCTGACGGGGCGGACTCCTCAGTCTGGGGAGATTTTTCTCTCTGCGGGGAGACCGGCTCCTTTGTCGGCCGCGCTCCTCGCGGCGCTTCTTCTGCTTCTTAGAGGCGGGCTCGATTGCTCCCCGCCTGGAGGCGACTGCCTCCTCGGCCTTGGCATACTTCCGGGCTCGGGCCAGCATTTCGGTGAAGTCGGCCGGGAAGCTCTTCTCGATGGAGAAGAGGAATCGGTAGGAGCGAACCCCAGTTTTCAGAGCCGACATGGCTATCGACTGGTCTAGCTCGCGGACCTCCTATGTGGCGGCGGTAAAGCGGTCCAGGTACTCTTTGAGGGACTCCCCCTCCTTCTGCTTGATGTCCAGGAGGGAGTCTGATGTCCGTCGCTGGCGCCGGCTGGCAGCAAAGTTGGTGGCGAACTGCCTGCCGAGCTGCTCAAAGGAGGACACCGTGTTCGGCTTCAGTCCAGAAAACCAAAGCCGAGCGGTCCCTCGGAGGGTCGCTGGAAAGGCTTTGCAGAGTATGGCCTCCGAGGACCCTTGTAGGGCCATGAGGGCCCGATAACTCTCCAAGTGGTCGAGGGGGTCGGTGATTCCGCTGTAGGGCTCCACCTGAGGCATTTTGAATCTCACGGGAACCGGCTCGTCCTCGATCTGGCGGGAGAAGGGGGACTTGGCAGTGAACTCAAAGTCCCCTTCCTGTCTTGCCTTCTTGCCGTGGAGTGCCGCAATCTGGCGCTCCAGATGCTCCACTTTTCGGTCGAGCTCCCCCACCCGTGGGATTGTCGTTGTGGTTTGCGCCGACCCTTGGCGGTCCGGGGCTGACTCCGCCTCGGAAAGTTGGGGTCTCCGATCGAAACCTTCTCTCGGTAACTCCCTACGGGGAGTAGCCCGTTCTCCGTTGTTGGCTCTGGAGGAGCCATGCAGATTTTGACTGGGGAGAACCGGGCCGTTGGGGAGACACTCCGGCGGGGCCTGGGCCTGCGGGGGAAGCGCCGATGAAGCTTCCACGCGCCGTAGGCCCTGCACGGCGGCGGCCAGGGCCTGGACTTGCTGTACCAGGGCATTGAACTGTTCCAGCTGGACCTGAGGACCTGGGTCAGCTGGAGTTGGGGAATTCTGGACGGAGTGTCCAGGACTTTGCGGGGGACGCCGGGAGACGTTAGAGGCTCCCTTACTTCTCAACTTCATGACTGCTACTCGGTCCCTTCCTCTAGCGCCAACTGTTGCTGGAAATTGGACCCGGGGGCAATCTTCGGTCGAGGAGAGGGAGCGGGAGGTGGTTACTCACGGCGGGGCGGTGGTCCGTCGACGGGCGGCGTCCTCCGTCTGGGGCGATCGGCGAGAAGGAGCGGCTGATTCCCGCGGCTGGGCGACGATCCGACAGTGGGCGGCGTCCTCCGTCTGGGTGCCTGCACACGAGCCGGTGGCCGGGTCTTCCGGCGCCGGCCCTCCGACGCTCAAGTCAGGGAGGGGACAAATCGTGTAGAGTAGAGGTAAACAGTGCCCGTCCCCAGTATCGATTTTCCAACCCCCTTTTATAGACCGGGGGTCGGTTTACCTGCGATGTAACGGGGCGAAGCCGTAGTACGGCTCGGCATGTCGTTCAGGTCGGCGCTTGGTCAGGCGAATAATTGCACTGATGTCGGCGATGAGGGCGTTGTACAACCCGAACTAGCACGCTACCAGGCGAATTTATTGCATCAGTGTCGGAGGTATGGCCGAGATCAGAGACTTATCACAGTTGACTAGACCCTGCTGGGCTTATTTGCCGTGGAGAGCTGGGAGTCCGTAGATGACAGGAGTCACGTGCATTAATTGTTGAGTGAGCCGGAGATCCACATTTATTGTGGAGTAAGCTGGAGATCCATATTTATTGTGGAGTGTGCCGGAGGATCACAGCGGTCATGCGCCATAAATGCCGGAGGGGCGTCATAGTACGGTCTCTGGCCGGACCTCGGAGACGTATAGCCGTAGTAGGTGGCTGACAAAAGTAGGCCTCGGGCATTGGGGTTTCTCTTAGGTCGGAGATTCCGAGTTCGGGTGCCGACTTCGGCCTTCCAGGGTCGACGATTGTGCGGCTTCTTTGGGGCATTCGTGTCATTTGGGGGAAAAACCTTATTCCCCCAACAGGAGGTATATGTATTAGTCTAACTCTTTAAGTACTTGAGGGATGGGATCGTTAATAATAGTAGTAAGATAGTCTCTAAATCTTGTTAGAGATTGTGATGGAGATAGTAGTAATATAATGGATAACTGGGGATGGATGGAGGTAAGGTTACTTGCCCATTTCTCTGATGTTATCAATTTGTTCTCTTGTTCTTCTAATTGTGTTCAAAAAGATTGTAAGCTGATCTTCTATTGAAGGAGTGGATGAGACTAAAGAATATTTAAGTATGGAGCATTGATGCGAGAAGAGTATATATTTTGCGATGGATGAATAGAGCAACCTTGCGTTCCTAAAACTTTTCTCTCTTGCTTTTTAGTTGAAGCATGCTATTTTTAGAACGTTATGAGAAGACTAGATACGTTGTTTTGGTGCTTGAAGCATTGATAAACTTGAAGGATATGAAATTGGCAGAACTCCCCGCTATGCATGGACCAATTTACATGTCTACATTGAGTGGGATTAGTGCTAACGAGAATCAGAGACTAATATGCATCTCTTGGAGAAGTCTCTCTTTGGGACTCATACAGGGTTTAAACATGGTGAGAAATGGATTCAGGACCAGACCTAGCAGGTTTTCTCGGGAAGATCTGATTGCAGCAATGTAGTAGGCAGGGGCGGCTCAACTCTTAGGCAACTGAGGCGGTCGCCTAAGGCCCCAGCCCAAAGAAGGCCCACCGTAGAAAATGCCTCAAAGATAAAATGAAAAAAAAGGCCCCTTGTGAATTCGCCTTAGGCCGGCCCACTGTAGAAAAGGCCTCAAAGACAAAATGGCCTTAGGCCCCCAAATACATTGGGCCGCTCCTGGTAGTAGGGATGTAAGAACTCTTATTGGTAGAGAGATGGAAGCCTTTACTCAAATATTTAGGTGTAGGCAGACAACTTAAGAATGGAAAGATTCTGAGAGAGGTTTAGTGTTCCAAGTCCATTCAAGTAACTTCATTTCAAGTGATAATAGGAATTTTCCCCTGCTTGGTTATGCATCCTTTCACAACAGTTTGTCTAGTATGTTATTTTGTAGATCATTTGTTACAAAGAACATCAGCACATCATTAGATCTGCCTTTTTTTCTAATCTGACAAGGTAGAACATTACTGATCTGAGCATACCTAATTTTTTGCAATTTGAAGTAACAAGTCTATAATTAGCTTTTTCAAGATCTATATCTGAGTGACTTTTGGTTTGTTCTGCCCCCTCTAGTGGTTTAGTTACTTGCCTTTACCGTAAAAACTTTTAAAAACTTTTTCTTAAACAGTTGATGTATGCTTAATCATTTCATGCAGAGCTACCAGTTCAGTTTCTGGTGCTTTCAGTTTAATGAAAGACTATTTTATGGTAGAGTTTTCACCCTCTCTTCCCTAGATAATAAATCAGTGGCATATCTAAATAATCTGCTCAAAGTGATGGAGCATCATCTTACTGGTGGGTATTTTGGTATTTGTTTAGGTAACATATCACTGTTTTCACTGGAGGAAAGGAACTCCATTCGCTGAAGACCAGGGTATCTATAATGGTTTAACTTGGTGGGAGCAGATGGACAATGGCAAGCAGCTTACCAATAATAGAAAGTTTTTGGCTACTGTACCGGTGATCCTGTGAGTATCCCCCAGGCATGATCTTGAAAAAAATTCAAAACTGAAGTTGCAGCCATTTATATGTTTTTGGAGGCAAAGAAAGTTCATGAGCTCCCAAGCCAGCCAATGTTTTTGAATTATTTTTCTTCCTGTCTTGTGTTTGTAATACTTTCGCCTTTAATAGCTGCTAGATTTTGCATTGATATTGCATATGCAGTAGGTCATGGTCATGCATGCAAAGGATGCATTTTAGTTAATTCATATGCTGTTATTTATCTGCTAAAATGCATGAAATAAGTGGCTTGCTGAAGACAG
Source organism: Phoenix dactylifera (assembly GCF_009389715.1). NCBI lineage: Eukaryota > Viridiplantae > Streptophyta > Magnoliopsida > Arecales > Arecaceae > Phoenix > Phoenix dactylifera. Next base: position 3,795,833 of record NC_052397.1, on the reverse strand, counting down.
TTAAAAGTTATGTCTTACATTTCTTTTCCACAACATCATGTTTCTACCTTAACTAACTTTGTTAGTGTTGATATCTGCAAATTATATTAGTATAATTACAGCTAAAATTAATTGACTAGCAATTACATCAACCAAAATATCTATGGGTTATATGGATAAAGATAACTGGATGCTATTTAACGAAAATTAAAGATGGCTGGCTTGTATAGGATAGGCATGTGGAAAAAAAAGAAGGGGAAATAGTTGCTTGCTATCTTTTTCACCATTATTCTTTTATTTAACTATATTTCGTACCCGTGCGAACACTACCTAGTTTAATGTATAATGTTTTGTTGAGTGTTAATTCTGACTTATTATTCCTGCTAGGCAATACGATTTCTACATATCTAGTCTTGTTTCTTGACAAACAAATACTGAATCAGGATGTTATGCGTGCGATCACACCTCAGAAAAGTAAACTTACGATTGAAGGATATAGGAGATTATCAGGTTCAATCTTGATGATCTTTCATATGATTTTTAGAGTCATGCCAGATGTCCTATCAAAACTTGAACAACCTTTTTTTTTTTCTTTTTCTTTTTAGCATGAGCTTAGCTTTATGGAAATTCATTGACATAACTATCATTGTGAATCTAGCAGGTACCTGATTGCCTCGCACACGACGGACTACCAGCATCCGATGCTCTTCCTCAATACTCTTGCTGTGTTTGTGCTGGTGGTTGCCAAGTTCCCTAACATGCACAAAGTCCGTATCTTTGGAATTAATGGAGATCACTGATCAAGTTCCCTAACATCGGATGCTCTTCTTCATGAGCCTCCCATCATTGTGGATGGCTGTCCTTGTCTTGGGACCGTGCACTAAAAAGTTTTGGGTTTTGATTTTTTGCTCCCAATGTTGCAATTGTTCTTGCATTGGCTGATATTAAGTGAAAATAAATTGCAACATGCATGCCAAATTGATCCAGCATTAGTAGAAAATTTGGCTTTTGTACCTTTGGCATTTGCTCGAGGGAAGTTTTTCAGGTGGTGTCGCAATTATTCTCCCTCCCTCCCTGAGCCATCTATTTGCTCCTTGTGTATTATTTAAGACATTTATTTTCACTGTCCACTAACGGTTCTTTTAGCCTTGATGTGGTACTCATCTTAGCTGAGCTCTGAGTTAAAGAAGAGAAAATTTTGGGCTTAAATGGACGGCATGCAAAGGTTCTTGCTTTGTGCTTAAGAGGCTTAGGAAAGTACTTGAGCAACTATGTTAATACGTCAAAGCTTCCTGCTTTTAGCTTTGAGGGGCTTAGGAAGGCATTAAAGCAACTGAATCGACAACAACTTTTCAGCCTCTTATTATTGGATGGGCAGTAATGGCAGTAGTGAAGTATTTTATCATTCTCCCTTCTGGACATTTGGAACATAATTAAGCAGCTACATAATTTCTCGGCTGCTCATACTCTACCTAAAGGAAATAAGGTTGCTGATGAGTAGTAGTTGGCTTCGTGTTACAGTAGCTGGACTTCAGGAAGATTTTCTTCGAGGTGCTAATTCTAAATGATTTGCGGATTCCACGGGCTTTTCTCTCTCTCTCTCTCTCTCTCTCTCTCTCTCTCTCTCTCTCTCTAAGAAAATAAAATTGAAAACAAAGCATATTGCGATTTAAATGTCATCTGTTTCATGTTTTGATATATTATAAGTTTTATATTTCGAGTTTTCGACATGGCCTGCTTAAATCTTTTTTGGTCTTAAATCTGAGAAATGGCTTCTTTGTTCAGCAAAAATTAAAAAAATATATCAATCATTACTTCAACCCATTCCCAAGCCGGCTTTGGTAAACCTTGAAGCACTAACCTCTGAAAGCCTCAACGTCACTCCACATTCACAACCAACCCAACCACAAATGAATGGATACATATATAAGAATCAACGTGAATTCACTCCAACGTACTCCTTCCTCCAAACCGTCCGCAAACGATGAGAAAAAACTCATCTTTTCGGACCCTTTTCCCCTTCCTGCTGTTATCCCTCCTCTTCTCTCCTTCCAACCCCGACCCCGACCTCCTCCTCGACTACTGCGTCGCCGACACCTCCCCCGCCGGCCGGTCCCTCCACCTCAACGGCCTCCCCTGCCTCGATCCCGCCCTCGCCCGCCCCTCCCACTTCGCCACCTCCATCCTCTCCAAGCCCGGCAACACCGCCGCCAACCCCTTCGGCTTCAACGTCACCCTCACGACCGCCGCCGCCCTCCCCGGGGCCAACGCCCAGGGCCTCGCCCTTGCCCGAATCGACCTCGCCGCCGGCGGCCTCGTGCCCCCCCACGCCCACCCCCGCGCCTCCGAGGTCGCCCTCCTCCTCCATGGCGACCTCCTCGTCGGATTCGTCGACACCTCGTACCGCCTCTTCACCCAGCGGTTGAGGCCGGGGGACGCCTTCGTTTTCCCGAGGGGACTGGTCCACTTCTTGCACAATTTGAACCCGGCGGCGCCGGCGGCCGCGGTGTCAGGGCTCAACAGCCAGAATCCGGGGGTTCAGATGATTCCGCTGGCGGCGTTCCGGTCAGACCCTGGGATCCCGCAGGAGGTCTTGGAGAAGACCTTCAAGATTTCCGGGCAGGATATTCGCAGGATTCAGAAGAATCTTGGGGGTTAGATACTGCTCTTGTTTGGCTGTCGGATATGATCACGTGTAAGAGTTCATTATGAACAAAATACGTGCAAAGGGATATTTGTTGAAGGCCAAGATCTAAATCTGCAAGCTATCCAAAATCACTTGGCACCCCTCCTCGAACTTGAGCTTCAATGAACCGAACGCACTGCCTAGATTAAAATATGGTTGTCAGCGGTCCCAAGAAAAATTTGTTTGAACCAAATCAATCCAACCAGAAAGCAACACAGCTAAATACGAACAAATAGATCTCTCAGCTTATCGGAAAAGCTGGCATGATGCACTGCTAATGCAGTCTCCTTAAAGCCAATATAACTCCGCGTCCCTAACCTACCTATCAATCTCTATTTCTGTACATGCTCTTCTTTTAAAAAATAATAAAAAAAAAAACTCCACTCAGTTCAGTTACCTATTTTAAACGAAAAGAATAACGATAAGCAAGAAAGAAAAGTATTAAGTATCACTAGGGTTTGACTTTGAAAAAAACATGTACGACATTTGGTCGCAAGCACCCATGTTTCCGTCGCGCATTGCGTGAACCATATGTTGGTCGCATTTCTGATGTTTTCTGTTCACTTCCGAGTCCGTCAGGAAAAATCATTGGAGCCCATCAAGACAAGCATAATTGATGTTCCAAAAGATCAAGATAAACATGAAACAATGAACTAATAGTACAATAAGCTAATCATTTTATAAAGATTTACCACCGACATCGATCAAAACAAATTGCCGAAATTGCCGGAAAAAACTACGATTACATCTACAGAGTTTTCTTTCTGTACTCAAAAGGATTACAGTTTTGTAACATGTGTTGACTCATTAAGAAAAAGGCAGCCAAACACAAAGTTGAAGAAATCGCGTCCTTTGATAACACCACGGCTTCCTGCAATTGCTTCAGTATCATACTTGCATGCTCTAGTGCAGTCAGGACAATATGTCACCTGCGTTTGGAAGGGTAAGCTAGTCGATAACTAGAGTACACAAATAAAGCATTGAATTTAGGATTATAAGATCCAGTCCTTTTTTATTACAACGTAACCCATGAAAAACTTAAAAGTTATTAATAGATAAAAAAAATTCCAGTTACACCCTATTTTAACTTTACATTCTAATTTTAACTTGTCAGATATAGCAAGATGATGACTATGCTTAAACTCGTGGTCCATTGCAACTATAAGACAACAAAAAATAACAATGAAATTAAAACCCAGAGGACATGGAAAATCATGTGGCTGTAGATTCTTTATTAATCATCTGAGATTATGCAGATAAATTTGAATTTCATCTTTTAGTTTCACGCTATCCATTGTTAGATGAGGAGAGAAAACAAGAGGACAAGATGGTGGTGACTGCGATAGTCTGCCCCTGTATGGAAACAAATGATACATGATATAAGCCCATCATTACATACCTCCAAAATCTTTGGCATATACAGATGATCGAGCATAACATCCACCCCATACATGGCCCGAGAGAATGGGCTGTGCATCTCAGGATGCACCGCCGCAGCTGAGTCAAATATAGAACGGATCATATTCCGGATTCTTTGGCGGATATCCAGCCACTTCACTGCAGAATGGTTGCATTACTATCATCAGAACACAAACACAGATTTACATGACATAGAAATCTTCATAGGAACTGAGGGATATGCTACCTTGATGCTCCTCTTCGAACTCCCTCACAAAATCTGGCGTGTTCATGTGATTCAGTCTTCCTCTATAATTCTGAAAAAAATGAAACATATTGAAATTTATTAAAGATGATGAAGACAGTTATAATTCCCATGTATCCAATTAAATTTTTTAGCAGGAAAGCTATAGAATGTTCTTATATGGATCCGAGAATTAGGTAAAATTTTAAAAATTATATGCAGCAATAACAAATAATTAAATGTCCACTCTGAAAGAACATCTTCATACCATGATAAGAATGATAAACTTACCATAACGGTGAAATGAGTTTCATACTCGAAAAGGCTGTCCTTATCCAATGTGTACGGGTTGTTTGCTAGCCGAACCTGCGAGAAGCAATTGATGCATCATGGCTGTGAAATGCCAAAATTTTCCGAAGCTGAAAGATTTCACAGCAGTTTGAGATCATTAATTAGAGAAGGACAAACTATAGGCACAGCAGAGAATTCAAAAGATATACCCAAAAGACGTCAGCAAGAAATATCTCCACAGGATTCATACTGCAAACCAAGACGATGTAACGAAGATCAAACTTCTTCCCCTTGAACAATGCAGGGCAGTCAATATACTTTTGGCATATCTTAGGACCAGTCTCCATTAGTCGGATAATGGCAGATAAATCACCAGTAACTGTTGTATCAATTGTCCTTGCCATATTCCATGGTTTTAAAATCCATAAATTGTTACGGCCATCTCGTTTCCGTACATGATAATCTCCGATGAGTTGAGACAATTCTATTTCTAGGTTATAAGTAGGCTGAAGCCATTCAGGAGAGCCCTGTGCCTGTTCAGAGATGGAAGGGTCAAGGGTGTGATGAGTACTCACATGGAATGATAGAAGTAAGGTCAATCATATCTTTATACAAGTTTATCAAATGCAGATACGGAATATACAAAACATACGAAAGTACAAAATACTTTCTTGCACAGTGTGGCAAGTTGGTAACAGAGAAAGAATGCAGTGGCACCATAGCAGGGCAAGAACAAACTGATGGACTGATGGACTAATGAAACTTTACAAGAGAACATCTCTGGGTACCATAACCTAAATACCTCTACTTATTTGATGCGTTCTTTTTCTCAAAAAGAAGGGAAAAACAATAGTTACTTTATCATATGGAGTATATACATCTTTCAGCTCGAAACAAAGGTGCATAATATCTGTCCAACTAACAATACGATCTAAGCTACAGAAACTTCATAAGTTGTTCAAGAACTTTTCATTGGCCAAACAACTCTGCAAATTATTCCCAAGACAAGTCATTGAAAAATTATAAACAACTAGCAAAATTTATGAGTTCTTTGTTACTTCTTAGTGATGCTAATGGATTATAAATTAGCAATATCATTTCTTACTGGTGGGAGTGCCATTGCTACTGATCATTCTTTTGCCACTCCAATGCTTGTTTTGCGTGAATCGTTATTAAATATATTAAAACTTGTATGCCATGTGGTTCTTCTACTTTTCATTTTTTATTATCCAATTTCTTTCATAACATTCGACAAATTCTCCACATTATTTCTGAGTTTTGGATGTTTCTCCCTTATCAGAACCACCCTGGAACACTGAAATTTGTTACTGCAATATATATCTGTCAACAACAGATCAAAATGTATAAGAGCAAAAGTACAGGTAAATAGAATACAATATTGTAGCACATCTCCACCAAACTTTAAAGAATTACAGTTCCTTCTCATAAGCTGATGTATTTCACACATCGAAAGATTTGAAAGTGTCTAATAGATTTGTGTATTCAGCTTCCACTCTTCTAGTATTTATGGAAAGAAAAGGATCCAAAGATTGACTTTCATGGAATAGGTAATAAGGATATTGTTGTATCATCAAAATTATACCTAAAGATCCATAAAATTCCAGACAGGATAAGAGGATTCCAAAGCTAATGACATTACATAAAAACTGAGGGGAGAGAGAGAGAGAGAGAGAGAGAGAGAGAGAGAGAGAGAGAAGCCTTATTCAAGCTATCTGATGTTGACTACATGGATCCTAATTCACCAACATTTTCAATCCGAGGCCGAGAATTGAAACAGGAGATGCTTTCAAATCCTTCCCCGCAAATTCTTTAGTCTATACAGCCTTTTGTCTTCCATAATCAAAACTGACAACAAAATCCTATCCTCACCAAAACCATCTGTCCCATGGAACAAAAGATTGATCATAAGATTATAAGCCTTTAAACAATCTAGAGAACTGCGGAAGTTTTTAGCACATCAAATCAGTTCCATTCTTTTTCCTGTTCCTCAGGCTAGTGAACCTCCTCCAAGTTCACTTGCCTGCATTTAAGACCTAAATTACCTAGACCTACATCACCCCACCCCCATCCCCTTCCTTTTTCTCTCCATGTTTTTTGTGTGACTTCGTTTCTGTTGGTGACTCTATGCAACTAGTTTTTTTTTTTTTTTCGTAAAAGACTCTGTAACTATGCCTACTTCGCATGTAAAGCTTACTGAAGAGTGAGAACATGTAAATCCATAACCAAATAAACCTTTAGGTCCTACAAGATTGGAGGAAGGATATTGCTAGACTTCCTTGGGCCTTGGCAAGATAAAAGTTGAACGGGTGCTGCATCGTCAACTCAAAAAAATCAATGGATCCATTACACAAGAATTTCAATGAGGACATGTCAATAACATAAGAATGGAAGTTAAAATATATAAGAACTATGATATTTAAACCTAATGTTATGAGTCCATGCAACTTATAGCCAACCGTCATGGTCTTCAAATTCAGAACTTGGGCCTTTAAAGCAATTAATGGGTCATCATTTCTTGCAACATGCTCCCAAAATAATAACATTAGGTGGAACTTAAGCAATTCATGACCTCAACTGGTTTGGCATTACACACACACATACACAAAAAACCAAGTGGTACCTGTCTTCCTGTTTTTCCTGAGGATTTCTATTAGAAATAATCCCATTGTTGAAGTGTATGAAAAAGGTTCACTAGTTTCTTCTAACACGTCAGAATTGCTTGGTTAATGGACTTCGTAAATAAACCAAAAACCTTAAAACCACAAGTATTTAAAATTGCAGGATACGGATTTCAAAGAGCATGCTAACCTTATGAATGGTCTCAGCCAAATGGTGCTTCATGACAAGGCAAGCTTCAAAAGGGAACTGGTTAATATACTGGTTGTCTGATAGTCCAAGAGCCTTCCTAACTTCTGGATCTATTTGCATACTTGTCCAGATGATATTAGCATCCTTTGGATCGGTTGCTGCAGGTGGCAGAAAACATAAGCCAACAATAGATATCTGAATCTGCCTACCAATTGCCATAATCAGACATCCAGACAATATATTACATGTTCAGATAATATAATGGCAGTGTCTGATCCTATAAAGCAACAACTATAAATATTGATCTTCCATCATTCTTTCCCCACAAAATGGCATGAAAATATACCATAAGAGTTAAAATAAGTAGGGAAAAAGAGTTAGACATCGCAATGTGAGACTACAGGGCAATCTCTAGAGATGCAAATGGGGCCAGCCTTGAGCAATGCTATGCAAAACTTTCCGCGCAGCTGGAGTGGTCACCCAGCACAAAATACAAATTTTGGCCTGCAGGCAGGTCCTCTTGCAACCTTAGCAATCTCTAACAACTGTTACGAAGCATTAAACCAAATTAATCCATGCTAGATGCAGGATCAATCCAAAGAGAAAATATACATTGTGGATCTACTACTCAGAAATCAGAACAAATCATGATTTTGTGTTTATGGTAATAGATTTGAAGGATACCAAGTGCTGATACTAGGGCTCTGATGGAACAAATGTTAACTACTAAATCTTCAACTTTACACCAAAAAGCTCTGAAGGTCTTTTTCCTGAGAGAAGATCTTGCAACTAATGTAAAATGATGCATACAGATAAAGAATGCAAAGTCACTTACTGAGAATAAATTCAGGGCGTGTTAAAAATTCTTCAACATGCGGTATATCCGTATAAACAAGGAGAGCACGTCCATCACTTGGTAGTATACTTCTGGTAGCAGGGGCCTCCATGACAGGCAGAGGAAAATTTCTTGGTTCAAGCTGTTGACAATATTTTTTGAATTCCTGTGACAAAAAGTGAATCACTAAGAAACTGAACTTATGATAGTTTAACAGTAAGAGGAGAAAAGGGGTTACCTGAATAAAATAATTTTCTGGAGTGTGGAACCAAGCTGTAAGCCTAGCAGAACGTTGTTTGTCCTCTTCAATTCCAAACAAGAAATCACGAGAACATTCTTCCCCATAATGAACATCCCGAGTGGGCCATAAAACAGAAAAGCTAAAATAATTTCCCTTGAATGTCAACAAGTTGCCAGCAAACTCTACTTACAGCTTAATAAGAAAGAGCATCAGCAATATCAAGCTACAACGCCAACAAACATAGCAAACATCTGGCATCTTAAAAGAGCATTTGCTATCTCATTCTAACCAAACATTGCCATAGTCATAACTCATAACAGATGCTAGATCTATGCTATACAAAATTTGCTCCACACATTAGCCTCATTTGCTCTACGCATCAATAGACTGATGCTACACATAATTCAGTATCTTCTAGATGCAAGCTTTATCAAGGAACCATTCAACAATACCAACCATTAGATATAGGTATATCACTCTTCAGACATAGAAGGGCTATAATCTGCTGCCATATGATTGTGAAAATAAAGCATAAATATACAATTACAGAAACCTCATCTTAAGAAAATTAACATTGGATTTTGACAAGCCCTCTCTAGGGGACTTTAGCACATTCAAGACAACCTTGAAAGAGATGATAAGGTTAAATGAAGCATGGTTTTGTAAGGCAACATTAGCCCCGCAACAGCGACACCATATTAGATGCTAGAATTTAAATAGTAAGGCCTGCAGAACTGTCTTGAACTACCTACTTCAGGGCATACTGAACTAAACCGGCAGAACTAAGACGGCTTTACAAATTGGTTTGGAATAGGTACAAAACCAATTTGATCTGGTCCAAATCGAGCAGAACCACCCGATTCCGCTGGTTTGGCTTAGTTCTGACTAGCACTGCTGGTTCAAGACAAGACCAAACTGATCCCCTAAAAGACCCCTGACCCTCCCAGAACCCTAATTAATTTGATCATCTCTCTTGATCACTCTCTCTTGATTTTTCTATCGATCCACCCATGGAGGCTCTTCACCCTCCGCCGCTGGAGCTTCTGCAGCCAACCATCCCCAACATCGAGCCAAGCACTTCACCATCCTCGTTCACCTAGGCCACCAATAGGACATTGGCCTTCTCCTCCTCCACATCCACCACCATCTTCTCTGCCACTCCCCCTCTCTCTAATTCTAAAGCAAAATCCTAGATTCGATGAACCGGAACTTGACCAGCACCAGCATGCATACCATGTGTCCCTACAGTATTGTACTATATCGGACTTACCTAGTACCTAACCAGCACAGGTCACAATATCGGTTTTGCAAACCTTGTTAAATATAAAGGAAAATATTGGAAAAACAATTTAAGATCATAATTAACTTGTCTCTAGAAGGCATGAATGCGAAGCTATATACAGATTGCAGATCCTATAGCTTGGCTTTAAGTGCATAAATAGTTTTATTCCTAAAATACCTTGCACAGATATTCTTCTAGAAATATGATCCTTCATCTACCAGGCTCTTCATTTAGACTATTTAACACTTCATCTACTTTGAATGTTGACTAAGCAAATGCCACAACACTATCAAACCTATTTGCTTGAAGTTAGCATAGCTAGCCATGGATTTTAAGTGAATGAATCTCTCAGGTCCAGAAGAACTTGCCATCAAGTTTGTAAGTACACCATCTGGTAGAGTCATACATTTTCAGCAACGCATGATATGCTCCTACATTATGATGGAAGTTTTGTACTTTAATTCTTTTTATCCATTATGCTAAAGAGTGTAGAATTTCAAAGTGGATTTTCCCCTCCAAGAATCAAAAATGCTTGTGTGTTTGTCTCTTCACACATAATTCTTTTCTCAGTCTTCAATAAATCCTTCTCAAAATATTTATTAATTCTTGTTGCACTCTCGCTACAAAACTACCAAATTAATTATAGGAAGGGACAAAATCAAAGGAGCTAATATGATAAGAAATGGGTATAGGTTAGGCTCGAATGTCTTTAATTCTTAATCATGGCTGAGGCCTTTCTATGGCACCCATTTCATGATGCCAGACTTTATGCCAGTTGACTAGGGGCCAAAAACATTGCCCCTGACCAGCACCTTTAAGGTTTCACTTTTCATCATCCAGAACTTTGGGGTACTTTCAATCAACCAGTCACACCCTTCCTCTGTTAATTAGAGTGCTAAACTCTAGCAACCTTCGAAGTAAATGATGCTTTTGCCACTTACTGCAAACAACGAGCTTTACTATCCAGGAAAAAGCTTTAGACATTTCCTTTCTTTCTGCCCATGCCTATCAAAGGCTATGCCAATATAATGCAAACTTTTCCTACTTCATCCCAAGCTCCATCTAGGTTGCCCAAACCCCACCTATCTTTTCTTAACTCTTTTGAAAAGTATGGGGAAGGTTTTTCTATATCATAACGGCCAACTATGTACTGGCTACAACACGACTTACTATTTGATAAAGTATTTCCCCTTCTTGACATTAATTTTTTGCAGAATTCGCTAATCTCTCTTATCTTAACATGGAATTGGTTGCTAGCAGTTACATTCAGTCTTCTGAGATTGATCAATCTTAGTACATAAATAGAATATCACATCCATAAGTCCTAGAAATACTACCACGCTCTTGATCTCTGAACTTTGGACCTTCTAGGAAAGATCATAATCAAAATGAAATAATCTCTACAAGCATATAGTCAACATGCTGATTGCTGGATACATATTCAAAAAATTAAAGCTAAAAGAGAAATGTACAAGGAAAGAACAAACTTATATAATCCATGCATACCTATTAAAAAAATGCCAGGAAAAGCTGAAAAAGCATAAAAGCAATGATAAATATAAAATACCTCACAGCTGACGCCAAATTCCCCTCCGGCATGAACAGGAAGGGAGCTACTCTGAAGTTTGCTTGGTCACTATGCTGCAAAGCTGAGCCCAACTCATCCATTACATACCTACATACTTCAGCTTGTTATAAATGAATACACATTACAAAAGTACATACACACAAATGCTCACACATAAATGAAGTGTGCACTACTTTAAAGTCCAAAATGTTCTAATCTACAATTACATAGCCTCTCCTTGATGAAAAAAAGGCTGTTGGAAGCCTTCACTTTCAAGTTGACAAGATTTTGGTCATCCAAGTCCAAAGAGATGTAGGAAGCAGATGAAAACCTTGTAGCTAGGAAGGACAGTATGCTGTATTCTTATAAGTAGAAAACAAAGGCTCAGGTCTCAAGAAATATATGAAAAACATTGAAGAAAGGAGAAGAACACGTAACTACCAAAACCCTCAGATCTTGAGCACTGCTGATCATGATCGTTCCTGGTAAATGAGACAAGGTTGAACAACCAAGCAGGGCATGATCAACAGTGAAAGAGCAATTTCTTAATAGTAATGGGCATTAGGAGAGATGCACATAAAATAAAGAATGCATTTTTTATCTATTTAAGAAACAGAGGCATGTGTTCAGAAACCAGATGATTGAAAACACCAATTTCGATGATTATTAACCCTTTTCATCTCATCAATTTGATTGGTGTATAGATTATAGCTGGTTATGGACTAAACTTGGGATTATTATTCCAAAAAGGGCTGTAAAAATCGAAAGAGTCAAGGAACACTTGTTACAACTGTCAAGAATTCTTGAACTGAGGTGCTATCTACAAGTGTAGAAGAGGTTATCAATGCAATCATAGCCTCAAACCAATTCATGTCTAATATGAAAACTCTTGAATGAATTTCTAACAACATGAAAGTGAATATAATTCAGCCTTAAGACAGTAACAGCGGCATTTTATGCAATCGAATAATAAAACTTGAGAGAGCCGCTACACCACTTATGAATAGAAAGGGTGTTGAATCATTAGATTAAAATTTAACTTGGATGGACACCTTTGCCGATTTAGATAATAGTGATCCAACAAGAACATCTTTACTGCCTCCATAAAGGCATGAATTGTAGCCTACTAATAGAATTGGTACTGAAAGCAATCACCTGATACGAGATGGAACACTTGTCTAGGATGAAGGATAAGGGAATCCTTCTTTAATGCATCTTTGCACAAAAATATATATTCCTAATATTCTATGAGGTGCTTATAACTATTTGAGAGTTTAAATATTGAGGAAATGAAGGAGAAGGAAGAGGAAAAGCACATCTACAGAAATGTTTAAACCGCTATGTAATATCAGGCTAATTAGTGTCAAGTCACATAATTAGGATAGTCACAGCAACCAAGAAAACAAGATTATGACAAAGTGGTGGAAAAAAAAGGTAGATGATCAGCAAAATCCAACAAATACTTACCTCTGTTGCAAAGAAAACCGAAAAATGGTTTTGATGCACATTTCCAGTTTTAGTATAAACTCTTGCTAATACAACAAAAGTTAACAGCATGCAGAGAGAAGCTTTTTGTATCAGGGAATGCAAGATGATTCGGTGTCAGGTGAATAAGAGAGTGAAGGGGATGTCACACTAACTGAAATTCAGCCCTCACAAGGTTACAAAGTAGGTGTGATGTTAGGGAAAGTAGCATGACTATCAAGTTTAAAGCAGCAATTTTGCAGTAACTATTTGTTCTTAAATATGATATCTATGCTCCACAAAAAGTAGTGAATAGTTTCCATAATGGAGGACATGTTACCTCAGTAATTAAAATTGCTAGTACATACAACTAAAGCTAAATCTAAAGCAAAGTCATAAAGAACATGCATACCAAACAGACGTTTCATCAATCTTTTCCTCATCAGCAAGCCTATAATTCATCAAATATAACCACATAGCACCAATAACCCTATCAGCAAGAGGTTCTGTAGATTTCCATTCTGGTAGGCGAGGTTGAAGTGTTGAATAAATAACATGTTTGCCATCTTCAATTATTCTTGATGCACTGACCCCATTCAACAAAGAGAGGTTAGGAAGAGATTCGAGAATCTTCACTGCACTGTTTCCAAGAGGACCAGGAATATCTACCTGCAAAATTATGATGTAACTGGTGTCAGATAGTTTCCCTACCCATGCCATTTTCATTTGTGAGAAAGCAACCAATTCAATAAAGCTACCTCCAAGTCTTGCAAACAAGTAAAGGCACTTAATGTTCTGAATAGATCACCAGCAGAAATTTGGTCTAATGGATTTCCTCGAACATTCAAATGTGAAAGAGATGGCATTGAAACTGGAGAAAATGCCTGACAAAAAAATTGGAAAAAAGGGATTTAAAATGTCATCAGAAGAATAATTCACTTTTCTGGATCTATTAACTAAAGAGACAGTATGTACAATAGTCAAGGAGATCCAAACAATTATTACATAATGTAACAGTTAGTGAGCATTTGAACCAAGTGAAAACTATTTAAATGTATGCATGGCAAGTGCTATTTTCTAAAAGTAGCATTCTTGTAACAGGACATGGAGGATCTAAAATCTAACAAGAGCAAGGAGATAAGTATATATTTTCGCAATTCATTTGAAGCAACATACCTTAGGCAAGTGGTGGATACTTCTATCTGAAAGATCAAGCATGGTAATGCCCTCCAATGATCCATTGGTATTTGAGGAGAAATCAGGATTATCTGCTCCAAGAATACCTCCACAAAAACCTAATGCCCACTCACCAGAATTACCAGTGAAACACGAGTTATATATTTCCAGCCCTGGGATACTGTCAACAATTGTTTTTGTAATAGAATCACGCCTGAAAATGCATTACAGATTATCAGAAAAAGGTGCTGAGAGCAACAACAGAACATTCCACGGCTGTGTAAATATTCACCATCTTGAGAAAGAAGGAGAACATCAACATGTCTCTCTATTGTTATAAGGTTTTTCCTAGAGCATGTGAGAAGTCAATCATGGAAAATGTGAATAAATACCAGTCACCATGGTGCATTATTATTTTGATTTGGTTACCAAAACTCTTGGTTGTTTGTCTGTTCTTATGAAGGTATAATTCTTTACTTGTTTCTCAATCACAGGAACATATAGTAAATGTCTGTACCCGCAACTACAGTTTTTTGTTCCATTTTCTTAAAAATAAAGCATAAAGCAAAGAGCATGAAAACTGAGGTAGCAGTAAGATTCAATGGTGTCTGAAGAAAATTGTTCAAAGAAAAAACCTCCAAAAGTAGAAGTAAAGGAAATTGTGGCAAGAGAAATTAAATAAAAGCTATATTGTGAGTGTGAAAACAAGAAATTTGCAACTAACCAGACTTACCCACTCTGTAGGACTGGGTTTTCATTTAACCAAAGTGCTTTTAACTTTCTACATTTCGTAACTTCCTGCACAACCGTTTCTATATCCTGTAGCTTGTTTCCCCAGAGATTCAAGGCAACCAGATTCTAAAAAACAAAATAAAATAACCATCAATGGAAATTACAGGGGAAAATACACTGTATATCCAAACGGATTGTTAGAGAATAGGAATAGATAAGCAAAAAGCAGTAAACAATACATCAGCTTTTATACGTTGAGTTTCTTTAAAGTTACTGAGTACGCTTATCCAGTCCTTAAATTCACTATATTTAGAGCCACATAATCTACTCTAAAGCAGAGTAAAAGATTTTATCTCCGTTTTTATGAGAAAATAATAAATAACAATAGTGGTACCAATATAAGAGGAACATTAT
Source organism: Phoenix dactylifera (assembly GCF_009389715.1). Classification (NCBI taxonomy): domain Eukaryota; kingdom Viridiplantae; phylum Streptophyta; class Magnoliopsida; order Arecales; family Arecaceae; genus Phoenix; species Phoenix dactylifera. The sequence continues at coordinate 3,780,695 of NC_052397.1, read as the reverse complement.
AGAGTAAATTATATTTTTTTCGAGTATTTAATCGATGAGGTCCGCAGATACTCACTTTCAGGCTTAAAATTTGAAACATACAGAAGAATGTGAAGAAGATCACAGAAACCAAAGTTACAGAGTTGAAACAAGTGCTACGGACCGGAAATTTAGTAGACAAATCCAGAGACCGCAGCATTTCATCATCGATACCCATCTCCTCGAGCTCCAACCAGGCCGGAGCATCACTTCCTCTCTCCTTCACTCTGTCCATTTCCTCCTCCAAGACTTTCAACACGTTCCCCTGGTTTCCATTCTTATCATCCCCCTCGTTTTCGAGCTCCAGATCTTCAGTATCCGACTTCAAATCCAGGTCCACGCACATCAATGCTGCCATCCTCTCGGCTAAACCTGGAACTTCCCTCAGCTAAAAGCACACAAAATTCCAACTTTTTACATCAATCAAAAGAAAACAGTACAAAGAAGAAAAATATATGATCCAGAGAGAGCTCCAACTCTAACCCTAACCACGGAACCTATTCTATTACGATTACGAGTGTTGACCTGCTTGAAGGCATCGGCGAGGCGAAAAGACCAGGCGTGGTCGACGAGGAATACATCGGACTCCTTCGCTAGGAACTTGGCGGAGAGGACGAGGCGGCGCTTGCGGCCGCCCTCGCATGGCTCGATGGAGAAGAAGTCGCCGCCGTCGAAGGTCTCGGAGGAGAGTTTGTCGAAGAGCCGCCGGTGGAGCGCCGGTGGGATGCCGGAGGCCGCGAGGAGGATGGCGTGGACCTTTTCGAAGACGTCAAAGTCTCGGATCACGGAAAGCGAAGACATGGCGGCGGGCGGGGGGCGGCGGGCGGCCGGCGGGGAACAAAAATCATATGGGGCGGGCGGGCACCAGACAAAAAAAAAACATAAGTCGAGCTTCTTAATTCTTATTCTGCCGTATTTTATTTAGTTCATATAAAAATTAATTTAAAAATTAATTTTTTTTACTAATAAAATCGCCAGTACTATAATTAAAAAATTAAAAAATATACATAATATTGCAAGTAATATAAAGTAAGTAAATTATTTATTTGAGTTTTTATATGTATCCCTAGATATTGAAATTTGTGTGAATATTCTTTCAAAATTATTTTTATATGTATATTTTTAAAAAATATTTATTTTACATATATATCTTTTTTTTATATGTGCCCATGCCACCTAACATTGTCTATAAATTAGCAGTTTAAAATTAAAAATAAATAAAATATCCTTAATGGATAGACATGCAAAACAAATTATTTATAAAAGTACACATACAAATAACAACTTTGTAAGGGTATTCATGTAATTTTATATATTTATGAGAGTTTACATGCAAAAAAATCTAACTTTATTTTTTTCTATTTTAATTTGTTTTAACACTCAGATTTATCTAGTGTTTGGTCTTTAATATTTTTTATAAAAATATTGCTTAAGAAAAACATTGATTCGACAGTTAAATAACAAAAAGAGTTATGAAAATCTTTTCACTGATCATGAAATTATTCTACTTTATTCTTCTTTGTTTATAACAACCATTATATCTTATTTTATCGAAACATAGCTTGTAATATTTATTATTACAATGTATATATAAGAGCATATATTAGAATATAAAAAAAGATTAGAATTTATTAAAGATGCACAATAGATCGCAATGATCAAGCTTCCTTGCTACTGCTATACTCATGGGTGAAAAAACAACATCAATCATCCCCAAGTAAAATTATTGAAGGACTTCATAACCCTTTAGATTTATTAACAACCTCCATTGCCATATGGTAGAAAGTAACCCCTTACGTTGTATACCTTAAGTTATTTTTCTTTGAAGATTCAAGTTTTTAGAAGAAGAAAGAAACTAGTATATGAGGCCCATCTTGTCACAGTAATATTAAATCAGCTACCAACATCTAGCTCTAAAAGATAACCACTGCAAATCTCATATACTAAAAGATAAATATTGCAAATCTCTCATAACACTTTTCTTTAACTAATTCATAAAACTAAAAGCAGAATCTGACTATCTTCATGTAAAAAAAGGATACAATGAAGGATTGTCTATGGTGGAGAAAGGAGTCGTGGAATGGTTTTAATTTCGAACGAAAAAGTGAAAGAGATGGTCGAGAGAGATTAGAAAATTTCTAAAAAAAGATAGAAATATTAGTTTTCAGTGAGACTCATTAACTTGTTACCTATTTCAGAAATAAAAAGATAATTTTCATAATTTTAATTAATTTTTTGATTTAAATAAATATAATTTTGACTAATAACGTTAACTGAATTGCTATATTAAAGGTATTTATACAAAAATAATAATTTGTGAGGGCATGCACGTAAATATCGATTTGGAAGGTATTCATACAAATTCCAATATTTAGAAAGATATGTATGTAAAAATCTATCGATTTTTTTTTGCATGTGTTGTGGGATGGGGTTCCCAGTTTAGTCCCACATCGGTTAATCAGCAGAAAGGTCTGTGCCTTAAATGGGGGGCTCAATAACCTCTTCTTACCGAGGCGCCTTTTGGGGACAAAACCGTGAGGGACGCCCAAGCCCTCCGTACGAGCTCCGCGCCTGCGGGTGGGTGCGCACCCCGTGCGAGCTCCGCGCCCACGGGGCCCAGAGAGGACAATACCTCGGTGGGGACGCATTCGCTTCCCCTGCTCGGCCGGTGTGCGGGCTGTTGCCGGGGTGAAAATCCCGCAACAAATGGCGCTAGAAAGAGGGCCCCGCCCACGCATAGACCTTCCCACTGGGGGGGCTATGTTGTGGGATGGGGTTCCCAGTTTAGTCCCACATCGGTTAATCAGCGGAAAAGTCTGTGCCTTAAATGGGGGGCTCAATAACCTCTTCTTACCGAGGCGCCTTTTGGGGACAAAACCGTGAGGGACGCCCAAGCCCTCCGTACGAGCTCCGCGCCTGCGGGTGGGTGCGCACCCCGTGCGAGCTCCGCGCCCACGGGGCCCAAAGCGGACAATACCTCGGTGGGGACGCATTCGCTTTCCCTGCTCGGCCGGTATGCGGGCTGTTGCCGGGGTGAAAATCCCGCAATAGCATGTATACCTCCTAAATATGTAAAATTATATGAACACCCTCAAAAATTACTATTTGCATGTATACCCCTATGGACATTGCATGTTTGCTCGTTAAGGATATTTTTATCGTTTTAATTTTAAACTACTAACTTCTTAACGGCGTTAGATGGTATAGGTACATATGTTAAAAAAAAAAAGAAGGATATATGTAAATATAAATTTTGGGAGGATATTCACACAAATTTGAATAATTAGAAAAATATGTATGCAAAAACTCTATTTATTTAGCATATCAATACACATATCTAAATAAATTAATATAAAATTTATAGAATGTAGTGTTTGCTAATATATATATAGTACACGGTTAGATGATGCACACTTAGCAAATTAATCATCCAGTAACCTAATACACACTTCTAAATAAATTAATAAACAATTTTCAGAATATCATATTCACCAGTACATACTACATAGTTGGTGATACATACTCGTCCACTTTCTAATACATGTTGAAAACTTAACCGATGCACACATAACAATGATTTAATACACACTTCCATATAAATCGATACATAAAACATACTTTTTATCAATATATAGCATATGGTCAGATAATACACATCAAGTAATTAATTATCTTATTTTTATTTTTTTTTAAGTTACGTGACAGACTTCGGCCCTGTTTGGGGGAGCTTTTGGAGGGCACTTTCTGGCCCTCCAAAAGTACTTTTAGATGAAAAACTATGTTTGGTAAATTTTTCAAAAAGCTGTTTCAGCTTTTGCGGGAAGCTGAAAACAGCTTTTGGGAGGAAGCTCCAATTTGGAGCTTTTGGGAGGAAGCTGTTTAAGAGTAATTGATCAGATTCGCGGACGAAAGCAAAAAAAAATAAGTAAATAGAAAAAAAAAGCTATATTTTTGACAAAAATGCCCATATTAAAATAACATAATTACATAGTTTATCCTTGTATAAACCTAAAAATCTGCTGGAGCCAAGAACCCAAGCCGTCAGACTCCCTTCCGTAAGAAAAGATATTTTTCTTTTCAATTTTTGTATGCATCTCTTGAACCACATTTTAGAAGAAAAAAATTTAATCCTTTTCTATACCTTCCAAAATCAATCTATTGTTTTTTTTATCATCAACCTCGCGGCCCACGCTGAGGTCCTCCTCGAGCGTGGACCATGAAGAAGAGCCCCTGGACCGCGGAAAATTATTTTATGAAAAATTATGAAAAAATTATTATGGAAAATTATTTTATACTAATAATTATAATATTTTATATCTTTATTTTTGTATTATACTATAAATATAATATCATATTATATTATATCATAATACATTAATATGTTATGTTAAATAATTTAATATTATATTATATTATGAAAAATTAATTTATACTAATAATTATAATATTTTATACCTTTATTTTTGTATTATACTATAAATATAATATCATATTATATTATATCATAATACATTAATATGTTATGTTAAATAATTTAATATTATGTTATATTATGGAAAATTAATTTATACTAATAATTATAATATTTTATACCTTTATTATTGTATTATACTATAAATATTGTATTATATTACATTACATTATAATACATTAATATGTTATTTTAAATAATTTAATATTATGGTATATTATGGAAAATTAATTTATAATATTAATTATAATATTTTATACCTTTATTTTTGTATTAAACTATAAATATAATATCATATTATATTATATCATATACATTAATATGTTATGTTAAATAATTTAATATTATGTTATATTATGAAAAATTAATTTATACTAATAATTATAATATTTTATACCTTTATTTTTGTATTATACCATAAATATAATATCATATTATATTATATCATAATACATTAATATGGTATGTTAAATAATTTAATATCATGTTATATTATGGAAAATTAATTTATACTAATAATTATAATATTTTATACCTTTATTATTGTATTATACTATTAATATTGTATTATATTACATTACATTATAATACATTAATATGTTATTTTAAATAATTTAATATTATGTTATATTATAAAAAATTAATTTATAATATTAATTATAATATTTTATACCTTTATTATTGTATTATACTATAAATATTGTATTATATTACATTACATTATAATACATTAATATGTTATTTTAAATAATTTAATATTATGTTATATTATGAGAAATTAATTTATACTAATAATTATAATATTTTATACTTTTATTATTGTATTATATTATAAATATAATATATATTACATTATATCATAATACATTAATATGTTATGTTAAATAATTTAATATTATGTTATATTATCAAATATTAATTTACTCTAATAATTATATTACTATTATGCTATATTAACATAATATTATTTTATATTACAATAATATTATACTATATCGTATATTTATGTATTAATTTATGTTATGTTTTATTATGTTGTGTTGTATAATACTATGCAATGTCCTTTATGGTAATTTTGTCATATAAAAGTACTTTCTCAGTTTGTTTACCAAACACAAAACAAGGTACTACAGCACTTTACGAATGTAGTTACCAAACAGCAAACAGCTTTTTATAACAGCTCTACTTCAGACAGCTCTACTTTCAACAGCTCTACTTCCAACAGCTCTACTGCCAACAGCTCCCCCAAACAGGGCCTTCGTCAATAATAGCAGGAGCTTTTAGATTTTTTCGGGTACCAAATGGCAAAATTAGTCTTGTCCTCTAAAATATTCTATACCGCGCGCCCATATGTTATTTTTGGCGGAGGAGGCGGCTGAAAGTGGTGCATTCCGCGCGGAGAGTGGCCACGTTGTTTGGCGGTGGACGGTGGTAATGCCAGCCCAGCCCAGGTAGCAAGGCCCACCTAAACCACTACCAATAATCACTGTAATAATGGTTGCTAGATCAGTGTTATAATAGAAGACAGGCAAGAGATGCTAGGTGAATAAAAATTAGCAATAAATTTTGAAAACAAAAAAAAAAATATCCCAGAAAAGAGGGAGAGGATGTTGCCAAGTCATGTGCCCCTCTTTCGAATTCCCTGCGTTCAGGATTCAGAAATCACAATTTAGAATTTTTAATTTTTCTATTTTTTAATATCTTTCTTTCTTTCCCCTCTCTTGCTATTGGTGTGCAAAGATAACTGACAATGATAGAAAAATAATTCACTAATTACATGATAAAAATATTGTTTTTATAACCATATAATATTTTAAAAAATTGATGGAAAAATGAATTTCAAAACAAATAATATTTTCTTTATAATTATGATATAAAGGAAAAACATCAACCATTTTTATGTGTATAACAGATCATTATAATGCCCTACAATGATATTTGTTATTTTTCCAATATTATAAATTCAATATGGCGAAGGGGACCTAAATCATTTTTATGAGTGTTATTTTAAACCTTCTTGTGGCAAGGTGCCACCACAAGTGTGATTCAAGGCTTGATGGGTTCAAAAATGACTCTATTCAATAAAATCCATTTATAGTCGGATGTTTTAAGCAAAAAAACACAAGCCTATATATGGACTCAAACTCGGCTTATGGGTCCAATTGAGATAAAAAATGATTAAAGAAACTATCTCTTCTATGTTATTTGAAATAATAAGTCTAACTTTTTTATATGGTCGAGGCCTCGTGGGTTCTCCTATGGTTAGATATTAGAGTTACGTTACCCTTCTTAGCCGGATGCTGGAATTGTTAGAAGAAGTAATTATTTTTTCCACATCTTCCTTTATTCCCGATTATATGTCGCATGCATCCGATTCTAATAGATTTTCATAGGCAAGCTAGCAAAACAAAGGTTGGGTAAAATGAAGGCTTTCTGAAACTAATAGATAGTTCAATTTGGTATAAATTTCAAATCTTGAAGCATGCTTTAATGCTTTCAAATCAATCTTTAAATTAAATTTGCTCCACTACTTAATATTCGTGGCCCATGTCAAACTCACGTACCATATATTTATATTTGGATATATGTTGGCTTGTTAGAAACTAGCTAAATCTTTTACCACGAAAAATAGAAAACTAGCCTAGTTATGAAAAATTCCAAACCACCAATTTATATTGCTTATTAGATCCTGGTTAGAGTATGCCCCCCCTGCTTCCGAACATAGAGGTAGAAACCTATCAATTTGCACATGTTAGAGAAACCAATAATAATGGATGTCGTGTGAATCAAAGACATCAACCGGAAATATTGCTTCATATCCCTTTTTATATGTAATTATTCAGTCTCATGGTTGGTTGGTAGATATTTCGTTTTGCTTTCCATGGAGAGATATAAGTCAAGTGGACTGTAAGACAGAAATGATCCTTTTAAATAAATGATGACAATCTTCAAGTTATCTGCTAAAGTTTTAGTCCTATAATCCACAAGATGAAAATGAAATCCTATGATACAATATTCTTTTGAGACAAGGAAGACATGAGAGGGAACTATTAATATCTAGGCCCCAGTATTTAAGTACGTATCCTTCAAGATTCAAACTTGAAATCTGTGGTCATTGAGCAAAGAAACATGACTAGAGGCAAACCTTAGCTCATAAAAATATACAATGCCATGTAATAAAGTTTTTTAATAGGGTTTTTTACATACATGTCCATTTAAGTATTAAAATTTGAATGGATATTCTTATAAAATATTTATTTTACATACATGTCCTTTTAAATATTAAAATTTGAATGGACATGCCCACACCATTTAACGTTGTTAAAATATTAGCATTTTAAAACTAAAAATAACTCCCTTAAGGGTAGACATGCAAAAAAAAATATTCATAGGGGTTGTTGTGGTTCAAATCTGGTCTAAGGGTGACCACACCGGAGGAGTCAGGAGAGCCGCCGGAGTGTGGAGGAAAAGGATGAAAGCCACCTTTCGCGATCGGCGATGTACCTGCATAAAGCCTCACCGGTGTTTCCGATGAGGGCTCTCCGACAATCAAGTTAGAATGAGGTATAGTTGGTTCAGCTAAAAGTTCCTTAGGCGTTACATGTTGGGGTTCTTTATAGTCCCAGTAGGAGCACTTAGGTGGCAGACCCGTTTCCATCATGAGTGGGAGTAGCGTGCAGCCAGAGCTTACTTATGGCGCGCGGTGGAGTCCGTTCTTGAAAATAGTAAGGCGTTGACAGCCATATTGGGGTATAGCCGGTTTCCATCATGAGTGAGAGTGGCGCGCAGCTAGAACTTGCTTGGGGCATGCGGTGGAGTCCATTCTTGGGAATGGTAAGGGAGTTGACAGCCGTAGCAGGGTATGGCCAGAGTAGCATTATGCTGTTCTTGGCTGTCGTGGGCCGGTAAGCGAAGCATGGCGTGGTGGCGTTGCAACGTACGACCACATAAGAGGGTGTAGGCACGCACATGGGTGCGGCCGTTGGCGAGGCTGAGCTTGTCGAGAGGTCGCATCAGGCATTTGGCAAGGTCAGCTAGATGGATGCTAACGCCAGCCTAATATTCCGGGTTTCGAGGTGTACTCGGTGGAGCGCCCCGAGCTCAAGGGTCGGGGCATATTACTGAAAAGGGCGCCCCGAGCTCAAGAATCGGGGCATATTATTGGAGAGGGCGCCCCAAGCTCGGTCGGGGCGAGTCGGCGAATACAGAAGGTGCTCCGAACTTGGTCGGACGAGTCGGCAAATATCTGAGGTTGAAGAAGCTTTCGGTGGAGTCCGAGGTCGGGCCGATTCTGGGCCGGACCGAGGACACGTCTGGTCGGCGTTGGTATCTATTCGGCCGAAATTGGATGGCCCTTTTGTTGTGGGCTGGACGATCCATTTTGCCCCCCATCAAGGGTATACGTGCAAATAGCAACTTTGTAAAGGTATTTATTTTGCAAAAAATCAATATTTTTTTACGTGTATACTCTCCTAAATAAATGAAATTATATGAATACCCTCCAAAGTTGCTATTTATATGTATATCTTTATAAATATTTTTTTTACATATTTATTCATTAAGGGTATTTCTGTTATTTTAATTTTAAACTACAAACTTCTTAACAGCGTTTGATGGCATGAGTACATATGTAAAAAAAATAAAAAAAAGTATGCATACAAAATAAGTATTTTATGAGAATATATATGTAAATATCAATTTTGGAAGCGTATTTATACAAATTTCAATATTTAGAAGAATATGTACGTATTTTTTTTTAAATATTGCAATATTAAATAATAAATACACTCATTTTTTTTAATATTTTTAAAAATTAATAAAATAAAACAAACAAATAAGATTTTTGGATAAAAAGCTTATTTGGAAATGTTTAGACAAATAAGCGTGGGTATAGCCATAGGCATTTGTACCATTTGCAAACAAATAAGATAATATTCCATGCATGGTATGTGAAAAATATTTATGGACGGATATGAAACTTCAAAGCCATAAACTCAAGTACCAGCATGTTAGATTGGGAGGAACCAATTTCATTTTTTAATAGATGGTTGTGGGAATTCATCATATGATTTGAACCCAAAGTTGGTACAGTTATGAGTCAAGAACCGAGACGTGAGAGAAAGCGAGTGCTTCCTTGAAATTAGTATTTATCGTGGATTTATGTGTTTGAAATAACACTTTATATTAAAAATGCATGATTCTTTTTTTTAGTTGATAGATTATTTCTACACACGTGAAACAAATTCGAAAAAGAATGCTAAAGCTCGTGCCAGCTCCAAATTTAATCAAAATGCACCATGAAGTGAGTCGTGCAACCATTAGTTTTCATGAGTTCTATAAACTAAATAACCAGCCTTGATGAATAGCTGCTTCATTTTTTTATCAAGAGGTATTTGTTTTCATTGATTGAATATGTTACACTACCAAATAATAAGACAAGATCAAAATCCAAAAATTGTTCTTATGGCAAAGCATAGCCAACCTAAAATTGCTACCATACATTTGCCCCCAAATGCATCATTTCAAACTACAGCCAAAAATGATTGTAAGAACTACAATAGTTGGGCGGGCAAGAATTCTCATGTCAAATCAGCGGTAATTTATTTAATTTAAAATCTTAATACATACACATACTCACACATATAATAACATTACAATTGTAAAATTTAAAACAATCACCTCATGTAATATATTATATTAAAATATTATACTACTAAAATAAATATGTTCCACATGCTTTAATAGATTCAATAGCAATTTATTCTCGAACAGTAAATACTAATCTCCTCTTCTCCTACTCATAAGAACCAGAACAGGCACTCGTAACCGTCCCTTTCCTCTGTCCTTTTACCCTTTGAACAGCAACCGGAAACAGGCATACAAGCAGGTCAGCTGGTCACGTCACTTCTTTGGTCTGCTCTGGTCAGGAACACAATCAAAGGAAGGGGCGCTCTCCTACGGTCACTGGCTTCTCTCCTCTGTTTTGAGTAATTATAATACGTGACATGTTATATTAACATGTTATTGATAATAAGTTCAATAATGCCATATCATTATATAGTATGGCTCAATGCATTTAGAGGCCTAAGGCAAACTTAAAGGCCCCAACATAAATGCATTTTGGGACCTCAATATATAAATTAGGAAAGAGATAATTATTTATTTTAAGTAAGGGATACGTCCTAACATAAATGCATTTGAAGACCCCAATGCACCCCAAATGCATTGGACTCAAAATGCATTGAAGGCCTTAATGCATTTGGACTCTGACCTTGAAACTTACTATAATAAATGCATTTAGGAGCCGGGGCCTTACGACCGCCTCAGTGGCCTAAGAGTTGAGCCGACCTTGTATAGTATATAGTATAAACTATAATGTTATATATTATAATGAATTACTAAGATACCATATATGTAATTACAGTCCTTGTGGTATATTTAGTCATATGTAGAATTTAATTGAAAGCTTAACATGTAGTTGGAAAACACGAAAATTATAATTTTATGTTTCCGAAACAATCCAGAGCGTTCATGAGGCCATCAAATTGGGTATGCTTCCTCTTTATATCTTTTCATTGTTCTTATTTAGGAGAAAAGGCAAGGATTAGGGGAGCATGTCGGTCGTATATGTGGAGATTAATACTGAAAGGTTTGCGTCAAGGCAGTAGTTGAAGACTTTATGTCATCATCAAGGCTGGTCTATTCGTATTCCAATACTTGATGCATGCAGTTACTGGAACATCAACGGGAAATCATCCAGGTGCAGAAAAGAACACGACAAAATGGAAGGCAAATTCCCATCTCTAGTTACTCCGCGAGTGATCATAACATCCCACGTATTATAAAACGCAGCTCCGCGAACCTGGCGAACCACGGCAGCTCCCACGCCCGCGGCCCGCCTCGCTTCCGTCCCTCCATTCACCCCCCCCCCCCCCCCCCCCCCCCCCCCCCCCCCCCGCGCCCCCCGGGGCCCCAACTGCAGCTCCAACTTCCTGTGATCCTTCCCGAAAAACCCATTTCCCACAATGGAAACAGCCAGATCCCCCAGCCGCCTCCTCCGCCGCCTCTGCAACCTCTTCGGCCTCATCGCCGCCCCGTTCCTCTCCCTCCTCCCCTTCCCACCGCGGCGCCTCCCCAGCTTCGTCGCCGTACGGGAGGCCCTCCTACACCACGCCTTTCTCCGCCGCGGCCTCGTCCCCCGCACCGTCGCCGTCGGCCCCACCGCCGCCTCCCTTCACTTCTGGATCCCCGCCGCCCGCCGCCCCGGCCGCCTCCCTCTCGTCCTCGTCCATGGTTTCGGCGGCAACGCCAAGTGGCAGTGGGAGCGCCAGATCGGGCCGCTCTCCCGCTTTTTCGACCTCTATGTCCCCGATCTGGTCTTCTTCGGCCGATCCCGATCGGATGGCGAGGATCGGTCTGTGGGGTTCCAGGCGCGGTGCGTGGTGGAGGGGATGCAGCGGCTCGGGGTGGAGCAGTACGCGGTGGTGGGGATCAGCTACGGCGGGTTCGTGGCGTTCCGGATGGCGGTGATGGCGGCGGAGGCGGTGGAGCGTGTGGTGATCCTCACCGCCGGGATCTGCTCCGCCGAGAAGCGACGGGAGCTCGTGGGGAGAGAGGGGAGGGACGTAAGCGAGATCCTGATCCCCCAACGCGCCGAAGATCTGGTCATCCTTCTCCGGCGGTCAATGTACCGCCCGCCCCGCTGGATCCCCGCCTTCTTGCTACGCGATTTCATCGAGGTAGGTACCTCACCGCCCTGCTCTCTCTCCATGAATCTCAGATCAAGCATGACGCGAAAGCTCCCGTTCCCAAAAAAAACAAAGAAAGACTAGCTGTCATGAGCGGATAACCGCCACGTGGCCCATCTCGGAAATGGATGGCTCTCCGTCGTTTTGGAAGCTGGGACCGTCGTAGTAGCTGCCAAACACTCCGTGTAGGGAGAGCCCTCCGTTTCAAAGATGGGCGACGTGGCGGCAATCGAGGCGTGCGCAGCCTCTGATCCCGCTTCGAAAGCTTTTAGCCGGACACGAAAAGGATAATGATAAGTCTTTGTTCGACACGTAAGGGAAGCCAGAGCCGGACGCCAGTGGCCAGCTTTATTTGTGTAGTTTGGTGCGAGTACGCTTAATCTCGCTATTCGCTAGGTGTCGAGATCCGCAGTTTAATTTTTGCAGTCCGCTCGTATGGGTTTATCGAAGTAGGTGGAGGCGTGGGAGCGTGGCGGCACTTGGTGTCAAATGGACAACATTACGCGAGAAGTGACTCACGTTGACGTTCCCGAGCGATCATGAGCAAGGAGTTGGGCCGGTTTTCTACAGGGTATCTTGACGGATGCCTTCGCTTTTGAGAGTAGCGATAGCGATTTGGGAGATCCGTTCTCCGATCATGGTCCTTCGGATCGGGGCAGATCTTTCGTGGGCCCTTCACGCACGCACCCAATTACCCTTTTAAATGCGACATAGTTATATGCAATAAAAGTGGGATCATGCGCAATTACGTTTCCCAAAATGGGTTGAGATGGGAACTGGTGGTCGTGTGGACCTTACACGTCCCCTCTGTATTAAATGATTTGTAATTTGATGGATTATATGTTATACGTTACCAAAAAATTTAAATAACAAGCTCGCTCAATCACATGCTTTTCACCCCCAAGATTTTCTAAGAGATCCTGTATCTATTTTCAGTACTTCACGTCAGAGTTCTGGCTACAAGAGACTTCAAATCTACTTATATTTTCCCCCGTCGCATATTCCATCTCTCTCTTGTTTTTTCCATCTTTCTCTGCCTAGTCAATTAGTCATTTCATTCTTCAAGGCAGCACGCGGATTCTGTGCAGTTTGTCGTGGACCAGCTCAAGCACGTGGTCTCGAATTATAGCCAATCACGTCACCGTTCCCCGCACGCATCTAAGCGTACCTCCTTACCAAACCAAGTTAATCCAAAGCGGATCTTGTGGTCAGATGCCGTCATATGCTTGTCCTCGCAGTGCAACACGAGTCTCGTGGATGAACGGACGTAACTCGGCCCGGTAGTGTCAATTATAACCTATCGGGTGCAAATACACACGTAGCGCTTGAGCCACGTTTTTGTTCTATTTCTAGGCTTTAAATCTATCCCCACTCTCTCTCAACTTAAAAATTGATAGCTAAGATAGAGTGCTGATTTGAATGATAATCCTTACGTGTTTTACACAAAAAACGTTGCTTGGTGTTTTTTTTTTTTTTTTTTTACAGTACTAATGCATTGGGAGTATATTAAACTAAACCTAGGTGATGTACAAAGATTGGAGAAAGGAGAGGGTGGAGCTGCTGAAAGAACTACTTCAGAAGGGGGTTGATGTGGAGCCCCTTCCAGTTCTTAAACAGGTGATTCTTTGCTGCCGTAATTTCTTGAATCCATAGAAAATTTAGTTGCATGCTAGAAGTTAATAAAATAGCTTAAAGACAAATGCAGCGATAAAATTGTATGGGCTTCAAATGTTGCCACAACTTGCCTGGCTATTTTGGAACATGTTCATGCTCAGCCCCGCGACTTGAATATTTTGTTCTTTCCACAGGAAACTCTTATTCTATGGGGTGACCAGGATAAAGTCTTTCCCCTCCCTCTCGCATTTCATTTACAAAGGTACGCATTCTTCCTAGCTTAGTTTGCGCAAGGTTTCATTGGCCATGAAGGAATGATTCACAATATGACAAAAGTTGACCAGAAACAACCCAGGTTTTTACTTGGGCACGGGTGATTTCGTGACCCGGTTATTGAAGTGGCTAGACCATTAGAGTTCTGACTTGGATTTGGACGAGTCTCTGTTGAATATATTGGGTTTATTTAGTTTTGTGAGTGTCGTACGGGCATGGCTCTAATCCTGCATCAATTATTATTTTCTTCTTGGTTAGCTTTTTTTTTTTTTTTTTTTTTTGGTCGAAGTTTTGGGCTATTGCAAATGGTATCAGAACAAATCTGTCCTATGGCCCTGAGAAATATGGGGTACAATGACACAGGCCTATTTGGGAACCTCGAGCTGGTCATTATATTGGTGATTGGATTTGACTAGATTGGTACTTTTTAATTTAACAATGATGTCAGAAGGAGTGGATGAGGACCGCTACAAATGTTTGGGAAGATTTTGGATGTTTATACATGGTGAGCAACCTAAGCAATATCTTGAATGAATTACGAAACTTTCCTATAGTTAGGGGTAAATTATATTTATACCCATACTTATTTTTCCAAGATTTATTTTTATCTAACATTTTAAACTTAAATAGAATATTATCCAAACGTGTTAATCTTAAATAAGATCTAAATGCTATATCAGGAAAATTTCAAAAATGACCAAAATAATCTTAAGTAGCATAACAATCATCCAAGCATCATGAGATAAATAGTTTCATTAACACCGTTAATTTAACTAGATGTAAGTATAGGTTTTACAAACTATTAAGTATAAGTATAATAAGTATAAATCTCAGAGATGATTTGGGTGTAAGTATAGATTTTACAAACTATTAGGTATAAGTATAATAAGTGTAGATCTCGGAGATGGTTTTGTGATTTAGTCTAGTATCTTCTTTGCAAGCTTTTTTTTTTGTGGCGTCATGGGTCATTGTAAGTTAAAAGGATTTTGTGTACTTATAAATTGAGGGTCCGGTGTCTCAAGCTGAGCTAACGTAGCCTAAGCTTCATTCCATGCTTCTACCCTAGAGCAATGAATCTCAAATCAAAAGTTGCAGGTTTCTAGAAAATAGGCTTTGCTGTCGCCCAGACCCAGCTTCTTAGTTGGAGCCCAGAATTCATAGACAAACAACCAAATGGTCAACGTGAAATGAATTTCTTAGTTGGGCCTTAGGTTTCAACCCCGAGCTTGGAAAAACCTAAGCATCGTATCCGGACAACAGACAACAAACACCAATACATGGGCTCTTGGCAACACTCGCTGGTGCCACCCCACCCTAGGTTATCTTGCCAATGACACGTCACAACTCACAACCCGTTCCCAAAACTGTGTATCGTAACTCAACTACTCCAGCTATTGATGGATTTTTTTTTTTTGATTGATGTTAGAGAAAGAAAAAAAAGCAATAAAGGGTTTTGCAGGCCACCACCAAGCTTATGCAGATTTGGCAGTGAATTGCCAACGATTCAAATATATAGCTTGTAGACCTAGCTGGTTTTGGTTGGTTAAATGAGATGGTTTAATCATCAAAATGCCTTGTTCTCTAATACGAACGATGTGAGGTTTATGCTACCAGATAGAGCACCATCATGATGCTATGAATTGCATTTGTTGAGCAAAGAGGCTCTAATTGATAATGTGGTGACTAAATTATAGGCCATAATCTATATCTTTCTTCTTAGGCTTTAGGCGGCACACATCAGTAATCAGAGCCAACACATGTCCATTTGAACCTAAGTTAAGAAAGATAGTAGCATCTTGGACTGCTACTGTGGTAGCTTATAACCAACTCGTTGAAAACATCATTTCCGGTTGAATCAATTGGCCTCCAACGTGCGCAAGTTGTAGCAATTTTCCATTGTCGGAGCACTTTTATGGCCTCTGGAAGGTTCTGATTGGTTTTAGACCCATCTTATCCTTCTTCTCTCCCTACTCAACAAATTACAAATGGGCCATGAAATCCAGTGGCCTCTTTTTTTTTTTTTTTGCCGGATGCACTGTGAAAATGAAGTCATGCTCTCTTAATGTCTCCTCTAATGAAAGCAGGCATTTGGGAGCGAAGTCAAGGTTAGAAGTCATCAAAGATGCTGGGCACGCATTGCAATTGGAAAAACCTCAACATGTTAACCGCCTAATCAAATGGTTCCTTTTGGATGCAGAAGATACCAAACCAACTTAGCCTGCGACACTGTATAATTGGTGGTAAAATATGATGCAGAGCTATGCTATTTGGTGAGAGAGGGTATGGCCCTTAAAGAATGGTTTAAATGGCCAAAATTTATAATTCCTCTCTCTCTCTCTCTCTCTCTCTCTGTTTTTATTTTTTATTTTCTTTCTTTTGTAACGTCCGGAGGAGTTCGGAATATGCCCTTTATCTTTGCCCTAAAGGCACTGGGGTTGGTGTGGGATTGTATGGGTAGGTTGTCCTCAAGTAAATGGTTATAAACAGTAGTTCCCTTTAGCAAAGCAAGCAAAATGACCGGCTCGTACGTAATGCTTTTGAGTTGGTTGCTCTTCCGCTTTGTGTGCATGGTTTGTAAAATCGCTTCTCGGGTCTGATTCTCCACTACATTCTCGACCTGGATGGTCACTGCCAGCTCCGATGTCCTCAAGGCCGCCGGCGATGACTGGTGCCTCGCGGAGCGTGCCGGCATGGAGATCGTGCAGGAGTTCGGAGTTCGGCATTTCGAAAACATCATTTGGGCATCCGTAAAAGGCATTTTCTATTTTATATTCTTTATTTTTTTTGATCTAGCAGGATGTAGAGCTATATAAATTGCCCTTGAAAAAAAAAAAAAAGAGAGAGAGAGAGAGAGAGTAGAAGGGAGCTGGCTATTTCCTCTTGCTCCTGCGGAGCACTTTCCGCTGCCCTGAGACGTGGTATCAATTTATTGGCTCGATTCACTGGAGCAAACGATGGTATCTCACGTTCCCTACGTCCGTTAGATGCGGGCAGCCGTTAGAGTGTTGCGGTCCAATTTGTAGGTCAGCAATTAGGTGCGTCCACTCTGTAGCAAAGGGACCAAACTTCCCTCTTATCAATGGGAATGGTTTAGTTTGGCATGCACCAAGATAACTTCGCATGCATGTCACTTGGTGTGATTTAGCTTCACCATCTAAAATTAGTTTATAGGTTCTCGTAGATTTCAGTCGCAATACATGATAGTACATGGGTAGATGGGGGTAGATGTGGGTGTTGAACAAAAATTCTGCCCCTCCACTTATATATCCTACTCTTGTTACTTCAGTAATGTTTTTGTAGAAGAGCACAACTTTATGAGTAGTGATTCGACCATTCACACTAAACAAAAACTAAATTTTTCAAAATATTATTATTAATAATAGAGGGATCAACATAAGTAATGAAGGGTCCAAGGGAGGGCAGAAATTTTACTTCTTGTGTGGAGATCAGGTTTGGGTCTTTGCAAGTCCAAACCGGGTTCCTTTCTCTTTTCCTGACTGCAATGAGCTTTCTACCTACTAGGGACCTGCTATCCAAATTGGAGTTCTTCGGCTCTAGTACAGTCCATTAAGGATTTCATCAAATTATATGATGTCATATAATTACTATTAATTCCCAGTTGTTGAGGGAATAATACGTTGTAGGTGTTCTAAAAATTATGTTTTCTTGCATCATTATTCATCGACATTTCCTACACCACGTCCATTTGGCAAGGTTTTATGCTATAACGGGAACATAACTGACCGGTTTTAAATCCTGCATGCAGCCACTTTGTAATTTCTGTTTGAAATATGTGATTATTATTTACTAGTATTTGTTGTCAGTCATCAGCTCCCGTAATTTAAACAAATGCCTCTATTCTTAATCGCTGGTCCGAAGTTGATAGTGAGTAGAAATATGAAATAATATAATTATATATATTTGTGATGGTCTCAAAGAGTTGGGTTGCGTTGATTTATGAAGGTAGTTGGATTAGACAAGAAATTGGTGTTTGTTAGGAATATGAATGTTTTCATTTATGCATTCTCTCCATGTTGGTACGAATAAATTATAGTTTTACCGAGAACAAAAGCTTTCATATTGAACATTTGGGTGGAATAAAAAAAACAAAGATTAAAAAAGAGAAAATTTTGGAGGTGATTATTGTTTGAGCCGAATATTTTTCTTTTATTGTAATGCTTGATGGTTCCGGGCGTCTCTTTTGAATACAGAAAGCAAAAAAATAAATGGAATTTTGAATCGTTGGTGATGCTTTTGTACGACATTATCAAACTTCGGCACGGTGGTGGGCGTATCCTTCTCTACCTGGAATTTTCTAAATATCTAGAGTTTGACAAATATCTTTATGCATAGACTAGCTATTGGTAGTTGTTATATTATTTATGATCGAATAATGATTCCAATCAACATCCCGTTCTTGCATCAATAATACTAGAGTTTCTTAAACATCCTTTCCAAAATTTGTTCAACCCATAAAGTAAGAAATGCATCCAATTCTTTGCATTCAAAAGGGTTCTCTCCAGGAGCGGCCCAATGTATTTGGAGGCTTAAGGTCGTTTTGTCTTTGAGGCTTTCTCTGCAGTGGATTGGCTTAAATCGAACTTACAGAAAAAATCTTTTTTATTTCCATTTTGTCTTTGAGGCTTTTCTTGCAGTGGGCCTTTTTTGAGCTAGGAGTTTAGGTGACCGCCTAAGTCGCCTAAGGATTAGGCCGGCCATGGTTCTCTCTATGCATCTGAGTTCCGATGGGGTACAACCATGACAGGTTAGCTTCCATCGACCGTTACAAAAAAAAAAAAAAAAAAAAGGCATCCTGACCGCGGAATTTAATGAAAAAATATATTAAAAGAATTAGGCAAAGTTTATTTTTTTATATTATTAATACGATAGAAGAAAACAATTTTAAAAATTAGATAAATTAATGGAGAAACCCTTTCTCTCTCTCTCTCTCTTAGTTTATTTTTCTTTTTAGTTTTATTATTCTTTTTAACTCGCCTTTCGCTTGTGCGCTCGAAAGCCTCGAATCCAGCTGAACTCTTGTCAGCCTTCAGATTCGCCACGTTGGAGTTTGGAAGGCTGAGATTACATATAGGGTTGAGACAAGGACGGTCAAAGAGAACGACCCCCGACGACTGGTGAGGGTTTCCGGTTGGGACTCTGAGGCAACGGCGCTCCGGCGACGAGAGTTACGATCTCCCCCCCCCCCCCCCACCCCCCCAGCCGGCCAGCCTCCGATCCCCGCCGAGGAGAGTTTTCTCTTCGAATTCTGAGAAACCCTAGAGAAATTCGGGGGATCTCGTGTTGTCTAGACCCCATTGCCCTCTTACATGCCGATCCAGTTCTCGTGAGGTTTTTTCCGAACTCTCTGTCTTTCATCATGCTAGAAGATTTTCTGCTGGTGGATTTGAATCAGTATTTACGGTTCCCGTTTCATTATACTAAGGTCTAATTCATATAGTAGCTGCCTGAATTATTTCGCAGAAAAGCAAAGAATTCCATGTTGTTCAAGGAAAGATTTTGATTTCAAAATTATTCCTTTTCTCAATACAGATGGCAGTAGCATTCTTGGTTTGCTAGTTTGACATTTTAATCCGTTATGCACTTCAAATGTTAATATGTATTTTGCTGATCGGTTGGAGTATCCGCTAATAAATTTTGAATCCTTTAAGTGGCCACTGTTTCTTACATTCAAATACCCGTCTTATTGTCGTTTTACAGCTATTCATTTGTAAGTTGGAGTATCTAGTTCCGACGAATTGTTCTGTTTCTGGAGTGCTCTCTTAAAATTGAAGCTTTCATCCCTTAAATTCCAATGGTGAATTTCAAAACACGTATCTAGAGCATGTCCTGTATTAACTGGAATACCACAAACAGCAGTAATTTGGACAATGCACTTTTAAATTAACTTGGCAAAATTCTGATGATCAATGTCTAGTTCTCAAAGGAAAAAAATAATCCTCGGTTGCCTCCATACATTTTCCGGAATGCTATCCCATTCATGATACAATATCTAAGCTGGCCATTCATACGGAGTCTGCTTGAAATAAGGAAAAAGGGAAAAGATAAGTTCTTCAAAGTTAGCAAGGACCGCTTGAAGGCTAAGTTGGACATGTGGATTTGACTTGCTTGTGCTCATGGGGAAAAGCTGCGAAACGAACCCATACGACTCTTCAAGATCATCTCAATGCACTGGTTCCTATAATTGGAGGGGGATATTGTCATTGCAGCACTGGCTTACATGCCTCTTTCATCCTCCTATATTAAAAAAAAATAGCATCAACCTTGGATTTTATTTTAATAACATAACTTAAAAATAACAAGTGTCTCACACGCTTGTTTTTCCATAGCATAATCACATGTGCATCTTGTAACAGTAAGGGATGGATAAGAAATATGAAAGGGCTCTTGAGGAACAATTGAAACTTAAAAGTCCATTAAGGAGACTCAGAAGTGGACGAGGATCAATGTGGTACTCTCAATAATAGAATGAGATGCTGCTAGATACAAAGGTGTAATGTGGTCGAGCCATAATAAACCTATATGCTCTGAGTTCATTTTAAGAGACACACTACACATTTTGAGGAAAGAGCTAGAGCTTCATCTCTAGAAGCCAGTCGTGAAAAAAATGAGGTGAACTAAAAAGACAAGAGCAAGAAATAGGAGTCACTGAAAACCTTCTCGCATGTTCTTTGCAATTAGTTATTGCAAAATGGTTCCGCCTAAGTTGTCGTTATCATCTTGTCATTATCTACCTCTACATTGCTTTCTTTGTGTTAGCTCTAACATATTTTAGGTGCATCCTGACATGTTATAGCTTGCAGATAGTTAGCATCGACTCATCCAGATTCTTCTAGAGATGGAGTTATCCTGTATGCAAAGTTCACCAGGGAAACCAGACAAAACGCATATTGTATAATTTTCATGCTTTCCCTTGTTCTTGACAGCATGGGCTCTTTCTGCAGCAGACAAAAACCTTACAACGAGGCTGATACTGAAGAAAATGAACAGGTAACCTTCTTCACTGTTTAAAACATTGAGCAGCAGCATTTGTAAGTTGCACTGGCATATTCGACCCTTTAAAGTGTTGCCTTTCTTATGTTTTACATTGCCTTAAGATTTTTATGCCCATGACTTCTCAGTTTGTTTGGCCCTTTGGTCTTATTTGAGCATTTTCAGGATGCAGAAATTGAGAGGCGAATTGCTCGAGAAACAAAGGCTGAGCAACATATCCATAAACTTCTACTCCTTGGTATGCTTGATGTATATTTGTTTAATCATTTATATAAATATCATGAATATTTAGGATATTAAAGTGATGCCTTCAATCAAGGTGGATGGTATTGAGAATTCAAATTAGAAGCAGGAATATGTAATTCTTATTTGTGCTTGTGGTCCATGGTTTCCTAGATCTGTTTATTGGAAATAATAACTAGATAATAACAAACTTGCAATTTCAAGCATTCATTACTCATAAACCCAGATGGTGTGTACTCCCTAGGATCTGAAACTGTTTTTCTTGCTATTTCTTCCTAGTTCCACACTAATAGAAGAATGCATATTCTTGGTAGCAATGAAAATGTCTAGGCAAGAAAAAATAACTGATGTTGCAGAAAATCAGTACAGATTCTATGAAGGTTAGTTGGTAGACTTTTGCACTTTCTAGAAGAAACTAGAAAGAATTATGAAATTGCCTGAAGAGAGCAAGAAGAGATTGGCACACCCGTGCCTCTTGTCAAAAAAACAGCTGAAAGAAGATTGAAGATAAACAACGTGGATGTATGTGTACCACACACACACACACATAATACATATATATGTCTGCACGTGTGTGAATATAAAAATGGCATTTTGTTTTCGCTTTTCTTTTCTGTGATTAGGAAAGAGCTCTAGTTAGTACTGGTGGGTGTGAATCAGGGCTTGTTGGCTAGTGGAAAAGTTAGCATCAGTGTAAGCACCGAGATTGAATGCGGTGGTGTTGTGGCCTTAATAGATCCTTAGCTGGCAGCAGTGGCATGTGATTGTGCTGGTGCTGAATTGTATAGCAGAGAGATAGAGTAAGGAACTGAAACGAGGTATTTTTGTTATGGAGCCATTAGAGATTACCAGCAACTCCAAGAGAGTTATGTGAAGTTGGGCCTTAGATATTTAAAGGAGCATAGCTGTTGCAAATTCTGCAACTTGGTGTATTGGAACATTTACATGTGGTATGTAATCCTGATAATAGTTAAGAGATGATGGAGGATTAAGCCGGGTAGGAGGATGAGTGATGCTGTAGTGCAATTGATCTCTGCATGACATGTTTCATAGTTTGATAATGAATATCTCTTTGGGTGTGCCTCTTCTTCATGACATCTCTTTCTAGTGATGGAGTCAAGATTTTGGCACTAATAAATAATTTATCAAGATTTTCCATCTCATTGATTTTGTTGGCTTGAGGCTAAATATCCATTGGTGGTTAGTCATGACAACTAGAGTTTGTGGTAGTGTCGGTTTATGGAAATTGAAGGAAGGTTTTTGTGGTTAAGGAAAATTGTGATTGGGAGCTGCACAGGTTCATGCAAGTTGGTCTTGCTGGTTTCGGACTACGATGAAGGAAGGGTGCATTTTATTTTTTTTTCTTGGTATTGATAGACAAGGAAGGTTGCTGGTGTGCCTTCTTGCTTTCTGCAATGTCCATTATTTGATTTTTTGTATGCTCAAGTATGTTTGAAGACTTGTTCTACATGACCTATACCATCTTCGTTGCATGTGAGCACATCAGTTGGGTTTTCCTTGCTCTGTGATCAGCTGGTGCAACTTCTGTTCCTCTAAATCCTCTCATTCTTTAATTTTTTTTTCTAACATCGTTATAAATTCTCTAGAATGTACATTCATTACAATAATTTTACATTGTTAATATAGAAAAGTTCTTCTGATTTTGTAGCTTATTACCTACAGGCATGTACATGCAGAAACCTTTTTATGCTTCTACCCATAACCATGTTTATTTTTAAAATATAAAGATATAAATGTGATAGTCTAATAGATAGCCTTTGATTCTTGTAAGTGACATGCTGAATATTACTCTTTCTAACTAGCTAAGTCTTACCATGAAAATTTTAAGAAATTCATTTTAATGTGTTCTGAGCCTGGTCAGCATAGCCAGTTGCACTGTTTCGTGGCCTTCAGCTTTGAGCATAGAAAGCATCACCCATTCACAAAATTATGATAAATGCTAATAAGAGGAATAATCAGAAACTGATATAAAGTTCTAGATTCATGTTTTTATATTTCTCTCTTCTTGATTCTGATCCCGTTATCTGTGTTCATTTGTAACTTGTAGTTTTGCGCATATGTAAGGTGATCCTTTCATTATCTTATTATGTTGAAAATTTTCTTTGATTCAAAGGTGCGGGAGAATCAGGAAAATCTACAATTTTTAAGCAGGTCAGATAATTGATTCCATGACGTTTTTTTCTGAATGAAATTAATTTTGACATGTCTCATGCTTAAATTTTCTTCAGATAGAACTATTTGTTCAAACTAGCTTCATTAAATATAATGACTGGATTTTTTTTGCTGCATTTAATTCTGACATTTTCTATGCTTGTTTTTTTTGCAGATAAAACTACTCTTTCAAACTGGCTTTGATGAGGCGGAACTTAGAAGTTATACATCAGTGATCCACGCTAATGTGTATCAGACAATTAAAGTACGCAATACTGAAGAGGGTGTGTCTGTTTGTTTCTCTTATTCAAGTAATGAGGATTCCTTAGTGTCAAGAGCTTGGAAGAGTTGAAAATTCTTCAATATGATCACTCATATTCTCTGCTTTCCTGAGGCTAAATTACTTGGACATAAACAGATATTATATGATGGAGCAAAGGAATTGGCACAAAATGAATCAGATTCTTCGAAGTATGTTGTATCCCTTGACAATAAGGTCTGCTTACGTCTTTCCTTGTTTCAAATTGTTTCTTGACTCTTCATACATATCATACTTGCATATATGACATGCCCGCAAACAAGAGACTAGGAGTTGAACTATTATCTGCATTTGTCTACTTGTGATTTTGTCTTGAGGACTAAGCCTGGGAGTGTTGTTCGTTAATGGAATTTCTTGTTCATACCATAACTTAGACCAGGAACTCAATCATGAGTACTTAATGTCAGAACAATATATTATCCACATACTTTTTTCAGAATATAGTGCGGTCAAACCCAATATTGTATTATTGTTTTTTGGATACCTAGCTAATATCATGCTAACCAGAACTTACCTAAATTGCCGTATGCTTTATATTTCATCGTATTTGCACTAATCTCAGAATTGCTATGTATATGAACTCCCAGAACTCTGGGAGTGCGAGATATGTCTAGTGTTTCATTAGTTTTAATTCATAAATATTCTGAAATTTGATTTTTGCTAGCTGGCAAACACTTGCTGCATTGCTGAAAGCATGTGCACAGCCTTGATTTTACAACTCTTCAAGATTGTTTTTTGCAATGCTATAGGCTTTAAGTGAAAGACACTTCTTTGTAAGAGAGGTCAAGTGTTTAGAGTCATGATTGTCATCTACTTGCATATGTTTTCTTTCTGTTTTATTTTTTGTGAGGTTTGGTCTAAGTCTAGAAAGCACTGTGGTCCCTTTGACATCAGGATCTTGGAGAAAAACTTTCTGAAATTGGAAGTAGGTTGGATTATCCATATCTTACTAAAGAGATTACAAACGAGATAAAAACTTTATGGAATGATGCTGCTATTCAGGTAACTTCTCGCACATGCAAATTATCATGAAATGGTGGAATTTTTCTAGTTTTATTTGTTGATGGGTCATAACATGGTTCCTCGTATCAGCCCAAACCGGACGATATGGAACGTACCGTACCGGTTTGGTACCGATATCTGATACAGGTAGCATACCGACACTTGGTATGCCGAAAAGATCTCATACTATACCGTACCGACATAGTGCTAGTGTGGCACTAGTATGGGGTCCGATACCAAGACGACGAACCTTGGGTCATAACGCCCATCTAATCATTCTTGATAATTGATGGTGTATATTTGTAGGAAACTTATGCTCGTGGAAATATACTACAAGTTCCTGATTGTGCTCAATATTTCATGGAGAATTTGGAACGATTATCTGAAGCAGATTATGTTCCAACAAAGGTCTAGTATATGCAAAAATTATTCTGCTTTTATATGTGAGTTCAATATTGTATTTTGATATTGCAATTCTTTTCTAGTTTTGTTCAGAGCATTTTGATTATGCTTCTGCATGCCTCTGCTTATTCATGTTAGCAGAAATCATATAGAAGCGGAATTCACTGATCTGCTCAGAAACATTTCATTTAGTCTTAGTTGATGTAAAGGGTGGTCTATATTTTCTAAACATATTTCATATTAATTTAATGAGGCGATGTTGTAAATCCCCTTTGATCTAGGTTTATAAGTTGTAACGGATGAAGGGATATCTTATTGTTGCAGTTCTGAGATTATTCAGTTCCAAAATATATGGTGGAAGAATTTAAGATTCACAAAGGGAATTAATGGGAGGAAAATTGAGAATTGTGGGTAGAAGGTTGGACAGGAGGCTAGATATATATTGCAATGTTAATTTGAACCAGTAGATAAGCTGGATAAAGAGAAAAAATAATCCTAGAGTTGTGGGCAGAAAGGGTTTATTGCTTATAGTATTGGACCTAGAGTTCCACAGGTTGGGTACATAATCTCAAGAATATAGGCCAGGAAGGAAAATATTAATTGTTCTTTGGTTTCTGATAAGTTTTTGGAGATTTATTAGGGGATATTTGATTAGAGGTAGATTGTTTAAACAGCTTTTGGATTTATAATAATTTGACAAACAAAAAGCAAATGAGCTCCTAAGGACGTTCATGAACTTAAAATTTGATCTATTTACGTTCTTGCACCCCATGTAGGGGCCTTGGTTCTTGGTTTAGGCTCATAGATTATAGTAAATAGCTTGTTACCTTTTGAACCCTTTTGTTATAATCTTCTATTTAATTTATTTCTCTGCTGTTAATCTATAATTCAATTTGGAATCACTTTTATGAATGGCAAGTGGACGGTGGTTGCTATTGGCTGTTTTTTGGTAAGGAGACTGCTTTTAAGTCTATCTTCTCTTCAAGAGTTGCACCAGTCATCTTTCAGCAATACAGTGATGCTAAATAGTTGATCTTTCCTTTGACTCTTCTCATTTTTGCTTCTTTCACACCCTGGATGTTGCAGGAGGATGTTCTTTATGCCAGAGTGCGAACAACAGGAGTTGTAGAGATCCAATTCAGGTGGTCTTTTTGCTTACTGTGTCGTTTCAACAAATAATTTTTTTGCTTCTTTACACTGTCTCATTTATGTATCCATGAAATACTGATTTAAAGATTTACCTTGAGGCTTAGCTTGATAATTTCTGTGAGTGGTTTTCTGTCATTTTAATAGTGTTCTGAAACTGAATTTTGAGTATGATAACCTTGTGATCTGTTGACCCATTGTTTTGAAATTTTCTGCCCATCAACATTTACCTTCTATAATATGTATTCTACGATTCCATTAGTTTTATAAGATGAAGATGCGCATGTTCATATTGTACTCCATCCCTGATTTTCTGGTTTATGCACTTGCTCCTTACTGTTTTTTTTAAAAATTATTTTTAAGTTATCACCCTCAAAAAATTATTTTTTTTTAATACTCGTCTTCCCAAATAGTAAAATATTATGGGCATTTGATACAAGTTTTCAAATTATTTTGAACTGGCAATCTTTATAAATGGAGTGGTCCTTCTGCAGCCCTGTAGGAGAGAGTAGAAAAAGTGGTGAAGTTTATAGGCTATATGATGTTGGAGGCCAGAGAAATGAGAGGAGAAAATGGATCCATCTGTTTGAAGGTGTCACGGCGGTCATTTTCTGTGCTGCAATTAGCGAGTAAGTCTCCATTTCCTATATGATATGAATCCTGCAAAGCTTTTTTATTTTTAAACTTCAAATTTAAAAGTTTTCATGATATTAAAATTTGTGCTTTCTTTGATATTGTAAAACCTCCGCTTCGTATTTTACAACTTGAAGGGTATTGCTTAAACTTTAGCATCGAATTCCTGTATTGTGTCAGAGTTACAAGTGCAGTCAAAGTGCCTCTGGTCACATGCTTATGGGGTCTCCGATGTTTTTTTATAAGTCTGTCTTCTGATTAAATATGTCTTATTTTTTGGCTGCAACTATTTGCTTTTTTAAGGCATCCATTTTGACTCTTCTCTGTCCTAAGTAACTGCCTTATGCTTATGCTAATCCATAAGTTGGAATGGCAGTTTATCTCTGGCACACCTCAGATGCTGGTATGGTAATAAATATGTACTTGGGGGCCAACTGGATTGGGCAATGTATTTATTCCATGCATGAATGTTTTGTCAAACAAGATTCCTTTTTTATTTAGAGTTGCTGTTACAGGTACGATCAGATGCTTTTTGAGGATGAGACGAAGAATCGGATGATGGAGACCAAGGAACTCTTTGACTGGGTCCTGAAGCAATCATGCTTTGAGGTCTTTGTGTAGCTTCCTTCAAAGTTTCTAGTCCTTATCTTAGAATTCAGTCTGTTGTGTGCCCTTTCTAAAGTTCATGAATTGTCTTGAACAGAACACATCGTTCATGTTATTCCTAAACAAGTTCGATATATTTGAGAAGAAAGTTCAAAAAGTAAGAGTCTACTCCTGATCATCAGTCAAATATATGCTTTTATGCAAAGATTGATATTCTGTTTTCCACAGGTCCCCTTGAACATTTGTGAGTGGTTCAGGGATTATCAGCCCATGGCATCAGGAAAGCAAGAAGTGGAACATGCATACGAGTAAGTGGTTTGGCGTTTTAGAAATGCAATGGCTAAGCATCCAAATCCATTTTAGGATGCCTATGACATTTTACTAGAAGAATTCATATCATAGGAATAAAGAGATACCACTGCAGGTCTGTGCATAAAGAAAATGAGGTTTCCAGATGAATTATGTGTGTTATAGGGATTCTTTGTATTATCATTTATGAATTTAAAATGGTTTGTTGGTTCCGTCATTGGTTTGAATCATTTGATATTGGGGAACCATATGTATCAAATGCAGCCGTACTCTTTCCCAAGCTGTATTCCAAGTCTCTGTCAGTTATATGAAGACAGCAGACTCCAAGGTAACATGCCATTTTGGAAATAATTGGACTAAATTACTTAATGAAATCTTAACATTTAGTTCAGTAGAATGTAGAAATATGTGTAAATAATTTCACAGCCTCAATATTTTTGATCATAATGGACTTCCTTACCTCCTTTATCATCAGTCAGTACTGCATCATCTCAAATAACGATGTATGTGTAGGAATAGAGAAATGGACAGTCCTTTCTAATAGAACTAGAGCTGATGAGTGGAATAGAAAGAGAGGTGCTTCTGGGGTGCGAATCATGACTAGGCAGCTTTTGGGGAAAAAGGTAGAATGCTAATGAAGGTCTGTGTTACGTGCTTCAGAATGCTGGCAGATGAAAAATACCCACATAAATATTACAAATGCGGGGGAGTTACAAATGTGGAAATGGATGTGCGGTAGATTTAGGAAGAGCAAGATGAGAAACTGGTATACGAGAGGAATGAGGCACAGGGTTTGCTTAACCCTCAGTTGTGGAGAAAATGGTTTACTTTTTGAGATTGTATTGGCGTGTAGAAAATGATTAACCTTTTGAGATTGTATTGACATGTGCCATGGAGACATATGGACCTTGGTAGCCAGAATCTTGTACCTAGGGACTAAGGTAATACACCCATTTGGAAATCTTTCTGGAATCTTGAACCTGCACCTGCTTCTTAAATACTTATTTTCTTCAAGTTTTGCTAGAATATCCGTTTTCCTGCACCTTTGCCTGCTCAGGCAACTGAGGTATGGACGGCAGAGACTTAGTAATAAAAGATACTTGAACGTGTAAAGATGTGAAGAACTGGATAACCCTTAGTAAGAATGCATTGCGAGGGTTCATCAAGGCAAATCCTATTGGCAAGCATAAAGCTTGATCTATGCTTGTAGCTACTGCACTTTTGAAACTGCATATTTCCTTCAATTTGTGTACGTTCTATAAGAAATAAAATGTGAACTTTGTATTTATTTCACACACGCATGTGCCAAACTTAGTTTCTTGCCTTCCCTTTCTCTCATCTTTACTATCAATTTCACATATCTTGTCTCAATATCTAAGCTTCTGACAGGTTTGTGAAGAAGAAATTTGAGGAACTTTACTTTCAAAGTACCAAACCGGAACGTGTGGACCGTGTCTTCAAGATCTACAGGACAACTGCCTTGGATCAGAAACTTGTAAAGAAAACTTTCAAGCTGGTTGACGAGACCTTGAGGAGGAGGAATCTCATTGAGGCTGGCTTGTTGTGAGCGCTACTTCTTTCCAAACATATAATGAGCTGATCGGGAATTTTGCTCCCTATTTGTATTTCTTTTGCCTGAAATGAACTTCTTCGTCTATCTTCCACCGGTAAAGAAAATTGAAGCCTTGTATCAAAAAAGGAAAATTGAAGCCTTTGCATCTGTTTGTTGCCATTAGATTTATTGTTCAATTTACTTGCAGATCCGTGATTTGGTTATACTTGAATGTACATCATTTTTCCCCCTCTTTTTTATTTTCCTGATGTCAGGGTTCTTAGACATGAATTTGTACTCGAACAGAGCCTGGATCTCTTAGTCGTTCTCTGATTATAGTTTCCTCAATATACGTATGTTCTCAAATTGTCCAAAGAATTGTGTGATGAGACAACTTTTCTGTGTACAGAGATGTACTAATTTTCCCAGACCCTACTTGGCTGATTTTAATTTTGTACATCATCAGACCCTACTTGGCTGATTTTAATTTTTTGTGCATCATCCAAATGTATCCTGCGAGCAATGACATGTATTAATATTAGGCTTTTTATGTTTTAGAAGAGAATGGTGGATCTCCATGTCCTCTCTCCGTAGGCAACACGGATGCTAATCTAACACAATTTTTTATCATTTGTTCGCCGCTTGATTACTGTTTGGAAATTCCTACCTTCATCCGAGTCTCCGAAGCGGCATCAATTAGAAAGGATTGTGATGGACTCTTCCTTCATAATTTTTATTATTTGTAACATTATATATGGAGAGATGTATGTTCTAATCTTTTATGGTGGGATTATTTAAGGCGTGTTTCCCATTGCTTATGCCTTTTAATAAGCTCCTCACGAAAGAAGCCAAAAACTTAATTGTTTTAACAACTTCCGAAAACATCTTTTTAATCTTTTTCTTAGATATATACTATTAAATACTACATTGTTTTGGATCCAGTAGATTGCCGGAGGGGTGGGTGACTATCACTTGCTGCTTAGAGATATTCGGGCGATGGTTGGTAGTGGGATGGCCTTACAGGTCAAGCATCTATATAGATAGGCCAACGAGGCAGCAGATTAGGTAGCCTTCTTTGTGGCTAACTACTCTGGGAATACTTTTTAGGTATAAAAGAGAGAGTTATCCGATGCGCTTCAGAACTTATTATTTTTTGGCTCCTTTGGATATATCGTACCCGTACTGTATGGTTTATCCATCCTAGCCAAAAAAAAAAAAAAACTACATTGTTTATAGAGATTACTTTAAATGTATTTCTAAAAGTTATAAGAGCATTTTTTTTGAGTTAAATAAGTTTTGATTTTTGACTCCTCTGACGCTCTACATTTGGAGAGATTCGAATCATACAGTGCTTCTTTGCACACATTATATACTAGTAACGAATGAAATATCCAAAACGTTGGCATAAGATTCATTATTTGGTTGTACATATTGATTATCAAATTAAATTTCATCAAAATATTTGATTAATTTCATTTAAATGGGTATCCATTCCTGGTTACCCAGATAAATGAAGCTGAATAAGTACCAAAAAGTGTTTTTTCCCCTTTTTTTGGTTAATTCTTAAAATTTTTCACTCTAGTCACTGTTAGGGTTTTATACAAGTGTACTCTTGATACGACTCGGTGAGCGATTCCTGATCGCGATGGCCGGGGATCGTCGGATCATTGGTCCTGTTAACAGGGTGTCCAAGTCAGTTTCCCTTTTAATTTTCAACGGTCAGGATCATTAATTTTGTCGTCGCAGAAGATCCAACGGATGGAAATGGAACTGGTGTACAATTTAGTCTGTGCTGGGTAGCTATATCATGGCAACCCTAACCCTAAATCCCTCGCTTCCTCTCCCCATTTTCCCCCTTCCCCTCCCCTCTCCTCTCCGCCGCCGCAGCGCCGCCTCGACCGCAGCCCGCACGGACGGAAGCGCCCCAGTCCTACCGCCCGTCGTCGTCGCCTCTACTCGTCGCCGGTGAGCTCTTCTCTCCCTCTCTCTTTCTCCCTCTCTTTCTCCGCCCCGCCCCCTCCCTCCTCTCTGCATCTCCTTCTTCCTTTCTCATGCCCTTCCTGCCCTCCATAGACACAAGATGGCCAGTCCCTCGGGCTAGGGTTAGGGTTTACCACCATTAGGACGAGTAGAAGTTTATCGTAATCATTTTTTTTTTACGCGCTATGTAGTTTGGCCTGAGAAGGGCTTAATCTCTTTGATTTGCACCAATTCTTGCCATATAACCTGCCGTTTTAAGCAATGTGGGAGAGAACAGAAATGCTTCACCCGAGAATATATTCTTATGCTTCTCTTTTTCTAGATTGCTTGCTTTTGTTCTTGTTAAAATGGTTCCGTATATTGTGATATGGTATGCATCTATGGTACATGTTGCTTCTCTTTAGTTTACATTAAGGATTGCTAAAAGTTCAATTTTGCTTATCATACAAAGTGTAGTTCTCATCTAATCTGTCTATGTAATCCCTGTCCTGAAATTTCTAGGGCATCGAGGTTCCACCGTTATCAAGCCTCAGGAATGACTTCTATAATACTAAGTTCGTACTTTGAGTATATGCTTGTAGTTTCTATCCAATCTTTGGTTGATGGCGTATTAGTGCCCGATCCTCCCTGTTTTCTTGTTTCCACACAATGACTTTGGTATGAGGTTCCTGCTATTTGTTCATACCGATTCTGTTACTATGTCTTTTGTGGCCGCTCCCTTGCTCCCCTGCTCCCCGCTACCCCACCTTCTTCCAAAAAGAAAAGAGAAAGAAAAAAAAGCCAAAATGCTGAAAATAACTATGACATAAATGTAGGTGATTCTGACGAAAAAAACTAGCTAAAAAGATGGGTCTCTTGTTCTTTATATTGATTAGTACACAACTTAACATCACTTTCCTAGTCTCGGTAGTTCTTCATAAGGGCTCCTAGATCCCTTGCATATTGTGTAATTCTCACCTACTTGACCATGGACCAGTCCATGTCCTTGTTCCAGGTAGTTGATGATCCAACTTCCTTTTTTCTCAAACATGGCCCTTCTAGTGTTAAACTTATGCTTTACTCTTATATATCAAAAGTTACTAGAAACAAAATTTTCTGTTATGAATAATGCTCGATCATTGTCCATATGCGATTCTGACCTATTCATCTTCATGTCTTTGTGTTGAGGATCCACCACCTTCAAGGCTCGGGAATGACACTTCTATACTGAAATTTTTTTTCTGCTGCATGTTTATAATTTTTTCGTTATCATTCCTAATCTCCTTTTCTTGCTTACTTTAGTTCTCTAGCCTTGGCGTATTGGATTTGGTACTTCCTTTCTTTGAGAAGGGAAATGAAAGGAGTGCTCAAATTGAATTTTTTAAAATTATTTTTCTGTGCTCCCATTTGTCAGGGCATTGGCTTAACACCACAAGGGGGATGGGAGGCTTTTCTTTGATGCTTTGGGTCTATTTCTTGCTTCATCCATGTTTTTCTCATCTTCCTTTAATTTCACTATTATAAGTATGTTTGAGTCCTTGCCAAAGTGTACTTCTTATTTATTACCTATAATAACATCAGTGGATCCATTTCTGGAATTTTATTGCTGCTGGATCTGCTTTGTCAAAGTCTTTGAGATTGCACATGTACAATTATATCTTTACTATTGCTGCATGCTTGCTATTAGACATTGGACTCTTATCATCTGTTTTCATTGGCCAGCTTGTTCATATGGATGTTACTAGAGAATCATTGTTTTGTAGATTTCAATATGGAGACTGCAAGTCAGCATTTTGACCCCCGTACATTTTCAATCAAACTATGGCCACCCAGTGGAAGTACAAGATTGATGCTTGTGGAGCGGATGACCAAGAACCTTTCCACGGAATCTATATTTTCCAGAAAGTATGGACTCTTGAGCAAAGAAGAGGCCAGTGAGAATGCTAAACGGATAGAGGATGCATGTTTTGCTGCTGCTAATGAACATTTTAATAAAGAGCCTGATGGGGATGGGAGTTCTGCAGTTCAGCTATATGCCAAGGAAACTAGTAAGCTAATGCTGGAAGTTCTTAAGAGAGGCCCAAGGCCGAAAGAGGATGGAGAAGTGACTGTGGTTGGTGAGTCTCGGCCACTTGGAAAAACTGTTTTCGATATCTCTGGCGGTCGTCGGGCTTTTATTGATGCTGAGGAAGCCCGAGAACTCCTAAGTCCTCTAACAGAGAAAGGGGATTTGTATACAAAAATTTGCTTCAGCAATAGAAGCTTTGGTATTGATGCGGCTACTGTTGCAGAGCCTATCCTCACATCCCTCAAAAAGCAGCTGAAAGAAGTAGACCTTTCAGATATAGTTGCAGGAAGGCCAGAAGATGAAGCTCTTGAGGTCATGAGGATATTCTCGTTGGCCTTGGAAGGTTGCGTGCTGAGATATCTGAACCTCTCTGACAATGCTTTAGGTGAGAAGGGTGTCAGGGCATTTGGGGCACTTCTAAAATCCCAGAACAGCTTGGAGGAGCTTTACCTAATGAATGATGGGATATCTGAGGAAGCTGCAAAGGCCCTGAATGAGCTTGTTCCATCAACTGAGAAGATTAAGATCCTGCATTTCCATAACAATATGACTGGAGATGAAGGTGCAGATGCAATCTCTCAGATCTTGAAACGTTCTCCTGCACTGGAGGACTTCAGATGCTCATCAACGAGGGTGGGCTCCGAGGGAGGTATTGCATTATCTGAGGCTTTGGAGGCTTGTACTCATTTGAAGAAGCTTGACCTCCGAGATAACATATTTGGTGTGGATGCTGGGATAGCCCTAAGTAAGACTATCGGAAAGCTCGTTGGCCTTACTGAAGTTTACCTGAGCTATCTCAATTTAGAAGATCAAGGGGCCATAGCGATTGCCGATGCCCTGAAACAGTCTGCTCCTTCCCTTGATGTCTTGGAGATTGCTGGAAATGAGATCACAGCCAAAGCTGCCCCAGCATTGGCAGAATGTGTGGTTTCGAAGCAGTTCCTCAGGAAGTTGAATTTGTCAGAGAATGAACTGAAGGATGAGGGTGCAGTTCTGATTGGCAAAGCATTGGAAGGTCATACCCAGCTCAAAGAACTTGATCTGAACACTAATATGATAAGGAGGGTCGGCGCAAGGTGCTTGGTTCAGGCAGTGTCGAGTAAACCTGACTTTGTGCTTCTTAACATTAATGGTAATGCCATCTCCGAGGAAGGTATTGATGAACTGAAGGAAATACTGAAGGCTAGTAACAAGTCTGTGGGCGTGCTTGGGCCATTGGACGAGAATGATCCTGAGGGGGAAGGTGAAGAAGAGGGAGAAGAGGAGGCAGAAGGAGAGGAGGGTACTGCAGGAGATGAAGGGGAATTGGAGTCCAAGCTTCAAGAGCTCAAGGTTTAGGCTCACCCAGATACAAGCTTCAGTTGTATGACTCAATTTATGCTCCATGGACTACGTCATGTGAACTATGGAATGTCTTGCAAATGGCAGCAAACATTTTCTGGCATGTTGACTGTCATTGCTGTCACAGTTGAAGACCAGCTTTTGCTGGTTCGACAACTCTATATTAGGTTGCTTGTAGCTTAGGCTTGACCTTTAACATGCCTATGTTTCTCTTATTGTGTAGAATGATTCTGGATTCTCATGTCCCTTTGGCTCCTTGCTATGTTCTTTTGGTTTTGTTATCCTCTTGGTGATGCTGCTGTTTCTGCTTTCATGGTATTTGGGGGTAACTACAGCTCATTAAATATGGTCTGTCCTGCTGCTGCATCCGCTATCTTAATTGTCGGACGATGCCAATTATTGTTGGCTTCTGCTTTCATGTTATTCGAGGTAATTACAGTTTCTATGTAGTAGTGTTGTTTTAATCTTTTTGGACTACCAAATATATCAGGGGTCTGAGTTCATAATGTTTTGACCTGACAATATCCAAAGGCAAACAAACGTTGGTTCGCATTTGATTGTGGGAATATAAATGCATTAATATATACATCTGTCCTGTTAGTACATCTGGAATAATTTCTGGTGCTTGCCACGAAGAAAAACTTTTGATGCAGCTTTGTAAATAACCATTACTTAGAAACAACTTTTGGGTTGAAAAAAAAGAGAGAAGCTCGAGAACCAGAACTAACCCAGGGGAACGCCCCTCCAAGTCTTGAAGACAAAATTAAAAAAAAAGTGGCGGGATGAAAAGTTGCATGATCCTTATTCTATCTGGACAAGCCTTGTTGAAAATTCCCGAGTCGAATATCCTTCGTCCTCTAGAGTTATTTGAGGCGTGGTCCTAATAGGGATTTTCTGGCCATAGGGTTGGAATCCTCTCACACTGTTTCTATCCAACCCTAACCTGTCCAATCACCCATTGTGAATTTGTGCATTCAAGCAAATTCCCTAGATGGTGATTACTGCGGCTCATTCTAGTTTGTGGTCTTCCTGCTTCACTCCCCACCCATCATTAAACCAGGGGAACCCAAAGCATGAGTTGTAGAGGATCTGAAATTTTTTAACTACATATATGTGAATATTCTAATTAATTTGGATTTTTCTTTTCTAGGTCTCATATGACCTCTTCACAGGGGCTCCACGTAATTAAATAAATAACCAACCGTGTGCATGGAACTGATAATAAGGTATAAGCTTCCAAGAGGATGGACCTCGAAGCTCTCCCTTCACCTGTGCCGAGGTCAAGGTTTTCCGGGCCAGACCGAGCCATCGCTCACAAACTGGAAAATTAATCGGAAATTGAAAAAGGAAGCTGCGGCTATGTGGAGTCAAACCCCCTTATCTCTTGCTTAGAAGGCAAGAGCAAGAGACAGTTGACATCCATCTAACTTTTTGTGACTCCCATACCCGGATTGGACTCCTGCTACTATAAATTTCTAAACCGCCGCTTTTCATGTGGAGGCCTTCACTCAAATTGTCCTTTTGTAACAACCCAAGACCTCATCCAAAATGGCTAGCCAGAAGATATTATTTGGGTTCCTTGATCCTGTATAAGTACCCAAGATCTACCCAGCGAATAACCGATGTGGGACTAAACACACGCCCGCACGGGTCCTCACATACTTCCTCCGTTCAAGCCCTGACGTCCTCGTCAGGCTAAGGGTTCATATCTATTCAAATCAAATCACAAACACCACGATTGGCCCATGGTCAACCCCAATGGATCCGTGCTGCAGTGTCCCCTAGTCCACATAGGTTATGGGTCGGATCCGCTCTGATACCATTTGTAACAACCCAGGACCTCACCCAAAATGGCTAGCCAGAAGATATTATTTGGGTTCCTTGATTCTGTATAAGTACCCAAGATCTATCCAGCGAATAACCGATGTGGAACTAAACATACGCCCGCACGAGTCCTCACACTTTTACTGCGGCCAATATTACGTGAAGTAGATGGACCTCCATCTCATACATAACGAGTGTCTATTTCCTTCTCCGAACATGCAAGATGCCTCAAAAGAATCCATCCTTTGAACATTTGCCAAATATCAAGGAGCAGTGGATGAATATCTGGTTCTGGTTGTGGTTGGGGTTAATCTAGCTGATCACCCTCCAATCATATAGACGTTGCATGAAGCTGCGATGTAGCATATACTAATCCCTCCCAAGCTGCTGCAAGTCCGGCCATAAGAACATTTACATGCAACAGCTTTCTACCTCCCACTGCCGATACCTTACAAGTATGATCTCTGATAACGAAAGCTTTTCCTCCGGCAGCGTCAATGCGCAATACACTGCCACCAAAATTAACCTTTAGTGTGCTCTGATGGGAGGTTTCCAGCCGATTCCTATCCCCGCAGATGGAATGCCAGATCCTCGAAGACGGGCGAGATATAGGAGCAGCGTAGTGGTTGGCTTGGGACATAGCTCCACCGAGAAGGGGCCATTCAGATCTCCCTCATTCCTGGCCACTTCTTCATTCGTATCCTCTGTAAAGGGTGACTCCAACTTTAAATCATTTTCCAACCTGTACAAAGATTCCAAACGGGAGCATCTAGTTCTAGTGTCAGTAATAAAGGCAATTAACTAGAAAAAGAGGGGGGGAAAAAGCAACAAGCCTTGAGCTTACCAAGTTCAGAGCTCAGATGGAGTAATCGGTGCCCACTATATTGATACAACTGGTTTTATGAAATGAATTTCTATAATTTTATTCTTGAGAGTCGCATGCACCACAACACAGACACACCTTAAACCATAACCAAGAGCAATAGCTCCTGTATTAGTTCAGAACACTTGTTTATTTATCTTCACTCCACAAAGCTAACACTACAGTCTCATTAAGCACCGACAGCATCTTTGTGGAGCAAGAGCTCTTGTATTAGTTCAGAACACTTATTTATATTCACTCCACAAAGCTAACACTACATTCCCATTAAGCGCAGACAGCATCTTTATGGCTAGTCACCTCAGCCTTCAAGCTAGCGCATCCACCGCCACATCCACCACCGCAGCCACCACACCCAGTGCTCTTCGTTGCGCTTCCACATCCACCACCACATCCACCACCGCACCCACCTCCACAGCCACCAGAATTTTCACCACTTAAAGCATCTCCACAGCTGCCTCCACATCCACTGCCACAACCTCCAGCTTTTTCTGCAGCACCACCACCGCTGCTCTTGGATGGCATCGGAGCACTGCCTGTTCCAGTCATGCTAGTATCCATTGCCAGTGAGGAATTCACGATCTTGTCATTTGAATTTTGCTTATTGACTTCCAGATTTGAATTGCTTCTCTCTTTAACATTCTTTTCACAGGCAATGAGAGAACTGTATCCTTCTTTCTTCAACATGTCCGAGAGAATAAATGCCAGCACGATCCCCGGCAACACAAACCACTCTTCACTGACCTGTAATTATTTGCATAAGGAGAAGTATGGAAGATTTTAGCATATGTTAGAAGGAAATAAATATGGACAGGAAGAAGGATCTGCATTACCTCGATAGACTCGGATTTCACGTCAAACAAAGCAATTGCTTTTCCATAGGGATTTTCAGCACAGAACTCTACAACCGTGATAAAGTTGTGATCAGTTCGCTCCTTGCAGTTTTTGGGTTCATACTCCAGCTTTTTACCAAGAAAGAGTTTTATCTGTTCCATAACCAGAGAAGAATGTCATCACTGAAAGTTTGGTTACCGGGCTGCATTGTTGAACCTTAGAAGAATAACCACATACAGAGAAAGAGCAGAGGTCATGAGAGGAAAGACAAGGTGCAGAAGGCTTCAATAGCTATTATGCCAGATCAATCCAGTCATTATAATTTGCTCGAGAACATAATATTATTTTTTTCCCGATTAGAGAAACTACCAACTGCACATAGATAAGGCAGACTTGCAATCTTTCTGCCGGTATAAATTAGTATTTGAAATCATCAAAATTAGAACCCTACTAATGTTGCACCACCAACTACTGCAGTAGCCAGCTGGTTCAAAGATTTGAGTAAAAGTCAAAATACAAGTACTGAGTAAACAATGAGCTACCGTTCCGCACACAACTTTGGCATACACGTCCATATGATCAATAGCATAAATACACATTTCAAGGCTGACCACTGTTATGCAATATTTTACAAATTTTAGTCAATTCCAACATCCTACTCCTTAAAAATGACATAAATATCGTCATTGGCTAAGAGATTGTCTCATTGGAATTACATTAGTAGTCTCTAAAACCTCGAATAAATATATGGTTCCTTTTCAGAGTCAATTAGGAATTTTCAGACTTATCAAGATATATGTTTCTAAAGCTATCACACACAAACTATTACAGGTCTGATGGATCAAAGGAATTTAGTTTATTTAGCTAGGTCAACATGTAGTTTTTCATTTTGTGGCTGGTGTTAGAATGTCGGTTTGTCAGGTTGAGTCTATTTTGGTTTTCCTCTTGCCAATGTCCTTCAAGAACGAGTTATGGTGACAAATATGATGAAATCAAGAGTTCCTTTTTTTTTTTTTGGGAGAGCATGAGTAGTTTAGTTCACCTACTTCCACAGCTCCATTTTTCAGTGAAGTTTGCAGGATTCTCATCTGAACAGTCCTCTCTCTAAAGGAGACAAATTAAGATTGTTCATATAAGAGTTTTAATATTCTTTCTATTGAAATCTGATATTTCTTGCTAAAACCAGATCAGTGAAACAAATTGACCAAATTTGACTTTCCATGAAAAATGAGAAATAGCGTTCAATCTCAAGCTCAAAAAATTTCATGAAGATCAAGAGAAGCTAAATATTACAAGTGTTGTTATTTCATCCATGAATAGATCAGTAGCATGCAACAGATTGTAATGCAACAAAAACAATAAAAGTAGCAGCAGAGATAACTGTGATGAATGACATGAACGCATCAGAAGCCTCACTTCCTTAATTATGCTAACACATCCTTTCACTGGCCAAACTGAATGGTGGAAGCATCATCAGTAGCCATCAAGTGGAGTAATACACAATTCCAAAAAGATCAGTAAAAGTACCAGCAGAATGACTGTCATGCAAACTAATATTTCACAAGAGTTAGCAGCAGAGATATGCTTACCTGGTGTTCACCATTGAGTTCAAGAATATGACCATGTTGGTTAGTAATCTTCTCAATACCAAAGGACAGATTAGAATCATTCAGTGACCATTTGTTTTCTGCGTACTCTGCCAGCAGACATGGCTTTCTTGATAATTTTGTTTCTCCAATCACCTCCTTCTTGAAAACAGAGTTGTTTCCTTCCTCTGTTTTCTTATAATTCCTGTGGTAATAAGTTGCATACCAAAATGGAAAAAAATGACCATCCATCTAATAAAATCTAATGCAGCATGCAAATTAAGAAAAAGTGAAATTATAAGTGGCAGCATTCCTAACATTCCTCATCCACTTATACATGCTTGTTGAGGTGGCTATCATAAAAGTTATTTAACCTTTCAGTAATATGATAAAATTACATTTCATACTGGTATAACATAAATATTTCTGATATTTTCTCTTTTATATCTATTTTTCATTTATATTGTATCTTTAGGTTCTAGCACTCTGCATACTGTTACATACGGAACCATACATGTGGGTTTGAGGAGTCTAACTTTCAGACCTGCTAATATCAAGGATGCTCAGGGTTAGTAATTAATCATGAAGTAAGCATACACTAAGTCCAGGTCTGTCCATGAATGTGTACTTGTGCCAGGCATACTCACATGAAGGCAAACCATGAATGGCCATTCTACCATTTTGCATACCAGAGGTTTTTCCATCCTTTTCATGAAAGTTTAACAATAAGATAGATAACATGTTTGAAGTTTGCATTCCACCATTTTGCAAACTGTTACACGGAATAAAAAGACAAGTTGAGTCTCGGATTGTCATATCAATTCCTGCAAATATCTGGGATGCTCAGGGTCACTAATTAATTAAAAAGGAAGCACACACCAAGTATACATGCATATAGGCAGGCCAGCAGCTGGGGGTGGCATGTGCGCATGTGTGTCAAGCATGTGCACATAAAGCAAAACATGAATGCCCATACGATACAAAAGAATTTTTAATTCCTTTTAAAGAAAATTTAACCTTCAGCTAGAAAATGTTTTTGAAGTTCGTGCATGCCATACATACCTCATTCGTACGCTAATTACTTCATTTCTATTGTCATCCATGAAACGAGTCCAGCTTTTTATCTGTTGAGTCCTCCCAAGAAGTGGGAAGAAACATGTGTTTGCAGAGAAGGGACATGACCTGACTACGTGAAATACATGGGGGGCACGGACTGGAACAGTAGAAGAGGCAGCAACATGCAGACAAACCGGTTTTGAGTCTACATGTCCAAAATGGGGCTTTAGTTCAAACCAATTTTCTACAGACAAGTTAGATTCTGGATTTGTCAGGTCTTGAAGGGAAATTGAGGTTGTCCCAATAATTTTTGCTGCCTTTGATGAAGATACATTGGAGGTTGAATTGGACATAAGGGTCAACGTCAGTTCTCCAGTAGGTTCACACTTGAAACCAGCTACCTGTTTCTCCCCAGATTCAGAGAAAATACTTAGTGTACAGCTCCCAGTGAAAAACAAATCTCGTTGTTTCTTGCTGAAAGATACAAACAAGCTTCTGTTTTGATGACTGGCTGGCAAATTTCTTATACCCACAATTTCCAAAAGGACCTGTAGGAAATGAACTGATTTTAAAACTAAAAATTTAAAGGACATAAAGATTACAGTTGGTATGTCATATTAAAGGAATTGGCAATCCAGAAGAAAATGTCCTCAATGACTTGCTTAACAGGATTCGAAATTTTAACTAAATTCTTAGTTATTGATCTCATTTTCTCAAGCAGCACTGGAAAGACTAACAATCATCAAACATGATAAATTTGCCTAAAATTTTCAAAAGAGATGAAAATGAGGAATAGGGGTATGCATGTATGAAAATACCTAGAGTTTTTGACCTAAAAACAAAATGTTCTTCATGACATAATTTGTCAGAATTCAGATTATGCTATTTTTTACTCTAACAATAGCAAATTGATTGCCATTTCATTTTAAACAAGAAATAAAATCCAAGATACAAGTAAATTCTCCTATTTACCAAATGTCTAATGATATGTTTAAAATTCCAAGTTGGTTATTAAAAGGAAACTACTTGAAAGTATTTGGACACGTGAGTATTCTCTAAAAGCAAAATGATAGAAAGTGTTTGGCCTATTTCTGCTTGTTCCCTTGTCCATTACATTACCTGTATTCTGCACCTATAGCAAGTCTCCGAGGAGACCTTTATATTGCATGTAAGTAAAATAGTTCTAAATTCTTGTAGATATATCTCACCCTCTTGTACTCATTTTCATCTTCCTAAAAATCAAATGTGGGTTGGTTATCCACCATTGCTCAAACAATACTATTATTCGTGTAATATAAGAAAGGAGCATAGAAGCAAATCATGCTCACCTCCACCACCATTGTTTGAGGAAGAGGAAGGTAATTCTGAGATTTCTGAGAGATAATTTCATTTTTGGTACCATAATTAGATAAATATGGAGTTTCTACTAGGGGAGATGGCAAATTTCCTCTGTACATTGCCCCTGCCCTCCAATATCGCAAACCATATGTATCCTCCCATTGCTTGCTAGTTTCATAAAAGCCAACATCAAGTTTCTTTCCTTTGGTTCTGTCAGCATCTGTATCATCATGCTCCAATACCCTCCCCAGCAGCTCGACCATGTCATTGCAATAAGAAAGAGGATGCAGTTGGTGAGAATGCCATATGAGATCTATGTCATAAGTTGGTACGCAGAAGCGTTTCATTGATCTCTCCAGGTTTCTCCTGATCAGATGAAGAAAGCCTTTATATCTGGCTACAGCTGCTTTGAGAAAGCAGTCTTCATGCATGCTGGCACGTGAGACCTGCCAAGAAAAAAGAGGGATGTCATCTCTTTGTGTCTGTAAGAATGATGATATCTCACTAGGCTGATAGAAAACTATGAGGAAGAACTCATGGGCAAGGCATCAAATAGCTGTTTGACTACCAAATCATTGAGAGAAACCATTATCCTTCATACTCACACCACTTTTATGGGTCTTAATTCACAGAGTTATTATTAATTTGTTGGTGTTCTTTGTAGATAATCCTAAAAGACATCAAACATTCCCAATGAAGACTTCAGCAGAACCCTGCAAGGGCTCCCAAGCATATTTCAGACAACAACAATGTGAATGCATTACAGAGTTCAGTTTAGATTTGCAACTTCAATAATATTATAAATTTGTGGCTACCAGAAGACCATCTAGAAGAGCACAAGCCTTAATGCCTGGAAAAATGAAGCATGTGATCATTCACATGGTCCCTTTATTACTAGCTTCAGCCTGAGTGCTTTAAAGAAACTAAATCAACCAAAACTTGGAGTTTTTTGAAGAACAATAAACATGTTTTCATTAAAAGAACACCCATGCACAACAAAATTGATTGGAAACACTATTGCTCTTTCCTCGATTTAAGGCATACTAAACTACAGGTTATGACAACTATTCCAGATACAAACTTGGAACATAGAAAGTAAATGTAATGTTCAGGAAAATTAATCTTTTCTTAAATCATATGAAAAGAGAATCAAATTGAATCATATAATCATATAGCAAATAGCAATATTAACCCAAATCATCAAAAAACAAATATAAGCATGTTATTTTTCATTGTCATGCAGTTATTAAGGTCGACCCAAAACTTTTAAT
This sequence comes from Phoenix dactylifera, assembly GCF_009389715.1. Taxonomy (NCBI): domain Eukaryota; kingdom Viridiplantae; phylum Streptophyta; class Magnoliopsida; order Arecales; family Arecaceae; genus Phoenix; species Phoenix dactylifera. The sequence goes on along the minus strand of NC_052397.1, from coordinate 3,737,019 downwards.
TGTATAGGGTTCTATACAATCCATAGTGGAGGTTTAGTGCTTATTTTTTTTCATGTCTCAATAGATACACAGATGCTGGTATGACAATCAAAAGAAGTAATATAGGATTATGTCCTGCCTTTAAAAGGTGCGTGTATTAATAAAGTCGAGTTCTTAAAAAATAAACTAACTAATAAGTGCTTCATCAAATATTAGATTGATGATATTTATTGACTAAAATTAAATACAAATCATGAATCTTTAGATTTTCTAAATAAACATACTATAGGATTGGAGTCGTAAATCTTCAGATACTTATTACTGTGAGCCTGCCAAATAAATATATGGAATAATACAAAATCCAGACTTTGAGTTATGTAATAATTCCTACTCTTTAAAAGAGGCATGTTTTCTCACAACAATTACTTATGCAGTCTCAAATTTTTATGCTCACAGAGTCATCACACATGCCAACTGGAATTTCTCTGGAAACTAATGACAGTCAGGTTAATATGTTGATATTTTTTTCTGATATGCAACTGATTGTTTTTGCTGTCCTTAGAATTTTTTGATCTTCCTCACTTTAAAATGCACAAAAGATAGTGCAGATTACTGAACAATAAATCTCCAAGATTCTGACTAAAATCATGACATATTCAATATAATACTAAAATATACAGAGTAATTGGTTTAGCTACCTGGTAGTAGAAAGAAGACTGTCTTTTAGCAGCCGAAACTAAATCATATGTAATACTTTCTACAGCTTCAACATACATATCAGCATTTTTGCCAGAAGAAGGATTGCTAGCATCAAGTTCAAAAGGCTCATCTGGATATAGTTTGTCCCATTTTTCTGCTGTTTGATGTTTGGATTTTCCTTGAACAGAAGATTCAACATTCTGGTTGCCCAAGATTCTCCCATAGACTTCCTCACAGTCCTTTCTGTATTGAACCTATATTTTGAGGTACACAGTTAGAAATATCCTCAGCAATGAACTTTGAGGTCAAAAAAAAAAGAAAATAGTGAGTCCTTTGAATTTGAATATAATCCTGAGCATAAATTGTCACCGGATTAAGTCGATGACAGTGCCATATCCATTCACAATCAAGAGGGACGACCAAAGACCCCTCTACAACTCCAGATTCGGTGTGTTTTGCAAGCAAAGGAAGCCAGCAAGCCTTATACCTGGATATTATTATCTCCATAAGCCAGAAAGTAAAAGATAAATCTTGCTACCATGTGAAAATCAGACTAAATCAATAAAAGACAGGATCCAATAAATGCAGCCATCCAGCACTTGAAAAAAAAAGAAACAAAAGAAATGGTTTATGACATATTAAATAAGTAATGATTCTGAATTTATTTTCCAACTCAACAAGTTGTAATATGAAAAAAGAGAGAAAAGGAATGAATATTAAAATTTTTGAGAATTCATGAATAGATTCAAGAACTCTGGAAACATGTACATAACATCAACGTCGGCGGAACATATACTAATTATCTAGTGGGACGAGTTAGTACGGGCCCGCGCTGCGCTGTGCAGCATCCGTATCGACACAGTAGAAGAGGCGGGGGAGAGGAAGAACGAGAGAGGACAAGAGAGAGAGAGAGAGAGAGCAGGGGAGGGAGGGAGGCCAATGCCGCGACTTCCCCTTTCCGCCTTGGCACCGACCTCCGCAAGGCCTCCGCCGGCCTCCCTCCTCCCTCTCCCTCCCTCCCCGCTCGCTCTCTCTTTTCCTTTCTTTCCTTCTCTTTTTCTGCCTCCAGCAACGGTTTTTGTTTTCGTTGCCGGAACTGTACCGGTGGATTGCCGGTACAGCTTAGAACGGCCGAAACCGTCCGATTTGGAACAGTTCAACCGACTCTGCATAATATTTTTTTAAATAATAATAATTCAAAAAAGAATCAGATGAATGAGTTTCCCATAATGCTCACAAAATTTTGAATAATTATCAAAAAGAATCAAGCATATTTTGAGAGACTTTCTACACCTTAAAGAATTTCACCACTCATGACAAAGTAAAGATTTCCATGGACAAAGCAAGAGAACAAAACATGAAATTAGTTCCTTTTTTTTTCCAGCAGGAAAATAGGAGTGGAAAATCCCAGATAAAATTCAATGACTCCGTGAAAGTGAGCAATTATGTTGTAGAAGAAGTTGACTCTTCCCGTCAATTAGCAATGGTGAGCTGAGATTATAGCCATTGCATTTCTTTCCTAACAATTCCCATCGGTCTCGTTTAGTTCGTTGGAAGAGGAGGGGGAAAGTATGGTCAGCGGAAAAAATAAAGAAATGTCTCATGTTTAATGAAGTTTTCAAAGAAGAGAGATACGAAAGTAGCTTTTCTATGACAATAAGATTTCCACATTTCATAGAAAAGAAAATCCCATGCAGGATATAGGAAAATGACTTTCCATGGGCTGGGAATTGGAGTTTTTTTTCCAAAAAGTGCCCTTAAGATTTTAGATAGAATGAGGAAAGGCCTTTTTATTAAGAGCATAACATATATTTTATACAATTTTTCTAAAAAAGTAGATGTTCAACCAAACATAAGCAACTCCAAAATGTGTCACTGTCTCATGGTCAACTAACTATGCAAAAACCACTTTTTCAAACATGATATATCCTAAGTATTAGTTTTCCAAAAAAAGCACTTTAGTGAAAAAAAAAAATCTTCCTGCGAAGCAAGCGAGTCTATCAAATCTTCAAAAAATCAATAGATTTCACTTTCATAAACCAACCTAAAATCAGTCTCACAAGAACTTCCAATTTTTCCATAACTACCAACACACAATGCACGAACCCACTGTGAGGGAAACCAACCCACTCGCTTGACGATAAAATTTATGCGTACATTCATAAAACCCAACAGCATCAATCAATCGAAAAAAAATAAAATATGCAATTCTCCCTCCTTTTCCTCTATTTTTTTTGTAAAAAGAAAAAAAGAACTTGTCTCTAGGGATACCAAATTGCATGCTATCCAAGAGTACAGTTACCATGCGAGAGAATTGGCCATGTTGATGAACTATTTATGGGATTTCAAGAATGGATACCTGTAGATTGCCCGGTCTAACAAGGGGCCGTCATAGAGCCACCGCCGCCGGTCCACTGCTGCAAGAAAATCCAGCTGCCGCTTGGCGACCGAGACAAGATCTTCACTAATGACGATCTTTTGGGCCTCGAGCCATTCCAATCCTTGCTCTTTCTCCATTCTTTCTTACTTAATCCAAGAATATAACTACGATTAGACAGAGACATCATTAGACCAGGATGGTATCAAACTAATTAAGAACTCGGATGTCTTCATACCCTGAGAAATTAATCCGAATACATTGTTTGGAATACATGCAAGACTTCTCAAGCTTGCAACTCAGATTTTAATCTTTTAAGACATAACTTTCTAAAAGGAAATCAAAAGAATAATTCCATACCGATGAAAAGATGATTTTTGGTTTCGAATTCAAGAAGAGGATTAAGGAGAGAAGTGACCTCGCCAGAAAAAAAACCACGAAGGCGAGAGAAAGGGTAGAAGGAAGAGCGGTGGAAGTGGCGCTACTCCACGGAATTGAGGGAAGACTTCCCCTGTTTTCCTTGGAGAAGAGGAAGGAGAGAAGCGAACGCGATTGTACGTCAATACGACCCGGAGTGGTGGTCCCACACACCCCGCCCAATATTAAGTTTTATCCTCCGGGCTAAGCGCATACATACCATTCCCGCGCATATATTACTATTAATGTAGGTGATCGTCACTAAAATTTATTATTTAATATATAATAATATCATTTAATTAATATTAATATATGCCGCAATAAAAGATATACTTGGATGATTAAATTAAAAATTTAATAAAAATTCGTGTATTAGATTCGGACAATCAACAAAATCATAGCCTAGTACAAATCTATATTCATAAATGCTTTAAATAGTTTTAGAATAAGAAGGCCAAATTTTATTGAAAAAAAAAAAGCTTTGCATTAAAATATGTATATATATATATATATTTTTTAAAACCAATTTTTAGTTTTTATATAAATTTAATATTAATTTGGAGATTCATCTAACGTTGCCGTAGAGCAAAATTATCTCCTCTTTTTCTTCCAATCTCTGAAATATATGACATCCTGAATTAAAGTAATTGTTCTGCTACTTATGTGCATTATACTCCCATAGCTTGTATTATATGACAAGTAATTTGCTGCATGGGAATTATTTTGTTCCTGCAATAACTTGTGCAAATTAGGTTCAGAAATTGGAGAACTGTAAAATGAGTAATTGTGCGAATCGTAAACATGCATGTTATGGCGGTCTATGCAAAATTTGTGCAGTTTTAACATGAGATGGTGCTTAATTATCACCATGAAAGTCATTTTATAAAAAATTGAAGCGAGAAAGGATGCACGTAATCACTAAAAAAGACTGACGCACAATCGCACGCCACTCGCTGCCTTCGAGAGGCCACTTGTCCCAAGACGGCATTGGCGGACACGGAGTCAGGTTGTACTTTGTGCAGTACACAAACAGACAAAATAATTGTGTGCAGTACATAATAGTACAAGTTGAAGGAAGGATTGGATGCTGAGCTTGTTACAGCCATATGGTACCAGTATTGGAGGTAACCAGAGGCGGCCCAATACATTTCGGAGCCTAAGACGAATCCAATAAACAAAATCTTTTTTTAATAATAATTTTTTTAATAAATATAAAATACTTAAAAAAATATATGAAAATAAATAGCTATCAAGTATACTATTTCAACAAAGATATAAGAATCTAACAAAGATAGACAAAAAGTCTCTTTAATTTAATATAATTCTTAAATGGAAGCATATAAAAATAATTACTCTAAATGAAGGGCCATGAAACTGATTAAATAACTAGATAATGCTTGGTAATACTGTTTACCATGTCAAGCAAGAGCCGAATAGGAAAAGGCCATCCCATGGCACTTCATGGTCAAGGTAAATAAAAGAATTTGTCCAATAAAGGAACCTCTCTTAAGTAGGGTTATTATGGGAAATTCACTCCATCTAATTAATAAAAGTCCCATCCCACCATCTTCCCTTCAAGTGAGCACCCAAGCGGCAACTGCAACATCACAAGTTCACAACACAGCAGCCATTCAACCCCCTCCCTCCTTTTCTCTTTCTACCACCCAAGAGGGGAGAAGAAATCGAGAGGAGAAAACTAAAAAAATCTCCACCCTCCAAGAAGTCCATCTCCAATCCCCCCTATCTTTCTTCCGGATGGCCTAGCTGGATCAGGAGTAATGTGAGGGAAGGAAAACCAAGACCAAAACCAAAAAAGAGAAGGGATGAAAGATAAGAGTGGCTTCAGGCGTCTATCAAGCCAACCAAATCCCTTCTCTCTCTCTCTCCCCACCCAAAACAAAACTACTGTCCCCAACATCCCAAATTGCCCCTCTGCAGGCCAGGAAACTCTCCACCTCCCTTCCATCAAGGGGGAAGACTCGTAGCCAGCTCCTGATCCCGTTTTATAGGAGGCCTTTGCTTCCTTTTGGTTAGCCTCCCGGGGCCTTCCATTGGCCCGGGGCCTTAGGCGACCGCCTCGGTTGCCTAGGGCTCGGGCCGGCCCTGGAGGTAACATGGCATAAAATCTACCCAACTACCATGAGTTGATACGTGGCAAATAATTTTAAATAAATTTAAATTTTGAGTGGCTAGCAATTAAGACTGTTGCTGCTAGAATCTGAATTGAGGTCGGTAAGCGCCCGAGCTATATTAAGATCGGGTGGTTTCGAGGTGAAAGGCATGCCAATCGAAAGCTGAAGAGTAGCTTCTGAGCGTCGATGGACCAAAGTTTCCACTTTAGAAAGTGAACATAGTCTGCAAGAAAGACTACCTGCCGGAAAGTTTTCTGCAAAAAAATTCCTCGGATACTTAAGCCAGTAGGATCTAAAGCAATAGTGCGAAAAAGGAGAGAGAATGAGAGCGAAAGAATGCTCAAGATAAAATGTTCAAGTGTGCTTACTTGAGGGTCCCTGGTCACCCCTATATATAGGTAGGGGCGAGTATTTGTTATCTTATTCGTTAGGAGGTGCAATAATTGCATGGCAACAGCAATTCGTGATATATCCTCGATATTAATTGCGTTGATTATACATTTATAGGCAAGCTGAGTTTGCTAAGTAATTGCAACTCCTTCAATGGTCTTTGGTGTTATTCTACGACCGAACCGACCAGAATGGCAAGTCGGCTACCAAGGCTAGGAAGATCGGGATAGCCCGAGATTAGAATGACTTATATTCTCTCTATCAAAGAGGATTTAGAAATGGAAGGATGGTTGACTCATAAAAATAAAGGTTATAGCTTATAAGAAAGGAGTTATGGCTCATCCGTTAATTTTCATCTCTAAATTTTGGTCAGTTCTATTGTTGTGCTCTTTCCTGATGACCCTGTTTATTGCAAGGATGAGATTAATTAATCTTCACTTGATGACGTTCCTGACATATGTTTAACATGTTGACATGTAAGTCTTCCAAATTAGAAGTGTTCCGTCGACCCACCATCACCTCTAAAAATAAATTAATTAATAAAGAAATAATACAGAAATGTAGGACTCATATTTTATTTACGGTAACATTAAAATATCATGGCATCGTATGATTCACTTATGAAAAATGATCTGCTTGTCATAATAGTCATGATACTATGTACCTCATCATCATTAGTGACAATGATTTCTCCTATATTTTGACATTATTATACTACGAATAAAACTGTAATTACTTCTACTTCAACATGATATTAATGATTATCTTCGTACTTCAATGTATAAATCTTCCTAACTATAAACTAATTTTTATTGCAAACAGGACATCACTATCCATTGCAAATTTGCTTAAAGAATGGTTCTAAGTTGTCACTTTAACACTTTGTATGGTCTACTTGTTGGAAAATTTTATTTTCCAATTTTAAAAGACTTAATTTTTTTAGGAAGTTTTAATTTTCATGGTTCAAAATTTTAAAACTACATTCCTAATAGTCTCACATTGGATGATAAAATGCAAGTACTCTTGTGTTTATAGATCAGCGTTAATCATGGGCTGGGCTTTGAATCGAGCTTTTTTGAAATTTGATCATTTCCGTGCCCAAGCCTCTATATTATAGACATCCAGTTCATCCAAGTGTATTTTGGGCCTTTTTAGGACCATGAATTGGTGACTTCACTCGTGGGCTTGCTTAACCAGTATGGTTGTGTCGTGCATGCGTGCATACATGTCTGGCACATTTTGCCACATTCCTCTTTGAATTTAACTGTACATTTTATAATCAATAAGCAAAAGAGGGTACTCGTGGACTGATTGAGACTGCAAAGCGAAAGAGCCTTTCCAATAGAAAGGAAAGCATCTTGTAGACAACTCGGTAGAAAGGAAAGGCCTATGCACTTACATGACTCCTGCAAATTTTACCGTACCTATACCCAGAGCCAATGCCCTAGCGATTCTACCATCGTGTTACAAAACGGGAGCTCGTGTGGATGGACAATTATCCACACTTGGCTTTTCAGATGCAAGTAAGAACGTGCTTCGGGGTTAGGTGGTTGTAAGGGCGCGCTCTAATCCCAGATGTTTGTATGATAACAGGTGCTTTTGCCTCATTCATTCAAGAAAATGAAATCCACAAGTGCAACTGCAACTGCATATGGTGGTTGAGGCTAGCGTTAATAGACTATTAAAATCTTTATGGGTCTCTCTGACGGTTACCTAGATTGAGCCTATAAAAAGGCTCTAGATCCTGGATCTTAGTTCAACACATCTAAACCTAGATTAGACCTTGTGCCACTACATTGAGAGAGCACCCATTAGCATTCTTTTTCTTTGATTTTTCCTTCAATTTTCCACCAAATTCCATTCCTTTCTCAATTTCATAAGTTTTTTTTTTTATAGTTCTTCATGGGCAGCTGAAGAAGAGTCGATTGGAACAAGCTTCTCATGCGATCGTGTTCGTAATTGGAGATTTTGGTTTGAGTCGGATTCATCATAATTTGGGGACGATCTCACTGTAGACCCACACGGGAGGGATGAATTTCATTTTTAAGATAGTATTTTCACACATCTCGAGCTAGAGACACCTATTTTTTTCTTTGTTTTTTATAATTTGTATTGTTATTATTCTTTTGGCAAGCGTCCATCCCAAATTACGGGATTACAGCTCATTCGGTTTGATATAAGTGAGTCAAGCGGGTGTCCACTTCGCCGTAGTGACCTTGGCTCTCGGAGGTTGGGGTTTCTTTGAGCAATTTTTTTCCTTCGTGGGTCATGCTGGAAACCTACTTTGGCTCTGCTTCGAGCCACCTATATACGTACTCAAAATTGGCTTCTGTTCAGGTCAACTGAGTTCAGATAAGCCAAATACAAGCAACCAAATAGGCCCTTACTGATACTAGTATCACGGTTAGCTATCTATTTACAACGGTTGACATCTTTGATAAGATTGTTCGGCAGATCTACCAAATACTAGGAAGCAGAAGACATTTGCTCTTTATGTGGATCAATTTAGAGGGAAGCAAAAGAAGATGATGCAATAACAAGAAGAAGAAGAGTGAATTGCTAGGTGGCTACAATGCATGCAAAAAGGGTCATAAGGTACTGAATTTTTTTTTTATAGCAAAATATTGTTAAAGACTTTGATCATTACTTAAATAAAATCCTATGAATGACGTATGAATGGTGTGCGAGCGCGAGTTAGAGAGGGATCTAGAAAGTATAGTGGAAGGAGCGAGGACGCATGACACGCGGTCGGTTGCGCATCAAAGAGGAAGCGGACTGTGTTAGCTCGGGAGTCGGGAGTCAGGACGGCCGAGAAAGCGTATGAAAGCCGGCCAGAGTCCGAACCGCCTACTTGTCCCGCAAAGAGACGGGCGGAGATGTCCCGCGACTACGACACCGCGGTCTCCCTCGCACGCATCGCCGCCGCGTGCGACGGCGCCTTCCTCGGCGTCGCCCTTGCGATCTGCGCCGCTAGGTCCTGGTTCAAGTACGTCGCCACCACCTCCGCCCTCCACCGCATCCGCGACGCCCCCGCTGCCCACATCTCCGACCTCCGCTCCCTCCTCCCCGGCGACCCCGGTTCCGACGTCGAAGGACGGCTCGTCGTCGTCCGCGGCCAGGTCCAGCCCCGCCCCGCCGTGGAGTCGAGCTTGCTGGCCCCCAAGAACCGCGGCGTCTTCGTCTCTGAGAGCTCCGGCGAAAGGGCCGTCGTCGTGCAGCACACCGAAACGGTAAGCCCTCTTTGTCCCCTTATCCATTTCTTTCCCCTTTGTAATAGATTAGATGATGCGTGATGCTAGGGTTTGGAGTTGTAGTTCGAATACTTTCAAGAAATTAGGATTTGGATTGGTGCTTTGAACCCCTTTGAAGAAACTGGGGTTCCGAGCGGAAGAAGTCAGTAGTTCTGGTTCGAAGCACCATTCAGTTGGATTATCAAATAAATTACGTTAATCACTAATAATCTTTCAAACCGCTGAACCCATTTTACCGATTTAGCTTTCCGTCTCCATTTGTTTTGATTGTATGCTAATTCAATTGACATATTATATTGACTTCTTGTAGAGGAGTTTTAACATTCTATTGCATGCATCAATCTTCTAAATTCTAACCCCCTTTTTTTTTAAAGCTGAATATTTATTCCTTTAGGGAGTCAAATGCAGAAGTTGCGTATACCATTTGTAGAATCATCTCTTAAAACTTTGTAATTGAGTTTTCTGAGACGGTAAGCTATTATATCTATCTTTATTGTCGCATAAATTGATTTATATGAGGTGAAAACACTATAATTTCAAGTCTGCACCACAAAGAAGTGCAAGTAAGTAATTTATTAGTGGACAAGGCACAGTTGATTTCTGGGATGATGTAAACTTCACCAGTCCTACCAGCACCTGCCTCTGTTATCTGCTTCAGTAGATATGATGCCACAAATCTTTTGCATTGTGTGCGAGATAATGAAGAGCTGGCAAACCAACCATATGTCTGTTTTGTTCAATTAGCAAGTGACAACAAAGAGTCGATGCCATGTTATAGAAGGTTCTTACTTCTTGGTATAGAAAAAGATACCTGTATGGGGCTTGGTCTATTAAATGTACGTGTGTGAAAAGTGTATGTTTTCTCCTAATGCTAGAAAATGCATGTAATATGAAAAATTGCATCACACACAAGCAGTTTGAGCTTCATAACATGCTAAATCAAACAGACGTTCATCAAATAAAAATAATAATAAATAATTAAAAATTGAGTAGGTATAGTGCAAGCACACTTGCACATTGACATGTGTAAAGGTGTAGGCAAAAAACTCGGTCTGAACTAGAGTTTGACTAGGTATTGACATGAACACCTTGGCTTGTTATGTGCATGCAATATAATTTTTCTCAAAGTTCTTAAGGCCCTAATCTTGAAAAGCTTCCATTCGTATAATAGGATGGAGAAAATCATGGCCCTTCTCCATGTGGGACTGTCCAAAGTTGCAAAACTTTGACGTTCGGTGCTTTACTTTCAAAATTATATGATATAAATTTGAATTGCATATACTTTTCCTTCCATTTCTTGAAATGATGGCCCACACCAAAGTTAAAGTCAAAGTGGATGTCTCTACAACATCTGAACTAAATTCTTCTTTGAAATATTCTTTTCTCGCACCTCCCCAATAATATGCTTTCAAGCATTGGGTGTTATATATTTTTTCATCTGGGATTTAGGTTTAATGTCAAATGTTGCTTTGCATCTTGTGTTTTGATGTTATGAAGTGTCTGTACAATGAATGGAGGGGCATGTTTGGATGGAGTTTTGATCTCCATGCGCTCTTTGTGAAATCCTTGAAAGAGCAAAGGTCAAGCTCATTGAGAACGGTAAGCTACCAATGTTACCCAGATATACATTCTATCTTACATAATTTACATTATGACAATATATGATGAATTTCTGCCTGTATGCTTTTGTAGGTACCATTTGCTCTTGTGGAAGGTGGCCAATGGCCCCATTCTGGTTATGTTCATGTTAGTTTGGATGGTTCAGCTCATCCAATTCCTCTCACCACAGTTTATCATCACTTGCGCCCTGTTCAGGCGACTCCATACACATTCTTCCAGGCCATCTTTGGCAGTGGGTTTCCAGTAGGTTCTTGTTCTGCTCTTGTTGCTTTTTCTAATACTGTTTTCTTTCTTTATTATGCCCGTTTTTGGATTCATGCTATTCTCATTTTCTTACAGCACCTTTGATTGAATAACTGTGGTTTTGAAAGGTTGCATTGTTGCATGAAGAAAAGATCCTTCCAGTTGGAAAGGAAATCACTGCAGTTGGCATTTGCAGAACGCGAGATGGAAGTCTCGAGATAAAATCATGTGAAGAGCTCCCTTATTTCTTGTAAGAATCTAACTGAGGGTCAGGCTTTTACATTTCGTTCATGTATATTTCTTTGTGGCAGAACAGATGTTGGTTTATGCATTCTTTGTAGTTTTTCTTTCAAAAAAAATAAAAAAAAAACTCATGATTCTTCAATGACTATTAACTTTGTGTCCACCTGAAGAAAAGACCCTATTTATTTTCTGTTAGCTGTAAACTATTATTTGCTGAAAGTTATACTTTCTTATTTATTGTAACTACTGATCTGGTGTCACCAATGCAGATCTGATATGACAAAGGATGAAATTGTAGGTGAACTTGCTACGAACTCTGGGATTCTGTTTTGGAGTGGCATAGTTCTTGGAACAGTGTCCATTGGTATTTTGAGCTATTCCATTATCAGGTATGATGAGGGAACTTTATTGTGAATATCAACATAATTTATGCTATTTTGATGTTGTGAAATTTCTTCCCTCTAATTACAAATATCTATGGAGTAAAGTCTGTTTTTTCAAAAACATATTGTAATATTCATCTTCAGTTAGCTTCTATATTGAATGCTATTTTAGTTTTCATGACTACATGCTGAGTTAACAATGACACCTGGCAGATTAATATGTTTCCATGCCAAAAGATCTCAATAATATTGCTGGTCTTAGTGTTCGTCGTAATATAATGTGAATAACTTGAAGGAATCTTTGCTTTTTATGGTAACCAATACTTGTGACAGTAAGTGAGCACCTAGCATTCTATGCAAGGGAAATAGTATATAGGAGGCAAGATGAACTGAGGGGATGCAAGGTGTGGAAGATCTTTATACAAGGGCACTATACCTAACTATGTGGAACTAATGGTTTGGTGTGCTTGACAGATCTCTGAGATAACAAAATATTCTCATGCGTATAGAAGGAGTGGCTAGATCTTGACACATGGTGATGTGATAGCAAACATGGATATAATCTATTTATTTTATTAAAAAATATTTTCTACTCTGTAGAGTTGATTTCATAAGAGAGGAAAATAGAGTCAGTTTATATACCGAATTTTTTTCTTAGAGAATTAAAGAGTTTGCATGACAACTATAATTTCACCATCTCATTGATTTCCCCCTAGTTTTGAAAGTACATATTCTTAAGCATAAAAAGCGAGAATTGGTTGAGATCCAACTTTTGTTGGAATTTGTGAGTTAAAGAGAATCTGGCTTGTTAGAGTCTGATATATTATCAAAATCCTCTTTCTAGTATTTTGACTATCACATCTTTTATTTGTAGGGACATGTGGAGGCTTCTGGTCTCTTTCCCATTTCGAGAGAGGAGATAGCTTGGTTTCGAAATCCTTTTCCTTAAGGTCATAGTGTTGGAAGTGGCCTCCACACTCCCCCCCCCCCCCCACCCCCCGTCTGACCCTCTATTGTGTCCTACCAATTGTCCTAAAACAAGACAGCCAACAACAGAATTTGAAATTAGAGGCGATGAATGTTCAAGAAGAATCTTCAATTAGGATGCCTTACACATGGAAGAATTATCTGAACCCAGGATTTCTTAGGTCTTAATTGAATAGTCAGTATAAACCTACAACTAGAGTTGATCAAATAATGCACACAGATCTCTGTAGACAGTGATCTGAAATTGAATAATCTGATATAAACCGACAACTAGATTTGATCAAATAATGCACACAAATCTCTATAGACAGTGATTTGATCTATCACCATACAGAAGTAGAGAGATAAACAATAGAAGAAGAAGAAGAAGATTAAGCTAGATGAGAGAGGAATAAGTAGCAGAAGATAAGGAAAAGAGATGATGGTTTAAGAGAATAATAGATGATGATGAAGAAGAAGAGTGAGTGTAGGGAGAGAGGGCCAAACTTAGCCAACAAAATTCCATACAAAAATAACTCAATAATCTTCATAAATTCGTCACTTTATAGAGGCCCATATTTATAAACTTTGAGACATCGAAAAACTTTGCTTGCTATCCGACAAAGGATTCTTTGACTTATCTATGATGATCCTAGAACTCCTTTTTTTGTAAATTGATTCCATAAAAGATGTAATTGATCTAAAATTCTCTATATCCAAACTTTCCAAATAATAGTTAAGAAATTAAATCATAACAACTTTGCAACTTATTTGACCCAATATATAATTGAACGAGGACTCTTACACACCAATCTTGCAGAAATCAGGATTGTAAAGCTAACTATAAAAAATGCATAAGAAAAAATCCGCAAATATAATAAGATATTTTTTTTGTCCTTCATCATTCACTTCTTCTGCACAAGATTGCGTCCATGCAATCTCTTGAATGGTGCTCATACAATCTCTACTGTTGGATTTCCAATAATTGATGATGGAGTTCCACACACATTTCTCTTGAAATCAAAATATAGGATGACTACTGAGGTGCATTTCGATCCACCGCTTGAAGGCTTCCAAGTATCCAATGTACCCCATAACATGAGGAAGCACAAAAATTGGCTCAGTATGTGATGGCGGACCACTGCAGGGAGAAGAGAGAGAGGAAGAAGAAGAGAAGGAGGAAGAAGAAGTTATAGAGACGCAGAAAGAAGAGAAGAGGAGGAGGAGGAAGAAGAAGCAGAAAGAAGGCTAGAATTTTTTTTATTCAATCATTCAATTCTTCTAATTCATGAGCGGGGTGGCCCTTATATAAGCCTTACATTATGAATTGACCAAGTCAACAATTAACAACTAACCAAACTTGGACCTTCAATTAATTGACTAAGTCAATTAATTGATTACATACCAAATTAAACCTTACTAACATTAGACCATTAAACCAATTGATCACACCCAAAGTTGGACCATTATAATTAGGTCTTACATTGATCAATTGATCCAATCGCTTGACTCAACAACCAAATCGACTCAAACAAAAGCAACTGATAAGGCAATAAAAGAAACATGACACAGACTCGAATGGACCCAATCCAGGGCCTGACTCAATCTGGTGGCTCAAGAGCATCTCCTAGCCACAATGATGCCAATCTATGGTGCGAACGCGAGCGAGTGGCTCTGAAGGCACGATCATTGGAATGTAGGGCTCTAATGTCCTCATCAGTATGTGTCATCATAGCATTGGTTCTCAACGTTAATTACTGAGTTGGAATTAGTTTTGCCTTCAACAATCAGATCTTCTGGATGCTCTTTTGATGGTTTGATGAAGTTATTGAAGATCCCCTTGTGGCTTGATAGGCTCGATGCCAAGTTTTTGTTTAATTGAATCATTATTTGTTTGATCTTTGCATGGCAAATCCTCGGTTTTAGGTTCTTGTTGCAACTCAACTTGGGCTTTTGTTGGAGAAATCTGCTTTAGAACCTCTAAATGATTAGAAGCTCGTGAAGATGAAATCATATAAGTGTGATGCCCGAGGCCTCGGGCTTCTAAAGGTGCTTACAACAAATCCTTTACTGTTGCAGTATCAGTTTTGATGGATGTTATATCATAACACATTTGCCCAAACACCTTATTCTCATATTTGATATGTTGATGAAAGGCATCCATCCTGAAACCTAACTCGTTATTTGATAACATGATGAAAGGGTGGGAAGAAAGAAGAGGATACAAAGGAGATCAAGGGAAAGCACGGAGGAAAAGAATAGGACCCTTTAGCTCCAATACTAAATTGATGTAGGACTATTTTAGGGATTGTCTACAATAGGTGCGGTGGCCCTAAAGTCAGGTTGAATTAGGACAACAAGTACTTTTGTTACTTGCTATCTAGAATCTCAAAACAGGACAACAGGCAACAGAATTTGAAATTAGGGGCAGTTGTTCATGAAGAATCTTCTTTAGGGTTCCTTACACGTGGAAGGATTAGCTAAATCAAAACCTAGAGTTTCTTAGGTCTTAATTGAATAATCCAATATAAGCCTACAACAAGATTTGATCAAATAATGCGCACAGATCTCTGTAAACAATGATCTGACCTATTGACAACACAGAAGAAGTAGAGTTAAACAGTGGAAAAGGAAGAAGATTAAGATAGCCAGGAGAGGAATAAATGGCAGGAAATAAAGAAAAAGATAACAGATTTTGAGAGTAATAAATGAAGAACAAAAAGATAGAGAGAGTAAGGAGGGCACCAATCCTGGGCAGTGGAAATTCACAAAAAATAACTCACTAAGATTCATAAATTCGTCACTTCACAGAGGCCCATTTTCATAGTCTTTGAAACAATAAAAAACTTTTGCTACCCAAGAAAGGACTGTTCAATTTATCTATTATGATCCTAGGACTCTTCACGTAGATTGTTTCTGGAGAAGACTGTTAATCAATCTAAAATTCTGCTATATCCGAACTTTCCAAATAATAATTAAATTAAATCTTAACAACTTTCTAGCATATCCGACGCAATATATAATTAAACTAGGATGCTTAAACACCAATCTTACTCAAACCAGGACTCTGAAACTAACTCTCACAAAACCTAAGAAAAACATCCGAAAATACAAGAATATATTTTGCTCTCCATCTCTCTCTCTCCCCCCCCCCCCTCCCTCCCTCAGTTGCTCACTCCCTTCTTTGTTCCTCCTCCCACTTTCCCCTCTGGCCTCTGCATAAGCTCTTGCTCTCTCCACTTGGGCAGGGCCTAGATGGCGTCGGGCCTATTTGTGTTTGGGCTAAGCTCAGGTTTATTCTTGGGCCTAACCCATCGGGCCTTTGTGTTCAGGATGAGCTTAGGTTTGCACTTGGGCCTAACCTTGCAAAAAGGTTTTGGGCCTAGGCCAGGTTCGGAGCTTGAAAAGTATCAACTGGGCTGGGCATGTGTTGCATGGAAACCCTACTCGACCTTGGCCCAGTTCCAACTCTACATGAGGACTTTTCATGGTTAGAATTGGATTTTAAGAAAAAAAAATTAAATACATGTCACGCTAATGCCTGCTGTTTCTTTCTCACATACCCTCATGTTAGGACACTCTAAGAAGTTTGCTTTATATATAGTGCAGATAAAAACTATATGAGAATCGATGACAAATTTGTTATAAAAGGACAGAAGTTCAGGGGGAATATGGTGGCTGAGGCTGTTGGTCCATTTGGAGGAGACTTACCCCAAGAATTATTTTTTCTGTCCTGTTTTCATTCTATAGAAGGATGTAGAACTAGATGAACAAGGCAATCAAAGGACTGACAGTGCCTTACAATTACATTAGATAGTATGAGAACAGTCATAAGTTGATCGTACCCAACATTGTTATCTTTTGGTGGGTATAGTGAAGTTTGGAGAAAGATTTGAATGCGTTGAAGGAAGTCTGGAAGTAGCAATGGAGTATGAACTATAAAGTGAGGGGAACTATCTAAGAGAGTTTCAACTACTGCAATTCAAGCATTAAATTCATATTGAGGAAGGAAGCTTGAGTTCAAGTTGAAGGATTTAAAAGATGAAGGGAGATGGTTATCTTTTCAAGTATTGCTGCTTTAACTGATTTTCCTATATTTTTCAAGTTTCAAAAATTAGGTTTTGGTTTGGTCAGACTAGATGAGTTTCTGTTTTGGCAAGTTTGGCAGTTTCAGTGGTTTGAGTCCTAGTTCAGCAGTTCTTGTCGAAACTTCTAGACAAATCCAAAAAAACATCGATTGAATGTAGGGAAAAAATAATCAGTCAAGATTAGTTAGATATTGTTTTAAATAGTTTAGGGCCTTTAGATACTAATTTTTGGCAATTTCATATTGAAAAAATGTTTGGAATGAAATTTTGAAATTAAATTACTCAAAGATCATGTTTAAAGCCTAGTAATCCATCTTTTTTTTTTAATATGAACTAATAATAGATGCATCAATGAGATCCGACCTCTAGGATAGCCATACTTCTGACCATACATTCGCTTTCGCTCTAAATTTTCTTTGGAATGTAAAGCTGCAATGCTTCCAATTCTTCCATTCTTCTCAAAACTTATAAACTCAAATCTAATCAAAAGAAATGAAGAAATTTAAAAATTAGACTATGACTTAAATTTGTGTCCATAAGTTAATTTGGCTGAAACTCCAAAATGAACCCAGTGTCAAATTGGTATAAAACTTAGAACCATGTTATATTCACTAACCAGCTTTAGAGTGGAAGACCAGGCTGTGCTAGCACCACTGCTCAACTACTGCACATGTATTGTGATTAAAAGGCATCAAGCCCTTCCTCATATGCCTGACATAATTCAGTAACATTCGATATGAGGTAGTAGCAATTTAGAACTCCTATGATCGTTAAATTGCTACTGCCATGTGTCTTTGAGCAGATAGCACGTGTATTGTGATTAAAAGGTATCAAGCCCTTCTCATATGCATGACATCATTTAGTAACAAGCAATATGAGGCAGAAGCAATTTAGGACTCTAATGATCATTAACTTGCTATTGCCATGTGTGCTTTGACCAGATACTAGTTTTGTCTTTCCATGCAGTGAAGGCTGTTTCACTGTCCCATGATCTTTCCTTGTTGAGTTCCATTGCATTCATATTCAATAATAAGAGAATGTAAAATATCCTCCAAAGTTCACCATATTTTATGCATACAAAAGCACTCAATTATCAACTCTTTCATGGCTGTAATCGGCGAGATGTGCTTGTCCAGGGTTTGGGACTGCCTGACCTGTCCGGATTTCTTGTATCTCAGGGCAATGGCCACCCACAATGCCCTTGAAACAATTTTTAACCTCTTATTGGCATTATATTTCTAGTTATAGCCAATTTAATGTAGCTACTGTCAGTAAATGGATTCAAGCCAATATAGTAATACATAGGCAGTAAATGGCTTGAAGCCAGCATTTTTACATCGAATTTGCTGGAAAGCAAAATTTTATTTATCCTTTAATCGGAACAGCATTTGGCTTAAAGCCAATGTAATATGTAGTCAGTAAACGGACTAAAGCGAGCACCTTTGTGTCAAATATTTTGGAAAGCAGGAACTTAGATGTAGCTCAACAGCATTTGGCATAATTTTGTAATGGACTAGCTTATAAAACAAGATAGAGTAAGAGTTAGATTTATTCCAATTTTATTGATCCTGCTACAGGTATTGGTGGAGATGGAAAGAGAGGAGATGGAGGAACCAACAATTACTTGATGAAGCTTCAGTCAGTGATGATGAGTCTGAAGATGTACCGGATGGGGAACTATGTGTCATCTGTCTAATGAGGCAAAGAAGATGTGCTTTTGTTCCTTGTGGACATCGTGTTTGCTGTCCCCGCTGCACAATAGATGTTAAGATTAGTTCATCACCGAAATGTCCTGTCTGTCGCCAAAGCATTAGCTCTTCCATCAGGATTTATGATTCTTGAGGTATATAGACTCTTGACGCCTTGCAATATTTCTGCATATGTTTTGTTACATTGATAGAGTGAATAGGGTGGAGGTAGTCTGACCATCAATTCTGAGTGAGGATCTCCAATACTGCTAGGGTATCACAGGTTGGAACTAATTTCATATCTGACTTTTCACTGTTATCAATCAACAATTGTCTTACCTCTTTTTAGATATACAAGTCAACATCTCCATTGACTTACAAAACAAACTCTTATATCTTGTCTTGCTCCGAAGTCAGTTTCCTCTTTATTTGGCTCCACTACGTATGCTCCATCATTGTGAATAAAGAACATAATGTATGGTTTACTTGCGTGGTTTTACCTGTATCCTTCCATCACTGGTGAAAGATGAGTGATTTTACCCTTAAAAAAAAAGAGATCTGATTCCCGATCTCTAGGAATAGGTTTATTTGCAACGTATTATAACTCCTTTTTCCTCCTCACTTGTAACCATATGAAGTAACATCCATGCACAAATGTAAATACCCCTTGATGAGTAAAAAGAAAGGCCCAAAATTTTTTGGGGATCACTTGCAGCAGAAATTGCTGGAATTCATATTGTTGCGATGGTCCCCGCCTATCAGGCTTGTACAGCTTCTCAAATTAAGGGCAGGGTTGTGGTTCACTTAAACATGCAACTTGACATTTTTCTTTATTTATGCAATGCTTTTGTTGCTTTCTATGCCAGGGATGTAAAACGGCGGAAGATTGGCTATGCATGATGACCAGAGATTCCAATCCTCAAACTTTCTGATATACAAGATATACATGTTTGTTGTATATTTTAGACGATTTTTCAGTTTTGTTTCTCCTAATCGGCTACGTGGTTCATCCATTGCCTAGGGCGGTTAAGTTATTTAACCTGCTGATCTGGTTATCTACCCCCACTAAATAATCTGCTGGTCTAGTGGGTCTGTATACGTTTCAGTGATGATGTAAATTTTTGTAAATTGCAAAGATGTTATGAACTGTTTTGTTTAAGTACATTTTAATGGGTTGGTGGCATTGAATATGTGCAAAGGTTGGCTCTTTAGCATTGAATTGCAGTTGGCTCTTTCCATTAATGTTTTGAGATTTTTTTTTTTTAAATTCTTAAGAGAGATCTATCTGCACTATATACCTAATCTTCACTTTGATCTGGTCAAATCTAGATTGATATGTGAATCTGACATCAATGATCCAAACTATTGGATATGATTTACTATCTCTAAACTATTTACGTATCGGAAATTATGTGATTTGGAGATTCGTAGTATATGTATCAACTGGTTTAAAATTTGGATAGTTTAAATAGTATAAAATAATATATATTTTTTAATGTACTAAATTTATTTTGATCGTTTAATATATAGGCCAGTGGTTTTTGAATTATATGAATTTTTTTTTTTCATGTAAGTGGTTTAGTGATAGTAAATTATATTTGATGGCTTGAATTACTAATATAAGATCCTCATTGTCTAATTTAAATTTGACCGAATTTGAGTGGAGATCTATTATAGCCAATCTAGCTATATGTATGTATGTGTGTGGGGATCTATCTGCACTATAATTATCTAAGTTGTAGTAGGTTGCACCACTCAAGATTCAAGAAGCTTGGAACCTTTGGTTGGTAAGTAGAGATGTATGGCTACTTGGATAAGCTCTAGTTCATACGAGTAACAGTCATTAAAATAGTTAATATCATATTTCATACTTATAACCATTCAACTTTTTCCTAATTATTTATGATCAGCATTCTCATTAAAATGTCATTTTATTAAAAAAACATAGGTGGAATATGTCAACTCAATCACCAATGTTTGAGCTCAAGTTTGCATTGGTGGGATCACCATCCCATCAAGATCGGGGAGTAGAGATTAAATCATGGATGAAATATATATGATGTATGTTAATATTCAGCGGCCATATGTTTGAGAGTGATTATACTTTAGATCAGCAAAAACTTGGCTTGATATTACACATCAGATCGTAGCTCATGGAAATTCCACTGAAGCTCTCGTTATTGCAAGGCAGACACTATCCACAGCTACATTACATTTTATCCATCTCGTACCACAAGAGAAGCATATCAAATTCGGGTGTCCTCGCCAGCATCACATCAACTACAAGGCAGCAGAGATGGACCACCTATCGGGCGGCGGCGATGCCGTGGATGGTGTGAAATCTTGGCAGGCCCATCTCGGCCCGTAACACACTGGATCTTTCACTGGCTTCCGGTGTGTGGCTTCCACAGGGAGCAGAAGGACACGGGCTGGCCCTTCCACCAGAGCCCCACCGCGGCCTCCGCCGCCCTCATCTCCCAGTTCCCGTCGTACTTCCTCAGCAGTGCCCGCCCCGCCTCCACCGCCTCCTCCCCGAACACTTCATCCCGGAACCCTAGCCCCACCATCATCTCCCGCCACCGCTCCTTCCCCTCCTCCGGCGCCCGTCCCTCCAAAACCCTCGCCGCCTCGCCCTCCACCACCCGCCTCTCGGCGCAGTCCCTCCCCTTGAACGCTGCGCTCGTCGAGTCCAGGAACCTCCACAGCAACTCCGCCCTCCTCCCGAACTCCGCTGGGAAGCTTCCATCGCCCTCACCGGCGCGGCCGCCGTCGACCTCGCTCAGCACCATCAGGTCGGGGTTTAGTTCCCTCACCGACTGGAGCAACGCCGTCCGGGCGTCCAGCCCGCCGTGGCCCACGCGGAACTGGGCGCAGACCACCAGGATCTCGCCGCCGGTGAGGGACAGGGAACGTGGCGCGAGGGAGTCCGCCCGCTCGATTCGGAGGTTAAGGTCGATGGACTTGGCGTAGCGGAGGAGGTGGGAGGAGAAGTCGTACCCCGGCGGCGCCGCCGAGAAGGGCCCTGGCGGGGCGGCAGCGCCGGCGACGGTGAGGCGGACGAGGGCAGGAGGGCCGCCCGGGCGGCGGGTCAGCGCCTCGAGGAGCGTTGGCCACTGGACCCCGTGGGAGACGCCGATGTCCACCACGTGGAGGGGCCTTAGTCGCTGGTTGGAGTCTAGGGTTAGGGCTTGGAGGATGGAGGCGTTGGCGAGGGAGTTGGGGAGGGCGAACCAGGGGCTGACGTCGTGGAACTTGATGAGCGCCGACCGGAAGAGCTTCGGCTCCGTCGAAACGAAACACGGGGAGTCGTCGGCGGGGCCACCGCCGCGGGCGGGAACGTTCACCGCCGCCGCGATCCTGGTGGAGGAGAGGTGGCGGGTTAGAGTGCGTAGGCCGTAGGCGGCGAGGCGGTGGTTAGCGTCGCCGGACGGGGAGGCGAGCTCATGAAGAACGCATAATAAATGCTGGACTCTCGAGAGGTTGGCCACCTCGATGGCGGTGGCACAGGGGTTGAGCAAATGCTCGGCCCACCTCACCTCCTTGTTCCCATTGCCGGAATTCCCTCCATTCCCCTTTCCCTGGCCCTTTCTTCCATTCCCCGGCTTTTGGGGGATCTCGCCTTCTTCCTCGAACTTCCCATTGCGCTCGTCGCTAGCATCAGGCCCAGTTCTCCGCCGGTTTCCATGAGCTGCCACCTTGTTGGGGGTGGTTGGACTGGTGGGCAGCTTCCGTTTCTTGGAGAATTCAGGTTGTGGAAGTGACTGAGGGCTGCTGCTGGTGGTGGTGGTGGAAGGGACGGCTATGGGGGTGGTGGATGGGGGCATCTGGAGGAGGTTGGCTTGGTCTTGCTCCTGAGTCCACCATTCCGAGCCGGCAATGGATTCAGGGATGCTGTAGGGGTCATCGAGGAAGGAGGGGATGAAGGAGATGGAGTCCTCTAACCAATCTAGGAGGTGGTGGTGGTAGGTTGTTAGGTCTGGTCCTTCCTCAAAGGTCATGGTGAGAGAGAGAGAGAGAGAGAGAGAGAGAGAGAGAGAGAATGATACGAATGGAGGTTTAGGTTCTTAAAGCATTTTTGGCTCAGATAGTAAGAAGGATATCATGGTGAATAAGGTATTAGACTTGAGAGTGTGAGTGAGGATAAGATTACATAAAAAGAAGTATAGGCTCTGAAAGGGTTTTAGGTTTAGAAAGTTGGAACGGGATCATGCTGGGGAAGAGAGAGATGGAAAGAGGTTTGATGATTCTGAGCATTGACTTTAGACTTTAAGATTGTTTGGGATAGATAATTTTGGTTTCTTCTGTGGTTGGAAGCTTAAACAATAGGGAGGAGATGGTAGGAAGGGCGGTGGAATTGATATATTTTATGGTCGCGGTTGGTGTTGTGATTGGAGGTTTGAGTGTGGTTTTTTGTACTCTGCTGCAGGTTTATTAGGGAGAGTAATAGCTGTTGGTTGTTAGTTGGTATGCAAATATAATACTCGTTGTGCTCTGCATTGTATATGTGAATGATTGGGATCCAAATGACAACAGTACAAGATGTATAAGGTTGCATGACAGTGATCTGTTTGGGATTTTCAGTGGAGTATCTTGTAGATGCTGCAGACCTTGGCTTATAGAATATCAACATTTTTCTCTAAAAGGATGTATGCTGTGCATGTGTAATGTTTTAGTTGGTTATGTGCGAAGATGCATGCTGCTGGCAGTATGTCAGTTTGGAGAAAAAAAAATGTGGTTAATTTTAATTTCAGTGGTCAGCAAGAACACACTGTAATGCAATAAAATTGTGAATGAAACTTAGCAACAATATTGAAAGAGACATTCTAGTCCTTGTGGGCAGCATATATCATCTAACTTTTAACAGTCCTTGCTGGCACCATGCATCATCTGGCTTTAATACCTCTTATCTTTTCTGTGTTTTTTTTTTGTGTCAGGTTATCATCACATCGATGAACAATGAAGTTTGAACAGACGTTCGGCATCTTATATATGGAGTAGGCAGCATAACTATAACCAT
This sequence comes from Phoenix dactylifera, assembly GCF_009389715.1. Taxonomy (NCBI): domain Eukaryota; kingdom Viridiplantae; phylum Streptophyta; class Magnoliopsida; order Arecales; family Arecaceae; genus Phoenix; species Phoenix dactylifera. Next base: position 3,713,526 of record NC_052397.1, on the reverse strand, counting down.
AAGCGACAAGCAACACTCTACTATTTAGACGGTTTGATGAATTGTCTCTCGTTTCTCTCAAGCACATTATCCTTGGAGTAACTGATATTAAATTTTATCTAAAAATTAGCATGCATGTTATATTGGATCTTCCACAACTTGTAGTCCTTTCATTATGAAATCTAATATACACTCATTGGGGACATGGATCTTTGTTAGATGTAAACATACTCTCTCTTCATAGCTTCATGTGCAAGTGGCTGTTCTTACCATTTTCTTTGATCTTCATTGCACATAAACATATCATCTCAGTCTAACTCTACATTACAGTTGAAGTTGCTAGTTGGCATATAATCTTGTATTTTAAAGTAATAAACACTAGCATTTGTAGTTCATTGCCGAAATCTCTGTAGCAATTCACTTTTCCCCCTTACTTTCCTGTTAGTTCTACCTGATTTGCTCATTTGGAAAATCAACATCATCTTGCAGAGAATTTGTGTCCTGCATTCATGCTTGGATCATTTTGTTTTCTCTCCATCAACCAGCCTAACATAAGTAGATCTAGATGCAGGCTGAAGTGGATAACAGAAATAAGCATTACAACATAGAATACAAAGTAAACTTTATTTTTTTCCAAAATATGATTGCTACACTACCAGTCTACCACCATGATTGAACCTTTTACCTCTCCGAAGTGGAGAGGGGTGCCAAGCAGCTGAGTTAGGCTGGTTGGAATATTATTCTTTATTGTTATGAAAAACTGTTTTGCTAATTTTGAGGATTGCTATTACATGCAAATATCTTTACTTAGTCCATAGATTCAATCCTTGTTCCTAATATTTTTTCTAATGAGAAGTCCTGGAAAGTAGACAATGACAAACTTCAATTCCAATAATTATCTAGCAGCATATAGGAGACAAGATAAGAGGGGGCTTTGTTCAAAGATAGAGGAAGGGTGAAGAAGAGTCATTGGATGTTACTTATGGATATAGCACCGGCATTGCAATCAGTGTATTTTGAAAAGCTTATCACCTTTCAAACAATTTAAGCCTTTACCTATTTTTAGTATCTGGGCTATGCTAAACTCAGCAAAGCTTATCAATAAAGCAGGGCCAGATGTAGGGACTCTGACAGTAATATGGCTCAAAGGATAGAAAGATAAAGTGGGTGACCTATTAAGTGAAGGCTTATATCACACTCGTTACCTTATTCGAACCAGTTTGATTAGGACAACCATGATGAAGGCAGCCGCCAACATGCATGTTATTCTAAACATAGAGACTGTAATATAATTCTAGTTAGAATAATATTGTACTGTGTTTTTCACTAATTTTCTTGTTTGTTGTTAGTAAGAATCTTAGCAACATGAGACTTTGGCAAGATAAACTTCAAGTATATAGAAATATCAGCCTGGCCTATTCGTATGGACAACTTGCTTCATTCAGTGATATTTAAGAGGGGTGGGAATGAATGACTCTTAGGAGTCTTAGATCTATCTATTTGAGTAAGATAAACCCAATTGATGAGAAGCTGTTGAGTTAGTGAAAATTGTCAGGATGTGCCTCTTTGTAATTCCTTGTACTTTCTTAAAGTAGGCTTCAGTCTTTGGAACCATATTGTTAATTTGTCTTATCTTTCTTGTTATATTAACTATCTTATGCTCCTGAAAGCAAATCAAGTGAATCCCAGAAGCCTTGTTATTTTTTTAATAATTTAAAATCTTAAAGCAACTGGAGAACAAAGGGAACAAAAGAAGAAACAAGCAGCATTTCTATAGACTTTTTATTTCTTCATTTTCGATTTGTTTTCATGGATAAAGCTTGTAGTTTTTGTTCTCTTGTTTTTCTTAGATTTGTTAAGGTGCCATGAAAGAATAGAGAATGAAACAAGTGTCAAAAATTTTCAGAGTTTTATTGCATATAGTGAGGCTATTTCTCATAGTGGATGTTTCTGTGCCCTTCTTCCACTGCACTATTATGTTGCTTTCATCAATATATCCAAACATTTACTTGCATAATTTTTTCTGATTATACAGCTTAGGATAAAATCTTTCTGTACCAATCATGATTAAGAAATGTCTTCCCTCCATTCGTATATTTCTCATTGATTTGAAATTCCAGTGACCTGTGCTTTACCATTTCACTTTCATTTACTCCGCGTTCATTATGTAGCAAGGACATCAGCATGTGCTATTAGGACGTGACTTTAATCACTTCTTAATTGTCCTGCCCTGTATCTATAAAGGTTTGAAGTAACCATCTCATTTTTCAATCTCCTAGAGTGAGTTGCTCAACTTCAAGTCACAATTCGGGGCTCTCTTAATTATTCAAATAATATTTTCTTGACTGCCATCTATCTTATATTCTTATAAGGGATCGTTGAACAACAATCAAAGCTAAAGGATTGAAAAATAAATGGCGAAGAGAAGAAGAAAGGAAAATTTTGGCTTTAAGCTTTTTGCCTCGGTTTTGTATGATGTCATGGAAGAAATCATGCATGAAGAAAAATGATATAGTTCCATAAAGAAAAATAATATACTCCTGCCACGTCTATTGGTAAGGACTGGATTATCTACTTGTCATTTCTTTATCATTTGTTCCTCCTTAGCTGCAAAGGTCCTTTTCTGAAATATTTAGCTAGAAGTCCTTTGGCTCCTCAATTAGATACTCTTCTTCAAGGCATCTTTCTTAAAATATTATGTTATCCTGTATTATTTAATAGCTCTCATAAATTTGAAACATTGATGACCTTTGCTTTCACACTTGGCTTTCGTTTAGTCGGCTCCTTTTATTCATAGCGGTGACGAGCACCAGCACTGAGAGATTGCGACTCTCCTCTCTTTCCAATTGCTCTGCATCATAGAAATAAAAGGTCCATCTAGTGGTCCCATTCTTCCAAATTCTAGATTGAGCTGTATACAGCAAAAATATCACACAAGTTGGATTATCCTAATCTATCAAAAGGGATCTTTAACTGCCAACACTCTAACCTCTCTTTAAAGGTCACAGAATGACGATCAAACCTAGCCACTCTTACTTGGTCACAGAGCAGCATGAGAATTATTTCCATAGATGTTCTAAGTCTTGCATCTGTTGTGCGTCATCATGGGTGTTGGTCTAGGCAAGGTTAGTTACCACTTTCAATGAGCTTCTGTAAACTTCTGCAGTAGGATTTCAAATTATCCAGAATGCAAACCAAATAAAACGAACTATTTGAATTTCTTATATATCATTGTTTACATTTGATCTGTTCAGACAGCGGATAAAAATATTACCAAATCAAGCCTGCATATATTATTCTTAGCGACCCTTCTGCTTCTTTGCTTTTTTTCTTTGCAAATGTGCCATGATGAAGTGAAAAACACCAACACATTGCATGAACTTTTTACATTTTAATGGATCTCAGTTGCTATGACTTCACCTCTTATACCTTTTCCTATTTCACCACCGCCGCCGCTGCTATTATTATTTTGTTGATGATGTTTACATCAATGTAACACTGATTGAAATGTGCAGAGGTCTCCATCTTGAAATGGCACAAGTTTTGGGGCTTCTGACTCTTAATATAAATTCTAATTAAGCGTTCTGCTGACATAAAGCTGTCCTGAATTTTAAACCCAAGTGGCTCCGCTAATCGCTGGTTTCCGTGGCAAGACGATTAACCCCCACATTAAATTAAGGCTCAATTCCTCTCTAGTTGCCTTGTTCTGTAATTCTTGGGCAAATGATATTATTTCGATCTCAACTAAACATTTCTTAGTAACAATTTTTCATGCCTTCTGCAAGTCTTATATCAAGGAGTTCGATTAGTAATGCTTGTTATATAAAAGCATCTGCTGCTTTCTATCATTGGGAGCCCGAGTGTCAACCTGTTTTCTTTGTGGTCTCTGGTTTCTAGTCCATAGTTGCATAAAATGAGAGAAATGGAGGAGAGGGCAGGAGCCTTCAAGTTCTCACAGTATTATACATCCCACTTGATCTAATTGTCCTCCCATGTTGAGCCATAATTTTCCTTTTTAAGATGCTGAGTTGTTCGTTTCACCCATAAACGTTATAAAAAAAAAAAAACAAGCTTGTGATGGTCAAACAAATGAGTCAATCATTTGACTAGGGTCTGATATAACCTCTAAGAGTAGTTTTCCTATCTAAGCTCTACTTAGATCAATTCTTGCTCTGCAACTTTGTTAGCATATTTTCTTGCAGGTTTATTAGCACTGCTTGATTTATTCACAAGTTCGGTTGCAATCATTCCCTAGTTTTTTGACCTTAAGCGTTAAGGTGCTCGGACTTCGGCATCCATTGTTTCCAGCACCATAGGGCTGGCATTGCTTACAAGCCTAAATTCTTTTTCTCTTTAGTACGGTTAGAAAAGTGCAAAGTAAAACAATTCAATGTTAATGCTGTTTTCTTGTCATAATCACCTCTCAAAGTTAATGATCGTTACAACGGAGGAGATACAGGCATTTATTCTCTAATATAACTTTGGGAGTTATAACCATGGAAGAAGATCCTTGTATTTTTCGCTTGATAAAATATATTTATGCACAAAGTGATCAGCAGAAAAGAGAAGGTATAATCGTCTTGGCGGAATAGATTTGGATAGCGGAATAAGAGAAAATTATCCCTTCCAACAATTCTTTTGTCTATCCTTTTTCTAAATATACAAAAGTGTGATGGAAATTTTCTTCTCTTGATAAATCAAATTATTATGAAATCCAATGTACATTAAATATATTTAATTATTCTATAAGCGGCTGTCGATTTAAACTCTAATCTTGAATTCTGGATCTCACTTGAATAGATGGCAGCATGCTGAGGCAAGGCAGATTGGCTTGAGAGCCTCAAGGACAGGAAGTATTGGAGCTGAGTTACATTCTAAAACTAAGTCCTTGTGAATGTGACATCTTCCCAGTAGCATGATAGACAGCATAATTGAGATCCAGGTCAAGAGTCTTCTAATCTAAAATTAGGGTGGCCAAGGAGCAAATTAGAAGTTAAGATATGAACGTATTGGGTTGTGAAGGGCCGGGTGAATTGATGCACCTCGACGCTCTTGTTGGGCCTTCTTTCTATCCGGCCTAGTAAAAGGTGCGTTCTGCACGACTCTTGAAATCCCCCGTGTGTCCCTATCGGCCTCCAAGCTGCAACGAAACCTTCCACCCCGCAGTGGACCAAACCCGATCCCCCCCGCGCCCCCCTTTAAAAAAAAACTGCATCCCCATTTCGAACCAAAACCAGCCGCGCCGGTTTCCTCTTTTCCTCCCAGAGCGAGGCGTTAAAGAATCGATCCCCTTCCTTCTACAAACCCTATTCTTTGCTGAAGAGACGAACAGCGGAGGAAGATGGGGATTGCCAGGCTGCCGACTGAGCGCGGCCGCAAGACCGCGTATGCGAGGAGGAGCGCCGCATTGATGAAGAAGGCCAAGGAGCTCCCCATTTCGAGCGGCGTCAGCGTCGCGCGCTCTTCGCCTTCTCTCCCATGGGCATGCCCTCCGCGTTCATCAGCGACGACAGGTGAGAGTCGGACGTACATTAGTTCTTCTTCTTGTTTGATGTTAATTTCTTGGTTTCGCTTGCTTTAGGGTTCGTGATTTTCATCAATTTCTTTTTGTTTCTCTCTCTCTTTTTTTTAACAAAAAAAAAAAGGAGGAACGGCATTAGCTTCAAGATTCCTTTCCATCAAGAACGTTTCTTGATAAAAGATCTCTCCAGAAAGATGTCTGTGATCCGAAAAAGGATACGGATACTGGTACTTGATCCTTGGTTCGCCGTATGTCCGGTAATGTTGCTGATGGTATTTATTTTGTAGAAATTGTAGTTGTAATCATCCATTCTTCGGTTCACCTCATATTATAGGAATCACCGGCAAGATTCTGAAATCCGGGTAAGTAATGAATTAGAAAATTTAGAAAAAGATTTTGATGCTAAGTAATGGTTCTTTCGTTTTGAATCAGATGTTACCCATCTGGAGGTTGGTTTGATGTCAAAATGGAAGATTGTTTGCTCTGCCTGCTTTTATCACTCATCAAGTTTTCAAGGAGTGCTATTAGTAATTCTTACAGAACTAAACGAAAAGAGTATCATATGTTTCTCCTATGCAGGTGATGTTGGGGATTCTGCTGGGTGAGAGATTTTTCTTAAATCTACCATGAACGCATGCCAACTGCTCATATTGCTTGAGAAATTTGTGAGACTGAAGGTGAGGAAGAACGAAAGGAGGTGGGCTGGGAAAACGATACAGATCTTCTGGTCGCGCCTGTTCGAATATCCGTGCGACGAGTGCGAAATTTCATCTAACAGCTGGTGGCTCCGGAAGATGGGTGACCGTTGAGTCCGGAAAGGTGAAGGAGGCGACCATGGGGACGACGGACGGTTCCCGTGGGCGACTGAAATTAACCCGTCGGCGGTGGCTAAGGGTCTTCCACGGCAGTTGACGTGGACCAGTCATCGAATCTTGGGCGAGGAGCTGGAGACCCTCCAGCGGCACTTCACCGAAGTCCTTGAGTTGCAATTGGCGAAAATGGAGAAGGCCAGGAAGGCTTGGAACTCCATGGTGGTGAGTGCGGAGCTTAGAGCGGCGAGTCTCGGTAGAATGAGTCGCCGAAGCTCAACTACAAGGTCGGAGCATTTCCGATAGCGGAGGAGTACCATACCCTCTGCTTCAAGAATGAGGTGGATCGGTAAGCCGCAATGGAGAACGGGCCGTGGTTGGTGGCTGGCCAACTTTTGGCCATGCAGAGGTGGCAGCCGGACTTCGTACCTGCTATCAACACGGTGAACCGGGTAGTGGTGTGGATTCAACTCCCACAGCTCCTGCTAAAGTACTGGCAGAAGGACTCCATCCTAGAGATCGCAACAGTGGTGGGTCGGGCGTTGGTGTTGGACGGCTTCGCCGATCAACTTCAGAAACTCGAATATGCGAGGGTCAAGATCAAGTTGGATGCCAGGTCCCCTCTCAAGCCTGACGTCTTCATCAAGGGGCTAACGGAGAAGTTTTAGTAGGCTTTCATCTACGAAAATCTGCCGGTCTTTTGTTACAGGTGCGCCCGAATCGGTCATAGAGAGGGTGATTGCCAGTTCTCTTCCCCATCATTGGTTGCGGTGGAGGGAGCGGGGGTTCGGGTTGCTCCGAAGTCCATGGTTGTGGAGACCGCCTCGGAGTCCCTGGGACAACCAGTGAAGGAGTGGGATGGAAAGGATGGCCACCCAGTCTTTGGCCTGTGGCTGGCCACTGACAGGATCCGACAGCCTAGGGCTACCAAGGTGGGGAGTCGGCCGAGGAGGACGACTGGGTCACTGGCCAAGTCTGCCTCGAGGTTATCTTCCACTCAATCTGGGTCGAGTTCTCCTACAGCTAGGCCAAGCTCACCCAATTTGCTCGGAATTGGCTGGAGGAGGTTGCCAGAGAAGGAAGGCTTGGCCAGCAACTCGGGAGAGTCAGGAGAAGAGGTGGGTCAACTTGAGCTGAGCACTGAGTCAAGCTTCGGACTAGTTGTGATGTGGGTCGAGCCCAATTGGTTGGCAAGTTGGGTCGGGGGCAGGAAGACCGGGCTAACACCTTGATGACGGAGGCTGAACCAGGCCCGACCCTACTGAAGAGGGCTAGAAGCCCGCCCAAGGCGCGTGCGGAAGTTGGGCCGGGGGAGTTTGGACTGGGCAACTAGAGACCCGGATCATCTTCATCTGCTGAGGGGCACCAGGTTCGGCATGGTGATCGCGAATGCCTGAAGAATCGAAGCTCCTCCCCTCCTCCCATGGCGGTGAATGCTCGGTCTTCTCGGGTCGGAGTTGAGGGCAAGGGTGGTGCCTCGCGAGCGGAGAGGGGTGGCTTGTCTCTATTGCCCCGGGCGACGGCTGCTCCTTCGTCGTCTTATGAGGTGGCCCATTCACCGGTAGAGGCGTCCTCAGCCGGTCTGGAGGCTTCGGAGGAGTTGGTCGGGGGTCGGAGAGAGGGCGCGATAAAAGCCCCAGGGCAGGAGGGTGTGATGCGGTCCGGATCGCCCGTGGCCAGTCTGGGTGATGGGGCGTGTGGGGAAGACTCGAGCCCTGGTGGGACAGCTCATGGGCATTTGATCCGTCAATTGAAGCAGGCCTTGTAGGAGTCGGAGCGGGGAGCTACACTAGTGGTGGGTGAGTCAGCTAATAGAGGGGGGGGGGGTAGGGCATGAGGAAGAGGGCCAATCCAATCCCCAAGCTGCAGAATGAAGATCTTGTTATGAAACTGTTGGAGGGTTGGAAAATCCTTCTTCGCCCCATCCTTCCATAGGTTGGTGCAGTTACACAACCTGGCGGTTTGTGTTCTTTTTGAAACTCGGCTCTCAGAGAGGAGTCTTCAGCGTGCTAGGCAGGCTCTTCAAGATCTTGGGGCTTTTATGCAGTGGAATTCTAAGGGCTGTCGGGTGGCATTATTGTAACTTGGAGACAAGAGTGTTGTAACCTTAATATATTCAATGAATGTAAACAACAGGTAATTATGGTGATATATGAAGGCAATAGAATTCCATAGGTTCTAGCTACAGTGTATGCCAGTACAAACTTTAGGGATAGAAGGGTCTTGTGGGAAAAGGCAGCCAAGTTGATTCAACAGGGACATCCTACGGTAGTCGTGGGGGACTTCAAGTACATTGACAGCCCGCAAGAGAAGTTGGAGGGAGGCCTTCACTAACAAGAGGGAGGTCAGAGAGTTTCAGGACTTTATCATGGCCAATGGTTTGATTGATCTTGGTTTTTCTGGTCCGAGATTCACTTGGTGCAAGATCTGGCTAAGCCGAGCAAGAGTCTGGGAGAGACTGGACGAGCATTCGCCACTGTCGGGTGGGTTCAGAGCTATTTAGACTACCATGTGATCCATCTTCTCCGAATTGCCTCGAACCACTGCCTGATCCTGGTTAGTACCTCTCACCTACCCTTTATCGGTGTCCTTTTAGATTTGAGAAGTTTTGGCTCTTATACCTCCTGGTCTTGAGAGATTGTTTGGGAGGCGTGGCGAGTACCAGTGCTAGGGATGCTATATACAAGGTGTCCTGCAACTGGAGATGACCAAGCGGCGACTGAGGCGGTGGAATCAGAAAGAGGTGGGAAATATCTTCAGAAAGATAGAGGAGGTTGAAGCTGCTATTGCTAAGTTGCAGTCCCAAGAGGAGCAAGGGGGCTGACGACAGAGGAGTTGGGGGAGCTTAGATCACAGCCGTCCTTGTATGACTCGCTCCTTCGGTAGCAGGAGACCCTATAGGGGAAGAAGTCGTGGGTTAAGTGGATCATGGAAGGAGATCGGAATACCAGATTTTTCCACCAGTCGACGATCATTCGGAGGCAGAGGAACATGATCAGAGCTATAGGGGATTGATAGTCAGATGATAGAGGACCCTGATACCATCAAGTGGGTGCTAAAGCAGTTTTTTAGATCCAGGTGGATAGATCGGCCGATAGTGAGAGCCTGACTGACATGTCGATTCCATTGGCTATGGTTTCGGAGGAGAATGCAACTCTGATTAGCCTAATATCTGCCAAGAAAATCTAGAGGGCATTTTGGTCCCTAGTCGAGGACAAGGCTCCGAGGCTAGACGGTTTCTCCCAGTATTCTTCAAAAGATACTAGACAGGATGTGGTAGAGGCTATTCAGCAGTTCTTCAGCACAACAGTGATGCATGTAGATTGGAAGTGAACCTTCGTCACCCTGATTTCAAAGAGGCAGGACGCTATGGAGCCGTGCCACTATTGTCCGATTAGCCTCTGTACTACTCTGTATAAGGCTACGACAGATTCTGGTGGCTAGATTGAGGAGCATTCTACCGAGGCTCATCAATTCAAAGCAAGGAGCCTTTGTGGGAGGTCGAAGCATCACCGATAATGTGCTTATTGCCTAGTTCATGTACGATCTCCAGAGAGCGCTGAGCCAGAGGAGTTTGATGGGGATCAAGCTAGACATGGACAGGGCCCATGACATGATGAGCTGGGGCTTCTTGTGGCACTCGCTGGTGAGTTTTGGATTTCATGAGGCTTAGATTGGTTGGGTGTTGGGGTGCGTTAGGGCTCCTTCCTTCGCCACTTTGGTGAATAGCACGCCTATGCAATTTTCGAATCTTCTGTTGGACTTTATCAGGGATGCCCACTATTTCCACTGCTCTTCGTCATTTGTGTAGATTCGTTGTCTATGGCCCTCCGGCTTGCAGCTAAGTCTCAGGCTTTGGAGCCCTACAAGCATGTGTCAGTGTCCCTTTAGATCTCGCACATCCTATTCGCCGATGATTGCATGCTTCTGGCTCAGGTGACGAGGCAAGCGGTGCTAGTCATCCGGAGGATTAATGTGCAGCCTCCAGACAATGGGTCAATCTAGCCAAGTTAGCTATCTGTTTTAGTCCAAAAATCAAGCTAGGTGAAGGCCTTCATTAAAGAGATCCTGAGAGTGGGTGAGCAAGAGGGCATATCGAGAGATCTGGGAGTTCCTATCACTGGCCGCCGTCTCATAGCAAGGACTACTCCTTTATCGAGCTGAGTATTAGACACAGGCTTGAGGGCTAGCAGATGGATACTCTCTCTATCGAACACCATCATGCTGTTGGCGCCTTTGAGGACCCTAGAGCAGTTGTTCAGGAACTTCATCTACGGCAGGCGGGAGGACAGAGGAGGAATTCACCTGGTAGCATGGGAGGTTGTTTGTTAATCGGTCAGGTGTAGCGGGTTAGGTGTGCACTCTTTAGCGGCAAGGTGGGAGATTCTTACGACGAGACATGTAGCCAGGCATATCCTGAAACCTGACGGCCTATGGTGCACCCTCTTGAGTGCCAAGTCGAGGCTCACACTGTTCTAGGCAGGGTGTCATTGCTCCTTCATTTGGAGGGAGATTTGAGCCCGTGCCCCGACGGTGCTCCCTGCGATCATATGGGCTATCAGTGATGGGCAGTTTGTATTGGAGGACAGTTGGTTGACCAAACAGCTGTTCTGTCGGCTGTCGATGATGGTTGATTCTATAAGGTTGGCAGGGTATAGATTTAGAGACCTGATCACCCCTGGAGAGGGCAGGTAGAATGAGGTGTTAATTCGGGACGTATTCAGGAAGCAACTGGCCGAGAGAGTTCTGGCACTACCTATTCCTACTAGGGAGGCAACAGACAGACTGGTCTGGGCTTCGATAGGGAGGTCGAAGGTACGTGCCAGGGATCTGCATGTATTGATCGAAAGGGAGACGACTCGGCAGATCGACGGAGGTTGGATTTGAAGGATGCGCATGCACCCTCGAGTGGCCTTGTTCATCTGGAAGGTGGCATGGGACTGTCTACCGACCAGAAGTGTGCTGGCCAGAAGAGGTGTTAGGACTACTCTGATGTGCGAGGCGTGCCCTGACACAAAGGAGTCCATCAGCCATGCTCTTCTCGGATGCCCTCGGGCAATATAAATTTGGAGGAGGGCTTTGTTTCCCTTGTCACGGCCTGCGGAGTCAGCAGAGGTCCTTCTACACCACCTGAAGGACTCCCTGCAGAGACCGAGCATTGCCGAGTGGGGTATCACTTGCGCCTATTTGGCCTATCACATCTGGTTAGACAAAAATGCCCATCTCTTTAAAGACAGGAGGGCGCCTCGAGGATTGTGGTGGATAGAGCTCTCCTCCATGTTGCTTAGATTACCAAGGCTACTCGGCGACTCTGGAATGGCTAGGGACATTTGGGGCCCCCACTATGCTGCTGCAGTGCCTAAGTTTTTCCTTGTCTCTTGGGAGCCCCCTCCTCCCGGTCATCTTAAGATGAACTTCGACGGTAGCGTGTCCATAGGTAGAGATAGAGAAGATGTGGGCTTTATGATTAGAGGTCATGACTCCAAGCTGAGTGCAGCAGGGAGGCGATGCACCTTCGATATGACAGCTATAGAGACGGAGTTCAGGGCAGCAAGAGAGGGCATCACTTACGCGAGGCATGTTATAGGTGTTGATAGCATTTGCCCTAAAGAGGATTCTTTACGGTGATTGAGTGGATACGGAATGAGGACCAATGTGGGGATGAACACCTGCTGCTTAGTGACATCCGCAGGTTGGTGAGAGATCATAGCTCTTTTTAGGCTGTGTATTGAAAAGTGAACAGAGCCGCAAATTGGGTCACCTTCTTTGTTGTTCAACATTCGGAAAAGATTCTTTAGATGTATTATGTAGCTACCCCTCCACCTCTACGTCATCTCCTTTTTCTCGACACTGTTGGTTATACTCACGCAAGAGCTATGTGAGCAGCTGTTGTACCAAAAAAAAAGAGTGAGGCATATTTGTAGGGAATTCATCTGCAGGTTGGTTTCTCCAAGTGTCGTAGAACTACATCTTGTGTTATAATTATTACCATGTAAATATTTTCTGTATCATAAAATCATGCCATATAACTAACTAATTTGCCAGGGCAAATATGCACTCTTGAATTTGAATACCGGCAATAAGACCGAAGGTAAGGAATATTTGTAGGGAATTCGTCTACAGGTCGGCTTCCCAAGTGTTCTCTAATTACAGCAGTGATATAATCATTAGATGTACATATTTTATAATAAAATTATGCCACTTAAAAAGAAATCTTATTCACAAAAAGAAAAAAAAAACATAATTGCTGGAGGTATCTGATCCAAGTGCATTATGCTAACATTCAAAGGTCCAGCAATCAGCTTTCATTTAATTTTAAGCCTCACGCTACCTGTTTCTATTATTTTCAACTGCGAAGGGAACAAGACTTTTGCAGGGTTCTACTATTCTGTCAAGAAAAAGATTTATTTCCCCCTAAAACGTTCACCAATTTCCATACATGCAAATGAGGAAGATTTCTGGGTTGTCATTTTTAGCGAAGCTTTTAGGCGCTCCCCAGTTTGGCCTGATGTTAGAAAGGAGATTTGTCTGCTTACATAAGCATGAGAAAACAGGGGTGAGCGGACCAGAAATCTAGAAAAAAAGAAGGGCAAGCAGCTGAAATCACAAAAATAAATAACAAAAATTGCGAGCCAACATACTCGACTCACCCAAATGATGCAATTGTTTGGGCCAATATCCTCAATCTACACGTGATGCATGGTTAAAAAGATGTTGATGCATATTGGCAAAATGGCATTCTTTGAATATCCTCTTTCCAATTACAACATCGCATATTCTAAATCCATAATACGCTAGCGATTGCAGTTTGGGGGCACTCAAACCCCAAGAACCAGAAAGCTTTGAAAAATTTCCACTAACATCGTTCTGAACACCATGCTGACAGAGGCATGTTATTCAATAAAGCAGCTTGGAGAAAATTGTATTTAAAGAACACCAGTGAAGAAATATATACATGGAAGTTGTATCTCATCTGTCCAAATTTTGTGGCTAAACATTGTTCTCCCTCTTTGTAAATGACCCGTGAAGCCTCAGAAACAATGAATTGCTGACAACAAAGATGGAGCTCAAGGCCATCAAGCCTCCTGTGGAACAACTGTCAAGTGTCATTATTGTTCACAACCCCTGTATCTATTCTTTGTAATCAGTTCATACAAACTGCAGGAGATGATCCAAAAAAGGTGTTAACTGGCTCGTGCAAGATACACCACACCAACCCAATGCCATACCAGTATGGTATGGGAGTTCAGTACAACCTTATATGAAGGTGTACAAATGATGAAATGACTCCAACAACATACCATGTGTTAGTGTAAAAGCAAACTGTACCGTGCCCATCCATACTGGTAAGGTATCGGTCAATGATCTAACGCCCAAACTTAAAATGGCTCATCCCTTATTTAATAACTTATTTGATGCAAACTATTTTAATAAGGGGCCCTGTGTACTTGCCTGAAAGTGATGGAGTCATGGCAAAATCAAATTGTGGAAGCAATACACCTGCCGCAATAGGGATGGCAACTATGTTATATGCTATAGCCCATGCTAAATTCTGGTGGACCTTTGCCATTGTTGCTTGAGCAAGGGATAGAGCATCTACCATCTGTACATGAAGACAGTTTGGTATTGAATTAAGAACAGTATAATAGAGCGGAGTTATTTTTTCCAACAAGGAATTGCATGATAAAGAGGAAATGATATTTGCATAAATTAAATATGCATATACTTTTACATTTATGTTAGTATATTTTTATAAAAATGCTTAGTAGAAGATTTAGAATGCAAAAGAAAATAGAAGTACTATTTCTTACATAAGTAGGTTTTTACTTGTATCCAGACAAGAGGAAAAGAAGATGAAATTGAGAGGAGATTTCAATTATCTCACTAATCACTAACTAAAATAGGAATATCACTCTTCATCAATGCCATTAGCTTATGCAACAAAGGAACAGATGATACCTATTCAAACCAGATATTATCCAAGATAGAACACAAACATATGGAATCAAATCGAGAAAGAAGATGACTAAGCATCCAAACCTCACGTAGTAAAAATAGGAACCACAACACTAGCAGATGAGATACATCATCAATCCTTCAACTAAAGTAGCACCTACAATTGTTTCTTCTTAAGATATATGGCAGGCATCTGTTGTGGCTGTTGCAGGAAGGCAAGACGGGGGAAAAAAAAAACTCTTTTCTTTTCCTTTCTTTGGGTGCAGGGAGGCAGGGGTGATGGTGGGATGACTGATTTATGACACAGGAATTTGGTTTGGTTGCTACAGAGATGTTTGGAAGACTGTGCATAAAATGATAATTTGGTCTTCCTGTAACAACAACATAATTGGTTGTCAAGTCACAAAACTTAGAAATAATAGCAGATACAACACCTGTCCAAGCCTGTTGCCCAAAAGAATCACAGATGCAGCATCAGATGCAGCGTTCTCTTTTGCTTCAATTTGTAAAGCAACTCCCACATCAGCGAGTGCCAAGGATGGTGCATCATTTATCCCATCGCCAACCTTAAATACAAAAGGAGAATATGATTTAGCTATTTTTGATTGTGCTAATATTGCATTCTATATAAAATCATTTAGAAATGCATTAGATGGGCTGTATTTATGCCTCATTAATGATATGATTAAAGCTATCTCAAACTTAAATGCTGTTCACCATAGCAACACGATGACCCTCAGTTTGCAAACTTGATATGATGCTTGATTTCTTCTTTGGAGTTAAGGATGCCTTTATATTTTGATGTCCAATTCCAACCATCTTGCCGACACTTGCCACTGCCTCTTCCCTGTCACCTGATAAAAGGACTGTCTTGATTCCCTTTTCCTGCAGCCTTTCAATCCAAAGGAATAGGCATAAGCATTAGATCTGACATTTCTAAGCAGAAAATTATGCATCTTGCCTAGATTTTGAAGCCAACGATCTTGTAAAACTCCCAAATTTATCAAGAATCAGGAAAATTAAGTGACTGCTGACCCAGCAAAAAATTACTAAACTGAAAGAGCAAGGATAACAAAAATCCAGCATGGTTGAAAAAGCTGAACATTGATAACAATTCACGATCAAACATCAATTGATATATGACTATGTGGGTTGATTATTTAGAAGATATACCTATCCACTGTAGATTTTGCATCATGACGCAGAATATCAGATATTGCTATAGCACCTATTATGCCTTCTCCTTCACGCCCAACAAAAACGATTGAGGTTGAGTGGTTTGATGATGTCACTGGAGATGACAGGCATGCTATCCGATTTTCTAGATCCATCAATTCAGAGTGTGATGCTTTATTTTGAAAACGCTCATGGACCCAATTCATTGTACCAACAGCAACCAAACAACCATCAATTTCTGCTAAGGTACCAAAACCAGGCTCTGTCAACTGTCCTTTTGTGCTAGGGAGTTCCAAATTTAATAACTCTGCTTTGGTTATGATAGCCTTTGCAATTGGATGTGATGTTGTTTTTTCCACTGCAGCAGCTAGACGGAGGATTTCAGATTCTTTATAAGCCAAAGAAGCAACAGCCATAACAACAGGTTTTCCTTCTGTAAGGGTTCCTGTCTGAAAGTCAAAACAAACAAGTTGCGAAAGGAGAGAAATACAAAGTAATATTGGAGCAAAACTTGCAATTCTTTGACAATATATCTTTTCTAGTGAAATATAGAAGTGAAAAAAAAAAAATAGTGGAGTACTTTGTCTAATGCAACGACATCTATCCCAGCCAGACGCTCCAATACATCACCTCCTCTTATAAGAAGTCCTTGTTTAGCCCCTAGTCATGAGTTGATGCAACAAAAGTAAGCTTCAAGGCATAGTCTCATGAAGACATCAAATCATATCTAGCACACTGGGAATTGGCCATAAGAAATGATACATCAAATATAATACTTATGAACTCAGTTGATGTTGGGGGGGGGGGGGGGGGGGGGGGGGGGATCCATTAATTGACTAACAAACTTAACAGTCTATGCAGCGTCACCTAAACCAATTTTATATGCTAGAGAATGATGAGGAATTGATATCTCAAAAACCGATAACAACATATTTGAATTAAATGAGTCCACCATCTTTGGTAGGGTGAAAAACAGGTTCTTACAATTGGCAGAAAAATTCTTGCATATGTGAACCAAACAGATTAGACACAGTACCTAGAGAGGTGCCTACTAAGATAGCTGTGGGAGTAGCTAGACCCAGCGCACAAGGGCAGGAAACAACCTGAAAAAGTGATAGCGATTAATAGAGCAAATGCTAAGAAACAAAAAGGTGATGAACATGCATGTAAGTTTGCTTGTATATTATATGAAAGTGCAGAATCATTTGAAAAGAATATTGAAGTAAAAGAATACATAATTTATCAGAACAATTTGGATCAAGTACATTGGGCTCAAGTGTGAGTTTAACAAGTAGAAACACCTTATCAAATGATATAGACATAATTTTTATAACTAATGAACAATTTGCACTCCTATCAAATGTAATGTTAGCAGCTCAACATGACCAGGAAATTTTTGTCATCTAAAATAGTTTATTGTCAAACTTACTAGTACATCCGTGGAAAGTTTCAAGCTTAAAAGCAGTGAATTCCCATGAGGACCTGCTATGTCATTAAGCAAGACTTCCGGAAAGATGTGTGACCCAATATAATACCTGTACAAGTGTGTAGGAAACAGAAAACAGTAGTTTAGAACAATATGCAACTATTACTCTCACCAAATGCAGAACCACTAAAAGATGAAAGAGTTTTTTCTCCCTTGATCCAAACTGAAGTAAAATTGTTCACTACCTGCTTAAAAAGACGATCTACTTTCATGCTAAGCAGGCTAGAAATTCATGTCATAAATATAACCAAATAAATAAGCCTAACAAATAATGTGTACAGGATCTTCAATTTAACGCTATTATATTAAGGGATGGGCTACAAGTATATTCCACATATACCAAAATTACATAAATATGCGTTGTACTATGAATTATTTTATATGTGCACATGCGCATACATATACATATACATACATACATATATATATACATATACATACATACATATATATATACATATACATACATACATACATACATATATATATATATATACATACATACATACATACATATATATATATATATATATATATATATATATATATATATATATATATATATGCCTCCATGCGAGAGACTTAACCATCGATTGTTTGCATCGAGTTTGCACCATGCAGATAGCAATATTGATGAACATAATTGAGTAGAATTCTCTTATTGTCAAATATGCACATTCATAATTGTGTAGTATGTTCAACTTCGTTCAAATGCAAGAACAACTATAAATGATGCAATAAGTATAGAACTGCATCTGGAGTTGCGAAAATTATTATCAGACTAGTGCTCAGACACTTAAAAAATAATCTGTACAATAAATTATGCCCGAAAGCTTCTACACCTACCAAATTGCTAATTGAAAACATACAAAAGGCATGAAAAGTTTCTTGTAAGATTTTATAGGTTAAAAATTGTCTGGAAAGCAAAACACACCAGAAAGCAAATGTTGCAGTTGACAGTGTCATCACACTGTACACAAAAGGCCCAGCAATTGAATCTGCAAGCCTCTGGATAGGTGCTTCTTGAGCTTGTGCATCTTCAACCTGGGAAAAGGCAACACAACCAGTTCCTTTTATATATCAAAAAGGAATCCATTAATGTTCTAGGAAAAGAATTATATACCAACCATTTGAATTATTTTTGAAATTGTTGACATAGCACCAGTTGTCGTAGCTTCAATCCTT
Organism: Phoenix dactylifera; assembly: GCF_009389715.1. Lineage (NCBI taxonomy): Eukaryota > Viridiplantae > Streptophyta > Magnoliopsida > Arecales > Arecaceae > Phoenix > Phoenix dactylifera. Next base: position 3,695,414 of record NC_052397.1, on the reverse strand, counting down.
AGAGGGCCATCCTGGAAAACAGAACATTTGGAACAATTTTAGATGCATGAATTCTAAAATCAATCTAGCCAGGCAGTCATGGCAGACCAAAAAAATGAAGCAGGTCACAGTGGACCTACTACATTTTCAAATAAATTTCTAATGCACATCATGATTAATTAAGAAATTAAGATCAACCATTTGTTTCCTAGTTATGTAAGTGACAAGAGTAAATTGAATAATTTACTTAAACCATCAATCAGGTTTTCAAAGAAGGAAAATTACAGTATTAGATATTGAAATGTTTAGATGTGGCGACAAGGAGGGAGTGTCTTGCTTGTTAAAGGCCAAGACCACTACTAGCGTTTTATGTCCTTTAATTTCTAACCTAACTACCAAGGCACCAACTCCAACTACCTAGGATCAAACCTTAAATCCTTTTCTGCCATTCATTTCTAATGAACACTAATCATTAACATTTAATCAGGCCTGTATTATTCTTTCTGCAAGATGTACATCCATGTAATTTTATATAGTTCCCCCATGACCTTCCTAGCCTTGATTGCATCCCTCTTCTTATTTGTACCTCTATTTTTCAGTGTACACGATCAAATTATCTGTATGTAGTCTAAATCTATATCGTCTGTAGCTCCAACTCTTCAGCTTCCTTTAAATCCTTTTGCAACCTTATCCTCAACACACAGTTATCTCAGCGCCCTTTTCCCACCAGACAGAGAGAGAGAGAGAGAGAGTAAATCCTTATGTCTCCTTAGTCACGACAAGCTCAACCTTCTTAAATATTTTTAGGGAGTCAATTTTTCAAGTGGCACAATTGTCATATACAATATTCAATGAGATATTGTTGTGCCATGGAGGGCCTAAAATGGTGAACAAGAAATAGCTGTTTAAAGGAATTGTGCTGAAATCTCTAACTAATCTTGGTAAGAATAATCTTATTCCTTATATATCTGCAAAATATATGCTTGTAAGTAGTAATGGTATCTCAAAGTGTTCCTAGAACTGGCAATCATGTCATTTGAATGATAAAGTTTGATATTAAAATGGAATCCAAATATTTTATTGTATTATTTTATTTTGTGAGAGAATAGAACTGCAAGTTTGCTGCCATATCATTATACACTTCATAGTTAATCCATACAATAACTCCCAGATGGCAGTGCACCATGTTAAGAATGAGCATACCCAGTTTACTGTTCCTGCAGAAACATGCAGACCTCTTTCCTTGAAAACAGGAAGAGATTCCCCTGTGAGCATTGATTCATCAACAACACTTCTCCCTCCAAGAACCTTTCCCTGCATGGCAAACAATCCAGATGGTCACAATACCCATTTTTGTCATTAACATAATACAACTAAATTGATCGGTTACAGCAAATTGACTGGCATCTAAATGAGACCAGAGAGGTTTCCATAAAATCTGGATTGCCAAGGGCATCTGTTATTTATGTACTTGTTCTACTCATTCTAGGAGATGAGACCACAAAAATTAAAGTTTTAAATAGATATATTAGACAAAGGGCTTGGAAATATTTTTGAAGGATCCATTTCCTTGGACTATTGACAACTAGCAACACTTTCACTGTTTCACACAGTATATTGCACTTGGTTTGCAAATGGAAGTCTTAAGTACAGCAAACTCCAGTAAGCATTTTATAGCAGGATGTTAGTATCATCTTTCTCTGCTGCAGAACATGAAACTCCTGCCATTAGTCATTCTTCTAAGAATAAATAAGTAAAACCTTCCAATTATTGAACAACCTAGAAACAGAACAAGTACCGCATGATTGCATGACATATCACATCATCAATTCTGCAAATGTTCAACAATATACCATATGGTAACAACAGACATGCCCATACTTTAGTTATGATGATACTATACCAAAAGGCATATAAAGTGGCGGCAACAATCATGACAAAATTCAAGAGGAGAGGGTGAATGTGAAAGTAATATAATCTGTGACAATGGTGAGACAATAAGCAAAAGAAGATGCAAAAAGGCAGAAGTTGAGGAATGAAAATTTATCAGAAACAAAATAATGCGGCAAAAGTGAATTCATATATGATATACCATATGCGCCAAAAACATGGAGAAGTTAAATGCTTTAGCAACATACATCCACTGGAATAGTTTCCCCAGGCAAAACCAATATTGAATCTCCAACACGAACATCATCAACAGGGACTTCAATGCTTATTGCATCTGTACTTAATGCATTATCTGATGAAGGATCCTCTTCGGAGGATGTAATTACTAGTCGTGATTGAGAGGATACCAATGACTGCAGGAAAAAGCATTATATTAGAGGAAGTCACAAGTAAGTGTGTTCAGATATTGTTGAACTATTATTACCATTACTGCTTATAGCTTGCACTTACAAAATTTTGAAACAGATTTTGATGTTGGAAATTCAGATATTGCATCAGTACTTAAAATGCTAGCAGATAAAATATCATCATTGGAAGATGTAATTACAAATTGTGACTGAGAGGATACCGGTGACTCCAAGGAAATGCATTAATAGGAAGTTTTGCAAGTGTCACTATTTAGATAACACTGAACCATCATTACCAAAATTACTATTAGTCTGCATATAAAAGAAAAGAGGCTTTTTGGAAATTAAAGTTAGATGTTGAATTTGATGAGCTGATTCAGAAAGATTTTTTTTCTTTATCCTTTCCCCATGGACATAACTATAAATCTTTGTCCCAATTATATGATCGGCTTGTGAGTTCTTGTTCATCAATCCTTACAATTAATGAAACTTTAGTTATGAACTTTTGGCTGCAGGAAATTTAATGATGACTTTCACATCTCCAGGCTCTATATTTTTAATTGAATGCTTATACTGTCTCTCAGGTTTCATTCATCAGCATTATTTATATTTAAGTTTTTTATAGTCCTTTAACAGAAGATGATGATGATAGGTGCAACTGGTGTGACAGGATACGTGTTAACTGACTTTCACTTATTCTCAAATTACACAATGATCCCAAGTAAACTTAAAAGGGTATCAGATCCAGCCATGTGGTAAACGACGGAATAAATATATTATGAAACAAATTGCTCAAAGGAATATATTATGAAACACAAAACTTACTAAAAGGTCATTCATATCACTAGATGCCTTGAGTCTAGCTCGTTCTTCAAGAGAACGTCCCAGAAGTACAAAACCAAGAAGCATGATCTGCATGCTACAAAACAACTTCCTTGGATGAGACAATATCTTTGAGAAAAAAAAGAAGCAAGCTTCTGCTTTTGTAAGAAATAAGTCTGAACTATAAAATTTATTATCCATACATAAGAATTGTCTGTAATTGATATAAAAATGAAATATACGAAAGCAGTGAAATGCTGAACCCAATCCCACAAAATAAATCACAGCCAACATCCCATGGAGCAACAGTTATATTGTGATCACCACAGACCCTTGGTTACCATATAAATAATAGTATATGGGATCATGCCTCTTTTCAGTTAAAAAATCATGGACATCTTATCACTTGTATCATCTCAATGACAGTCAGTCCAATCCAGCTTTCAATATTTTCACTCTATAATCAGTTTATTCATATGCAGAAAAACCTTAAACAAGAATCGTATCTTTCAACAGTTTATATTATCCACCATTCGTCATATATAGACACTATTGGAGTCAAAATATTGCATTGCTCTAGTCACTTTCCACTTTCTTGTGTGGGTGCAAACTTAAGTGCATCCTCATGCTATCTGGTGCCAAGGTTACGATCTAGTTTAGGTAATATCAGTAGGAAGCAAGAAACATCAAAAATTGGAAAGGAAGCATCATGACCAGATCCTACACGATAGCACGCCTACCTTTAAATGATACACTGGATTTGTTGCCTTTTCCTTCATATAAGCACATAGCTCACTTAACCATTAAATTTTTTGATTTCTCATTCAGCATCAGTCTGATAGGTCCCTCACTTCCCTGTCTACCATCAGTGGGTAGCATGTGGATTTCAATTTTCAATTTTCACAGTACCATCAGCACAGGCAGGAGAAGGGGAAGTGATGCTATGGGACAGATGTGCACATTAAGGGTATTGTTTTGGATGTCTTTAAGTACATGTAATGAGTGTAATTGTCCCACTAAAGGACTACATATTTTTTCTCCACAAAAAAATCCCTTTAAACATAATCAGATAAACCTCAAGAATGGAACTTCCGATGCAGTTAATCTGCACCAGATCATTCATATGAAAGTTAAACCCATTATCAGATAATGGTTATAATAAATCAAAATAAAACAACTCACCGGTTCATCAAAAAAGGAAGCTTCCCATTCAAGTCCAGGATTCAATAGCGACACCTGCATAAGTAAAAATATAGAGGAACCAGTAGATTGAGCATGCTTAAAAATGGAGAAAGGGGGTTTTACTAATAAGAAAACACCCATCCTGCAACAAACTCGTAAAATCAACTCAGCTATGAAAAGTGCACTTACTGCACTAAGAAGGAAAGCAGCAATAGAGCCAAATCCCACAAGAGAATTCATATTTGGCGACCCCTTTGCAAATGCTCTAAGACCATCGAAAAGTAAATCTGCATAGTGAATTTGAAATGTCTTAGACAATCAACAAAGTTAGATTTTCTAACTTATTTTCATTTGTACTTTCTTTCAGTATATTTTATACCATGGTTCCAAATCCCTGTGGGACATCTCATAGGATGCTGGGACGAGGTACTATCTCACATTCGAGACAGGACCATCCCTCCATCATCCTATTATCTCGAGCGGTGCATCCTAAGACATCCCCTTTTCTATGTGTTGGGACAGGGTGGGGCTGCCGAAGCTTAGCGTTCCACAGAAAAATTGGGACGGCCCTGTCCTATGAGATCTAAAACCTTGTTTTTCATTATATAATTATTTTATTTGTTTATGATAGGAAAGAAGAATTTTTATAACAATTTTAAAGTAGATTTATATAACCATGTTTACATATTCACATTGAGTCATATAATTTTTGTATGGTCTATAGTTTACATGGAGACCATGTATTTTATATGATAACTATTTTGCTTCTACTGAGAATGACCACATTTAATTTATTGTATTATATTGATTTGTGAACTATTATTAATGGTTGACCTCTCTTGTATGTTATTTTTGTGAGGGTCACCATTCAGGACACATTTTAAAAGTCTTTTTTGCAGACTTGATAAGAAGTTACAAATATTCTGATAAATCTCTTTGTGCAGAATATTTTGAATATGCAGGGTCATTCTACCAATTGATCTCTTTGCAAAGAAAGCGTAAAAGTATCAATTATTAGTGAGCTTTCACTTTCTGTCTTCATAAGGATATATATTTCTTTTCGAAACAAAAATATATGATTGTCTTGATGTCTTAAGATACCAGCAGATCTGTTTGGAGTTTTTGAGAGAATTTAAACCCATATACGAGAAATGTTGGCTGAGCAAACTTTTCCTACCTACACCTTTTGGGATGGAACTTGAGGATGACTGGTGATTCTTTTTAGATCACCTAGTCCCTAATTTTATTTTCAGATTAGAATCATTTTCCCATTTTATGCCTTCCACCTATTATTTTAGAAGTGGAAATCAAATTCTAAAATTATTCATTTTTTTTTAATTATTAGTAAGATTTGAACCTCAGTTCATAGTATAAATATTCAAGTCTTAACTTCCTATACTAAGGTAATGATTTTATTAACTTTATATTCAAAAATTATTTATATTTTAGTTTATACAATATGATGATTAAGTCCTGATTTACGACTGATCATCACAATTATGAAAAAAAGTCTAAAAAGACAATTATGTTATTGAGAAAAGATCATGCAGGTCATAGCAACTTGATTGTATCATTCTGAATATCTTCATGTCTTATTATCTTGAACTAGGAAGAGAACATGCATAATTCAATGTAATGTCATCATGAATACGCACATTTATGATTATAAGAAAATTATTTATTTATAAGTGCATAAGCTAGTCATTGTTGAATGCTTCGATTTCGTAATTTTCTAAGTATCAAACTGTTATTTATTATTACGATAAAGATATCTATTATGATCATATATCATGTTGTATACCAAGTCAGTATTACTAAGTTATTAACTTAGAATCTTGCAAGATGACAAGATTAATATTTGGATTTGTAAACAAGCCAAATATAAAAAAGTAGGGAGTAAAGTCCATTAAATGATCACCCAACCTTACTGAATGTAGATTCCATAACAATGGTCCAAAGAGTAACAACAAGTTGTTTTATGGGTGATTGAAGCAGCACTGAGTGATTTGGAGTGTATTACTCCTTAGTCCTGCTTTGATAAAAAGTGTTCTATAGATGCAATAGTAAGAGGAAGGACAGTGATCCTGAATGAGTTCATAGCCAAATTAAGCAGGGTATTCATCTGTTGCATAACAACCTTGAAAACTTGCCTATATGAGAATGGTTGCAGAGCCGCAACCTATGAGAATGGCCTGTCTCTAAAGTACTCATGAATCCAAGATCCTAGTGCAAGACTATAGCGTGCTAACCTGAATGAACCCAACGAATTCTACATTATGGGTAAATCATTTGAAATGCATATCAAAGAGCCTGTTTCAAGACTATATATTCACTACAAACTTAGCATATGAAGCATGACATCACTTAGTAAAGGTTCAAACTTGCACGTACCTTTATCCATTGCATGGCATTCATAGCCCATATGCATTGTTTAAGTATTTACATAATTGTGAAAATTTTAAATCAAGTGCAGGATTGTTGGAATTTTATAATTCATGATTTTTATTTTAGTAACTCAAAATTTGAAGTTATTGAGTACTTGGCTTGAAAGAAACAATGGAATTTTTAGAGGAAATAAGAATATGCTGTGCTTGTGAGCATCAAGGTTGGTAGCTGGTCTCGAGTTGGCCTTTAGTTCTCGAGGAGGAACGAGATGTTGAAGGCCTTGAGAACCTACCAAAGAGCTTTAAATCACTTGACCACCATTCTCTCTCTGCCCCCATTTCCTATCCCCTAGCTCTCTTGATGTTTGTTTCTTCCTGCTTGTATTTTGTATTCTATTTCCTTTTTTCTTTCTCTTTTCCCAATTACAGGGTGTATGTCTCGTTTTTCATTAGTTTAATGAAATTTGATGGGGGATCATATTTCTTAAAAAGTTATTTATATTTTTTTAACTTTTTCTGGGGATGTCTCAATGAGACATCTCTATGTCAATGGTGGCTATTCACAGGGCAATCCTAAGAGATGTCCCGGATCTTCTAAAGGCTACTCTTTATGACAATGCCTGTCCTCCCACTAAAGAGATGCTTTAAGCATGTCATGTCTCTTGGAAGCTTATAAATAGAGATCCATAAGGTAGCATCAGCATAAATCTGTTTGAAAAGATACTAGGAGATGTGAGAAATCCCTATTATGTACATCCCCCATTTTAATAATTCTATTTTATCCTATTCCCTTTGCATTTGGACCTAGACTAGTTTAGACTCCCCCTTGAATTGCTTTAACTCTTATTAGCGTGCACTTTAAGACAATCATGAAGTGACTTGATGTATCTTGGAACTAGAACAGGGTGAAATCTACTCCAAAGAAAGAGCTTACCATGACATGCATTGAACAAGCTTTACGTTTCTAAGTTATTATTATTTACACTTTCTTATTTCAGCATATTCAAACTATTTAATTAGTTTATTTATGTGACAATAAACAAAAACTTTTCCAATATTTTGTTATCACCCAACTCCCACAACAACTTATGAAAAGAGGCCAAGCCCATTTTAAATGGGTCACAATTATGGTATGTTGTACCAGCATAAATCGGGCGGTATGGAGTGTACCGTACCGTACTGATTCGGTACCGGTACTCGGTATGAGTGGCGTACCGACACTCGGTACACGAAAAAACTCCGTACCGTACCATACTGACATTGTGCTAATGTGGCACTGGTACGGAGTTCGGTACCGAGATGGCGAACCTTGGTTTCCATCATAATTTTCTATTTTGCCTGACAAATCTACCTAGGTGATCATGGTAACTTCTGTTCAAGCATCTACATAACCACCCACACAACAACCTACCATTGTTCTCACCTAGCTTCCAGAAGGACTGAAGATCAAGCGCATTTTCTGAACATGCCTTAACTGCAACCCTCACTTTATGCTCTTACAACTGGCACTTTGCTTACAAAGTTATCACTTTTTAGTATTCTACATACTTATCCACGTACTTGTAATGTTGCGGAAATATTTTGCAGCCATTGCAATCAGTCTGTCTTCTATTCTAACTATATGGCACATAAGTTCATTTATTTTAATAAACAGGATTCAAGAAGGTTACTTTAGTGATGGTGCATTAAGTAGTCAACGTATCAGCATTAAGAACTATCATACAGAGAATATAGAACATAGGGGAGAAAAATTTGCAGCTGGCCACACAGGTATAAATCAGGGTCTGACTCAGGATATTGTCCGGGATTAAACTAAGGTTAATTAAGGAATTGATTATCAGCTATAGTTTTTTTAATGCAACTAGCTACAGAAATTTAATACAGTAGCCCAAGTTTACAAATGAAATGATACAGCAAGCTGAAACTTCCAATTTGTCTATTAAGTAGCCTGTATGCCATCAATCTAGATTCAATATATGGCAAGATAATATGGATTAGTGAGAAAAATACATCAGCCTTCCTCCGAAAAATTTCAATCCTGTGGAAGTTAGATGTTGCTTATAAAGCTTATCACACAGTCTACCTCATTTTATATTAATACCCGGAAGCAGGGAACACTGTCACAGCATAAAAATTTTGATATAGCATTACCTGGGAATCCATAAATGGACTCCTCTCATTGAATGAAACTGTTCCCCTAATATCATCTCTCTCTAAACATTTTTCACAGTGAGAGGACATAAGAAGGGTACAAAGACCAAAAAGCATATACCATTATCAATCTCTAATATAATTACATGGGTAAAATCTTAATAAAAAATACATCATACAATTAAAATTATTAATTTTGTCCTTGAAAATTCATGATTTTTGATTTCTAACCATATATCATAGATGAACAATGATACCGATTTTCATTTTGAAAGACCCTTCATTAATTTCCATTAGAGAGCATTTGAATGCACCGACAGCTCTCTCTCTCTCTCTCTCTCTCTCTCTCTCTCTCTCTCTCTCTCTATATATATATATATATATATATATATATATATATATATATATATATATATGCACGTGTGTGTGTGTAATATATATAATGTTCTCTAATAAAATTATAAAAATGGCTAAAATTACCTCTACCAGGTCCCAGCAAAGAGACCACGGCGGTACCACATTTGACATATGAATTGTGAAGTATCTCCCACAAGGACCCTGCATCAGCCAACAATAAAATAAAGAAAGAATTATTTATCAAGATTTATTAATCCAGAGCCTATTCAATCAAATTTTTTTCAAAGATGGACTATAAACAATAGATCAAACATTTCTGATCCCTATTTGATTAAATTCTCCATAAATTGTATAAGGAGTAATTTTTAATTGCTGACAAACATCAAGATTCCATATCTTGCGATAAAGGCAAGGAAATCTTACCATGAGCGACATGAATTCCGAGAGAATGCAAGATATGAGAGGCGTGGGATCCACAGCAAAGAGCCACCAGCGTCCAGGCAAAGGCGACGCGATTGCGGCTCCTCACAAGCAACTCCTCCTTCCTCTCCGCCATCTCCCTCCACTTCCTTACGTTCTCCCCCACCCCCAGCCCCGACCTCCGCATTTTCGCCGGGAACCCGCACTCCGTCAGCCGCCCGGCGAGCTCCTCCGCGACCCGGCCGGCATCCACGTCCTCCAATCCACCTGGTCCGAGGCGGACCGCCGCGGTTTCCGTCAGCATGTTAACCACCGCCGACTCGACCCGTTCGTCGGCGGAGAGGATCGACCGGACCCTGGCGGCGCAGGCGCCGCACATCATCCCGCCGACATCGAGGAGCACCGACGAGCTCTTCGCCGCCTCCTGCTGGGGCTCCCCCGCCGGAACGCCGATATCGATGGCGTTCGCGCGGATAAGGCGCAGGGATTCGGGCCTGGAGAAACGGTGGAGGCGGCGGAGGGGCGGCAGGTGAAGAAAGGGGACGGGGTTTCGAAGGGCTCTGGCGGAACCGAGGTGGATCTTGGGGTCAGCATTAGGGTTAGGGTTTAGGGAGAGGGCGACTCGAAGGAGAGCGGTCGCCATGCTTCTGTGAGAGAGAGAGAGAGAGATAGAGAGAGCGCCTCCTCCTTTCTTGGCCTCAGGCCTTCCGTGGTGGGATCTAAAAGATGGAGGTAGCGAGAAGTAACGCCAGGAAATGAAACCCATTTTTAAGACCATCCAACCAGGCATGGGATTTTTTGAGTGACGCGTAGAGATGGGCACTGGGCCGGGCCGCCCACGGCCCGGCACGGCACGGCACGAAGCGGGCCGTGCCTGGCACGGCCTCTTTGAGAGGGCCGTGCTGGGCTAGAGGGTCCTGGCCAGCGGGCCGTGCCTGGCACGGCCCGCTTCGGGCCTGGGCCGGCACGGCTCGGTCTAGGCCCGCGGGCCGTGGCTAGAGGGTCCTGGCCAGCGGGCCGTGCCTGGCACGGCCCGCTTCGGGCCTGGGCCGGCACGGCTCGGTCTAGGCCCGCGGGCCAAGCACGGCACGGCCCGCGGGCCAGCACGGCACGGCCCATAAGGGCCTGGGCCGGGCTGGCACGCGGGCCTGGCACGGTCCGGGCCTGGGCCCGGCTCGGCCCGATAAAAATTAATGCTTCATAAATTTTTTTAATAAATTAATAAATATTGAACACTAAAAATTTATGATTTATGAATATAAAGCCACCTTAATGGTGGGGGGTTTGGCATAGACCCCTACCAGTTTATTAATTTAAATCAAAATGGTACATGAAGGGAGGTTTGGACCTTGGTCTGACCTCTAGAATACAATAAGAAACTAAGAAAGGGCCGAGGTTTGGACCTTGGTCTGACCTCCAGAATACAATAAAAATGTACAATTATAAAAAATTAAGAAATCTTACTAATCATCAGTGATTCAGTGAATCAGTATTCACTCTTCAGTCTTCAGTCTTCAGTCTTCAGTAGTGTTTGTATCATCATCATCAGAGGATGTTGTATTATGTCCACCTTTATTTTGAAGTCTTGCCTCAGCATCCAGCCAATCCTTGAAGCAGAGAAGCATCTCCACCGTTTCGCCCGTCATCCTACTTCTCTTTTCGTCAAGAACACGCCGACCTGCACTAAAAGCGGATTCCGATGCTACCGTGGACATCGGCACAGCTAAAATATCGCGTGCAATTGCAGACATAACAGGATATTGATTTCTAACATTCTTCCACCAAGATAATACATCTAGATTCTCTATTTGATTTTCATCATATGCAGAATGAAGATCATTTCGTAAATAAAATTCTAGTTCACTACTTAAAGATGAAGAAGATGAAGAGGAACTTGAAGCATGTGTGTGTCTTCTCTGTGCAATGAATGAAAAAATAGATGACGAACGAGAACTACTAGAAGGAGAAATAGAGGTTTGCATTTGTGTTTTAGATCCACGAATTTTTTCATCATATATAGCATAAATATCATAAAGAAGTTTTTTTACCTCATCTTTAGCAGATTCAGCATCTTGATTCATATTTTCAGAGTATGCATCAAGTAAAATTAGCACGCCATTTAATTTAACTCTAGGATCAAATACAGCAGCTAAGTTATGCATAGGACATATCCTGTCCCAATACTCATTCTATTTAGATTCCATTAGGTCAATAATAGGCATTAAAACATCATCATATCTATGTTCTGCAAATTTTTGACTAATTATATATGCTTGTTGTAAAAATGAACATGAAGTAGGGTAATAAATACCAGAAAGAACATTGGTAGCATTATAAAAACTAAGCAAAAAATCTTCCAAAATTTTTCCTTTATTCCAATCAGTTTCAGTCAATGTAAATCCTAATCCACGATCTTTAATATATGCACTTAATAAATTTTTATATGGGTATGCATCATGTATCATGCTATATGTGGAGTTCCAACGAGTAATTACATCAAGTTTAAATTTTTTAAAACGTTTACCATGATTTATGCATAATTCCTTAAATTCTTGAAGTCTTGATCTAGAAGCATGAATAAAAGAAACTGCATTTCTAATTTTTGAAATCACATCTTGAATCATGCCCATGCCAGCTTGAACAGAAAGATTTAAGATATGACATGCACATCTAATATGCAGTAAATTTCCATCTAATATGGGATGCAATGAGTCTTTTAATAATACAACAGCAGAATTATTATTAGATGCATTATCAAAAGTAATAGACATAATTTTATCATTAATATTATATGAACATGCAGTTTGATAAATTATATTTAAAATTTGTTGCCCAGAATGTGGAAAATCAAAAGCACGAAAAGCAAGAATACGTTTATTTAATTGCCAATCATTATCAATATAATGAGCAGTAATGGCAATAAAACAATTACTACCTACAGATGCTGACCAAATATCAGAAGTTAATGAAATTTTTACATTTAAAGTAGAAAGTGTTTCAATTAAATTTTGTTTCATTGCTAAAAAATTGGTCATAGCTACTCTTCTAAATGTACGCCTACTAGTTCTTTTGTAAGCAGGTTGTAGGTTTAATTGAACATATTCTTCAAAATTAAAAGATTCACATAAACTAAAAGATAATTCATCCTTAACTATCCATTTTACAAGTGCTTTTCTTTGATTTTCATGATTATATGCAAAATTACCTACAAGTAATCCCCCTTGTATATTAAGGGTACTTTGAGTTTGAGCATGAGAATCATGCATCCTATGACTCTCTTGATGTCTTTTTAAATGCCCTGTTCCCCCACTACTACTACAACTATAAAGTTTGGCACATTTTTTACATTTAGCTTTCCAGACTCCCTCAACCATAACTCTATCAAATTCATTCCATATAGTACTAGTCCTCTTACGAGAAGAGGTTTGACCTTCACTCGGTTCACCAGTTCTAGAGGAACTAGGAACAGGGGGTTGGGGATTAGTTTCTTCTCCCTCAGAAACAGGAATGCCAAACTGACTTTCCTCAAAAGATGACATATCTATGATTAATTCAAAAAATAAAAACTAACCGCAAGGAGGAATTGAGTAGAGGGTCGGAGGGCAGAGGCAGAGCCGAGATTCCGAGCTTCCTCTTGTGCTCTCAACAGAAGCGACCTTCTCTTCTCAACAGGAACCTCCTCTTGTGTAGCACTTGAATAAACTAAAAATTAAATTGCTAGAAGAGCACTTTAGAAGAGAGAAATAATAGCAGTAGAGAAGGAGAGAATGAGAGGTTTGGTGTGGTGAGAATGAGGGAGGAATGGGCTATTTATAGAAGCTCAAAAAAAAAATTTTCCCAAAATACCCCTCAATTCAGCCGTTATTGGACTGTTGGGAGGGGTAAAAGGGTCATTTTCACGAAAATAGCCGTTGGAAACGGCTATTTTCCTCCCGTCTGGAGCCGTTACGGGCCGTGCCAGGCACGGCCCGTTTGGAGACGTTGCGGGCCGTGCCTGGCACGGCCCGTTTGCGCCCGGCACGGCCCGTGGCGTGCCGTGCCCGGCCCGGCCCGTGGCGTGCCGTGCCCGGCCCGACCCACCAATAGAGGGGCCTGGGGCCGGGCCGGGCTGGCCTTCCGTGCTGGACGGGCCGTGCCAGGCACGGCCCGTTTAGTTTTTGGGCCCGAGGGCCTGGGCCGGGCCGGCCCGGCACGGCCCGTTGCCCACCTCTAGTGACGCGTGGGAAAGTAACTAGTTTCGTGCGATTCTGGGTTTATTTTTGGGGACGACGATCGTTGGACCTCGACCACATTTTCCTCGAGCCGTATTGTCTGAAAACTAATAGCCGAAGTTTTGTGACCGCTGATTTGGGGACCCCTCATGATTTATCGTCATATCATATTATTATGGGGGCGGTGACGGAAGCATAGTTTTACCACAGGTGACGGGACACAGCGGGTTGGTTGGATCTATGGCCAACTGGCAAGAAGAGTCCACGCACGTGATCGGTACGACTCAAACTTTTGTGAGGGGAGAAGACGATGGAGAATGGATCAGGTACAGCGATTTTTCTCACGTCTGAAAATAAAATATTATTTTATCTGCAACGTGACAGTCCATGAGATAGAGGTTAAAACGCACGAGTTTATGATGGGCATAATTTTTAATCAAGCTAATAAACCCATAACTTTTTTCTATTAGTTTAACTTTAACCCCTCTCTGGGTCCAAAGATCCTGTGCCTCGTTGCCAAGATCTAGCACTTTGTTAAAAAAAAAAGCACATGTTTATACTGATTGGATGATCTCGTATGTGGTCGATCACACAAAGAGCTTTATAGATCGGAAAAAAAAAAAAAAAAGTTACTTAGGACGTTTTAAAATTTACTATTTTTTAACTTTTTTTATATATTCATATTAAAATTATATGAGTCATTCACTGCAGCAAAGAAAACACAACTCGGGGATGTAGATTATTTTTTGTTCAATTCTTTGATGGTTGAGAACACAACTCCCAGGCAAAGCCCTTCTCCTAGCATTATCCTCTCTCTCTCTCTCTCTCTAAAATCTTCCCACCAAAATCTCCAGTGGACCCACCATGTCTCCTTCTCCTCCCTTCTACATTTCAATTGCCTTCTCACTCTAAGTCTATAGCCGTTGTACCTCTGCATCCTATACCTAGAGAACACAGTTTTCAAACTTGAGAAAATTTTCGATGACAATTGAATTTCAGCTTTGATCAGATGTTGAATTTAAGCTTACAAAAGAAATGTAATTTCGATCAAGCCTAACTCAACTCAGCTGTTTGTAAGTAGACATGCTAAAACACTCACTTGTTCCGGTGGTTTCTAGTTTGCATGTACCCATTGAAGTCTGTTTTTCTTACATTGGACATCATTGCATGGAAATTGGTGATTTAGTGACTACAGTATTTCTGTAAAATTTTAGATTTGTCCGCTTCCATTTTCATAGCCTTCAGCAGTTGAGCTGTTTCACTGCTCTTTCACTAACCTTGTACTTGGATGCTTACCTGAACATATTCCGTGGGATTATTCAGCCTCTCGGGGGAACATTGGATCTCTCTTAGTTCTGAATGCCTTGGGCTTCTTATATTTTCTGACCATTTTGCCTTGTTTGGAAGCTATATTATGATGTCATAAGTGACAGTTTGCTGTGTTACCATCTATTTTGTTCTGACACAACAATGCGGATGACAATCTTCTGGTGCACATAGACTACTTCCAGATTTTTCCAAGTACTTTCCTCAATTTAATCCTTGAACTGCTCTTCCAAAATCTTTCTTCTGTCCCATCTCATCCTTAATACCCTTTCGGTCTTTCTATGCACTTCCTGTCGTCTGCACCGTGAATTTGCCCTTCATCAAATGCCATGGATCTCATTTCTTGCTCACTTTTCCTGCAATTGTACTCTATTTTTCTGCAAAACTATAGAATCCTTAGGTTAAGCATATTTTTGCTAGCTTCCGACGCTATCCTGAGGACCTTGCAAGATCTGATGTTGCTCTCTTGACTAGGATGGTTATACTCTTCATGATCCACCAAAATAACAAATCAGTAGTTGGAATCATTGTTTTATCCTTCCGAGCACTCTTTTTTCTTTTATCCTTTTTGAATCTAACCATAGTGTACCTAACACATTGAGCATAGTTCCAGCCAGTGATTCTGTCCAATATCTTGAAGGAAAGGTAGAAGAAAATTGGCAAATACACTTGTATTTATGTTTGTATATCATGCTCCTAGCATGAGTCTTGTAGTTGTCCAGAGTGATCGAGCCAGTTTTATTCCACTAAAATACCCAACGATCATGTCCCTTGAACACTAATGCCATTTGGGGTCAGTCGAGATTCCCTTCCGTGTCCCAAAGCTTCCAGGATTAAAGACTTTCAAGGAAGGAGCGGGTTCTCCAGGGCTTGAGCGCAACGGTCGGGAAATGACCCATTTATAAGATCCAGATATTTGAACGCGGAAGTCCAACGGTCGACGCATGTTTCGGAGCCTCCGACTCCTGACCGCCCCGTCCTTCCCGCCATCTCTTCTCCTCCGGACGAACTGCCACTCCCTCCCCTTCAACGACTTTTTAAACTCCTGTTCCTCGGTTTCCGCCCTGCAATGCCTCCACGCCCGCATCCTAACCCAAGGCCTCTCTCACCACCTCGCCTTGGCCACCAAGCTCATTTCCATTGCGTCCGCTCTCTCCCCGACCATAGACTATGCCCGCAAGATATTCGACACTGCGCCTCACCGAGACTCCTTCATGTGGAACACCCTCCTCCGCGGCTACGCCGACTCGGGCCCCTGCGAAGAGGTTCCTGTCCTTTACAAGCAGATGCATCGAATGGGACTCTCTCCAGACCATTTCACTTTCCCTTTTGTTGTCCGCTCGTGTGCGGTCATTTCTGCTCTTCGGGAAGGAAAGGAGGTCCATTGCAACGCGATCAAAACTGGGTTTGACTCGAATGCATTTCTACAGAGTGCATTAGTCACTATGTACTCACAGAACGGTGAGATTTCTGATTCGGAGTTGGTTTTCAGTGAGATGACTTCTAGGAACATAGTCTCTTGGACTGCAATGATCGCAGGGTATGCCCAAAATTGCCTTCTTGGGAAGGCAGTGCGTGTTTTTCAGCGGATGCTTGCTTCTGGGACGCAGCCTAATGATGTCACTCTTGCCAGCGTCCTCCCTGCCTTGAAAGGGTTGGAATGTTTGCATTCAGGGGAATCGATTCATGGGTACATGATTAAACGCGGTTTGGATTCCCATGTTTCATTGATGAATGCTCTAATCGCAATGTATGGGAAGTGTGGGAGCATAAAAGTGGCAAGATTTCTGTTCAACAGAATGCCGGTCCGGAGTTTAGTCTCATGGAACACCATGATTGCAGCTTATGAGCAAAGTGGTGATGGAATGCAGGCAGTCAAACTCTTCCGTGGAATGCTGACAGAGAAGGCGACATTCAACAGTGTAACATTGGTTAGTGTTATATCAGCTTGTTCTAGTTTGGGAGCTCTCGAAACTGGGGAGTGGGTACATAAGCTCGCAAAAAGCAGAGGACTAGAAAGTGATGTGATAGTTGGCAATGCATTATCGAACATGTATGCAAAGTGCGGGAATGTAGATTCTGCTAGAGAAATCTTTGAAAAGCTGCCATGGAGGGGTGTGGTCTCTTGGAGTGCCATGATCGGGGCTTGTGCAGCTCATGGGCATGCAGAGATGGCGCTCGAGCTTTTCTCCAAGATGCAAGCCGAAGGCGTGAGACCAAACGCTTTCACATTCACTTCGGTTCTTGCGGCTTGCAGCCACTCAGGTCTTGTAGATGAAGGGATGGAGCATTTTGAAAGCATGGAGAAGGACTATGCAATTAAACCTACAGTCGAGCATTGTGCATGTATGGTGGATCTCCTGGGTCGCGCTGGTAGATTGGTTGATGCATATGAGTTTATAAAAAGAATGCCTGTGGAACCCGATGCGAGTGTGTGGGGAGCTCTGCTTGGTGCTTGCAGGATTCATGGGAACCTTGAGTTGGCAGAGTTTGTGGCAGAGGATCTTTTCCGGTTGGGCTCTCATAATGCGACATTCTATGTGCTCATGTCAAACATGTATGCAGAAGCTGGTAGGTGGGAAGATGCAGCGAGGTTGAGGAACATGATGAGGGAGCTGGAGTTGAAGAAGATTCCTGGATGCAGTTTGGTGAATACAGACAAGAGATCCCATAACGTACCTTTCATGATGGACAAGCTTGCATGTTCCATTTGATTTTCTATTTTATTTGGATACAACATCTGTGAATAAACGAGTATGAAAGTATCAGGTGAAATCGTGAAAGGATGATGGGAGTCCTCGTGACTGGAGGAGCTCATGACCCCTTCAATCTTCAAAACTCTCTGGATACTTCAGGTATTCTAAGAAGCTCAGGATTGGATGATCGACTTTGTCATTCCTCAGTCCTCATGACCCAGCAGCATCAAGCGTGGCAGGTTGAAGGTAGATGTGAGGGTCATGAAACTTGAGGGAAGTTTTCGTCCAGGTATTGTCCAGTGGATATATGTGGCCGGTTTGGTTTCTTTTTGAACAACAGGCCAAAGAACAATATTTACTATAAATAGACTTTGCAGGAGAGCCAAACAACCTGCTATTCTGCTAAACAAACCAGTTTGTGTTTCTGATGATACTGAATTACTGATGGACTTACATAACAAAAATTTTGCATGCAAGCAAATGCTCAGGTTTAAGATACTAATTCTGAATGGCACAGGCCCAACCAACTCAAACACTCACATACATGACAAGACAGGAAGCCAAGGAATTGAGCCAGATATAATGGTGGGAAAGCAATGGGCCCACCCAAGATAGCAGACTTCATATATTTTTGTGAGATGCCTATCACATAAGTACTAAATTCTAATATAACTCCTTACGGAGACATACTAGATGAACAAGGTCATCTTTGACTAAAGAATATTCTGCAATTTAACAGATGCTCCATATATCTGTAAGAACAGATTAAGTTTATAATTCTCAGCCTTCGACCTTCCCTGCTGTATCTGTCATGCTGTCGCACAGCTTCTTATCTTTTGCCATTGCCACCACATGCACCTGGTTAGCATCACAGCATCGCATGGACCGCACAAATTGACAAAATGTTAAACTCTATAATTCAGGAGAAAATCAATGATAATGAGATGTTTTTTTACTTATAACCAATAAGTTGCACACAATTTTGGACTTGGTGTGGATGAAGTTACAACTCATTTTGGAGTATTTTCTGCCACACCCTATCAGTTTCGTTAATAGACCATAGGGTATGGGATGATGTGTCAATAGAACTGTTATGGAAACTGACTTTTTCTATGCAACAACATGGGAGCAGTCAGCGTTTGGGGAAGAGGACTTAGTCTTGAAAGACATCAAATATTTCTTCTCCGCTAATAAATGAGGAATCGCTGTATCAACCATCTGCAAAGTTCTGCAATATCAGACAGTATGAACCAGAATATGAGGAGCAAATCATATATGTGGATATTATGATGGCATACCTGGAATCCTGTGCGGTCATATAGTTTCTGAGCTGCAGTGTTATCCTGATGCACATGCACGAATGTCTCATCAGCGCCTGCCACATGATAACCAGCTTAGCAAGATCTGAGTACAATAATTTGTAAAAAGCAGCTTTCATGCATCATCGCAGGATAGACAGATCTCCTTACGTTACCAGCGGAAGCATAAACACCTCAAGAAAGGAACAAGAAAGTTCATAATTTTACCATATAATTTGGCTGCTTCAAAAGCTAATAACAGCATGTTGCTTGCAATCCCTTGACGGCGAGCATATTTTGCAACGCATAAGTTTGCCACATAACCATATTTCGGTTGATCTGCTTGGTAGATGCTGGAAAAAGCAGATGGCTTTGTGCATTCCTATTAAAAATTTAACTCAAACAAAGTTTTATGAGAAATATAACGAATTCTGTGGAAGAGATAAGCATGAGATTTTATACCCCAGGAAATGTTTCTCCACATAAAAGATGTCTTATGTTTAAATCCAGAGTCCCGACTATGCTGCTCAATACAGTACGCTTACCATTTCTTTCATCATTCTTTACCTGATAGTTTTGAAACAGGATGGGGTAAGTTAAATGAAGGAAATGAAATCAAAACATTATGGAAGTTTTAGAGTTCCTTTTTTTTTTCTTTTTTTTTTTTTGTGGTGGGGGGGTGGGGGGGAAGATGAAATGGAACCTAGGGCATGTAATACCACACTGATGCATGAAGGTACAAGGAACCTTAGGTTCTGACACGTTAAAGATCAAAAGAAGTTAAAGATATAGTTACAAATATCTAAAAACATATCTCAATTTTGGACAAAAGAAGTAATACTTTTCTGCTATTGCATGTTGCATGGCAAATCAGTAGGGCTACATGCATAAGGAGTAACCTAAGTTTTTTAATTAGATCTTTAAGGGAATCCTACAGAAGAAATATCCAAATTTCAAATTTTCTGGATCTTCTTTTAGCTATCCTGATTTTGAGATTGACTGAACTACCAATGAAGGAAAACAGAAGAGAAAGTTAAAGCTATGAATAACAACAAGACTAGAGTATATAACATTTTAAAGTGTCTTTCAATTTTTGATGATTAAGATAATAAAGAAGAAGTTATAAGTAAAAACCCACCAAGATACTGAGGCATTGCACTAAGGGGCCAGAGAGTTGCACAATTTAGAAAAAGAAGCAACCAATGCATAAAATCTTACATGTCACTTCATATGGAGGGATATCCCTTACACTATCCTCAAGGTTCCTAGTATCTTTAGGAATTAGGTCCAGACGCGTAAATGTAACACCCAGCCCAGCTAATATGGAACTGGGCCTAATCCACTTGATCGACTCAGATATAAGAGTTAGAGTAGGAAATTGGAAAAAAAAAAAAGAATTGCCAACTTGGAGCAGGAGATAGAAAAAAAAGGATACAACCCTGTTCGACTTGAAGTAGGAGACGGACTCCTCCATTCCGATTTTCTACGAGAGCTAAGAAACTTAGTCTCCAACGACTATTTAAAGACCCTCACACCCCTTTTCGCCTCACCACCGACAAGCTTTGTCGATCGCCACCACTAAACCACCGCTAATTCTTTTTTCCTCTTGGCATCCAACATCCTTGACTCACAATGCTCACCAAAAATTTCAGTTGAACGCTCGCCAAAATCTTAGGTGAGCAATTGTCTCGACAAGAAGGTCTTGGGCAGATTTATTTAATGCCCCAAGTTCATAGATCGAGGAGAGGATCGATGTACCTAGTGTTCGAATCTGTCACTGGTAGAGGTAAGAATCCATCAACACAATCTACATGATTATGAAAGTTTTGTATATAAAATATATCTACATAATTGTGGATATTTTATACATATTGCTATGTATATTATGTGTTGATGTGATGTTGCATGGATTTTGATGTTACTTAGTCTAGCTCTATATGAAACTTATTAATTGGTGATTGATTATAGAAATCATGTAGACTATAAATAAATAAAAACTTTGATATAATTATAAAATGGGGTATGGGCGGCACCAGATTGGTTGGCCACGCAAGAAACATGGCGTATATGCTGGGTCAGTCTTGGGCTGGGGTGCAGTATTATGTTTGGCCTACCACAGGCTGGAGTATGGATGTAACTAGTCCAATGCCAGAAAATCAATTCCAAATAATGAACTGCAGTTTAATCATAGTTGTGACATAATCAAATTGAACTTTACATAATTGTAAGAGTGGAAAAAAGGGGGAGCAGTTGGATTAGCCGGCCATGTGTGAAACATGGTGTGTCAACCGTGGGCTAAGTTGTGATATTGCGATTGCCGACCATAGGCAGAAGCATGGTATGTGATTGGCCTATCATGGGCTAGAGCATGGCTGGGATTAGTCCGACGTCAGAATCAAATCAAAATGATAAATTGTGTTTAACTATAAGTAAATTGAATTTTTCATAACTATGCAATAGGGAACAAGAGGAGCAATTGGACTACCCGACACGTGTGAAATGTGGTGTTTGTGATATCAGTTGCGGCTGAGATGCAATGTTGTGGTTACCAGCCACGAGCAGAAATGTTGTGTTTTAGTCTGCCATGGGCTAGAGTGTGGGCGGGACTAGTCTAGCGCTGGAATAATAATATTGTCAAGATCTGAACTGTGTTAATCGGTCAATGATAAATAACCTCACTGACTTACTGTTGAATAAAATTGATGATTTGGGTAATATATTATGTGTTTATACAGTACTATGGTGATATATGGCATCTATTTCGAGATTTCCATCCATGATGATATATATATATATATGATTGTGTTGCTATATGATCAAAACTT
This sequence comes from Phoenix dactylifera, assembly GCF_009389715.1. NCBI lineage: Eukaryota > Viridiplantae > Streptophyta > Magnoliopsida > Arecales > Arecaceae > Phoenix > Phoenix dactylifera. The sequence continues at coordinate 3,673,466 of NC_052397.1, read as the reverse complement.
GATGGGTATGCTGGCATGGCTTATATGGGTGTTTATAAATATATACACTAGATCTGTTGAGCAATATTCAATTATGAGATTGTTGATGTACAAATCTTGTTATTTTTCTATCAACTTTATATTTGCTAATAGATGCTCTTCATATTCATGTTGGTGTGCGTGCGTGTAGAATGCATGGCTTCGGATGGGTTGGGCACGGAGTTCGAGCATCAGAGTTATGAGTTAGTTATTTTTACCGATGAATATTTGAAATCTTGTAATTGAACAAGTTAATTTTTTTGGTCACAATGGATTTATTTAGTTGAATTATTCAGCTATTTACTGTTGATTTAAATTTCTGAAATTCTTGGAGATTGTTCATCTTAGGCCTTGCATGATCTCTAAGGTATCGCTCTAGAATTCATATGGTCGTGTTATGTGGTCGACTTAGGTGACAGGTTCGGAGCGTGATAGTAAATGCTTACATGGAAGAGTAAAAAGAGTCTTCTTTGCCTTGAAAAACAAGTAGCATTCATATTATGACTCAAAACGCAGTTGACTAAATAGTAACGGAAAAAGGGAACTCATAACATTCATTTCTTCATAAGACCCCATATACAAGAGCACCTAAAACTTTCCAGAACTAAATAACTTTAAGACTTCTCCAACCTATCCTATAACTAATATAGGATTCTTAAACAATAATCCTTCTATAACCATAAAAATTAATTCCACAATTATAAAAAGATGCATAAATTAATAAGTCTCCTAACTTATAATCTCTAGAATCATATTAAGACCTTTGAATAACTCATGATTAACCAAGGAATATTACTTTGAATAGCATTCCCTCTCTTGAATAATTCCTCTCAGAAAAAGAAGAAAAAGAGAAGCAATCCTCTCCTGAATAGAAATTGAATCTCAAAATTAGAGGTAAAATGAAAATGAAATATTTAAAGTACCATTAGACTCCTGATATGATTCAAAATAGAAAACAACCAAAAGAGCATTTTTCTCACATCATCAACTTCTTATGCAGGACTCGCCTTGAGTAGAAGGTCTTTCTGAATCTTCCTTCATAATATGATAATAAATCCCATCATTGGATGTCTTCAACTTTTGACAACTGTGAGTTCAAATACATGAAAGAGACAATAAACTTTACCCCTAGGAAATGGTGCTATGTATCAATAGATGGCCTTTGCAATTCTATATGCGTCCCTCACAGACTGACACTCTTTAGTGCCTTTGGACATCCTGAAGAACCTCATCATCCACATTAACTTCTTTACAAAAAAAAAAAAAACATATGATGAATCAATTCTGGTGTATCTCTATGTTTACCAATGCTCTTTAAACTTAGGTTCCCAACTTCCCATTCTCCTTGTGCACATGATAGTTTTCATCACATAGTTCATTTTCTTCCATACTTCACATGTTTTCACATTATGACAATTCAACTCTTGTTTTTACTCAATCCCTTCATCACAACATATTCTTATAGTGTTCTTGTGACTGCATCATACAAGTCAACCTATTTTCTGTTGTTGATCTCTACCAAATGCATGGAAGAAACACAAAATATTTTTGGAGTTTAATTTTCTTCCTCACAACATCCCAATATCCAGTGCATCAAAATGGCCTTCTGGTCTAAAGTGCAATAGTCCACATGTTTGAATTGCTGCCATTTGAAAACTCTCAATCGTACCATTAGTATTGTCCTGAAAGAACATGTTTTATTTCATAAGCACAAACTTGTAGATGCTAACTCTGTAAGAAATAAAACACCCATACATGATGGAAATAATCACATTATTTTCTTAAGCAACCTCAAGCGAGTGTCTTAGTTTGCAACTTCAACTTCCCGATCATCTTTTAAGCTATGAAATCCATATGAATTCCATTATCAATACTTGAGCAATATACCTTTTCCTCACATCTAATACAACCATAGAAGGTATTGGACTTTTGAACATGTAAAGATTGAACCATTGGCTTCAGCAAGATTCTTCCCTTCCAGATCTTCATTTGATTATTCAAGTTAACCAGCCATGTGCACAATCTGCAATATTTTATGCAACTAGCCAAAAGATTATGATCACATTACCCATCTGTCACCTATCATGGAAGTTCTTGCAGCTTAACAAGCTCATGCTACACCGGATCTAGGCAATGATACCAAAACATATAGAACAACTTTATTCATGAAGCTCTAGTATTAAAGGAAGAAGTGCAATGGACAAAGATCTTCCGATTTTTGTAGGGTTTGATAGGAAGTTTGAAATATTTAGTTTCTGGAATCTAAACTTCATCTGAATTTTGCATTAAAAAGACAAGAAAGTTGTGTGATAAACAAACAACACAAAGTGCTGGGGGTAAAATCCAGTTTCTAATAAGGCACCGAAAGGGATTCTTTTAGACCATGTATTTTAAATTTCATACAAACTAATAAAGCAGATCCGTGGATTAATTTTGATACTAATTGAAGATAATAAAAGATTGGGAAAGCAACAATTACTTAAAATAACAGATCAGGATGGTAAATATGCATCATCAGGCCACCAAATTAATTAGGAATTATACATCTTTGGTCAAGAGTCATGTATTTAATGGATGGATTTACAACATTGCAAAAAAGAAGCTAGTTCTGTCTTCTTGCATCGAATATGAATTATCTACAATATCTGTGATTTTAACAGGTTACATGGGTTTCATTACACAAGCTTATGAGCCAAACAGCAAGGAACAAAAACAAAAAAAAAGCAGCTGCTGCATCGCATCCTTAACACTGGACAGCAACAGAAACAATAAGAATCATAAAGCACATGCCTATTATTTAAGCCATACCGCAACAATGCAGATGCACTTCTCAGCATGCTGCCTACTGCATCGCCTCTTTATTGCATTGAACTCCTGTATCAGATTGAAAACCAAAAGTGAAGTTGCAGAACAATAAAACCTGAGTAATAATGTGACGAAGATGATATAAAAGATAATACAAACTCATCTAGGCAAAGTGCAAGCATCAGGGCCTTAGAAGCATCGAAAAAAGCTAGCCTACCTTAGTACTGGTGCATATGAACTGATGATTGTGTCATAAAAAGATGGAAAAAAGGATTGACACTTCCAATACATCTTGATAAGTTATGCACTGCTTGCATGATGGACCAAAACTAAGTCCAGGTTACACTTGATAATGTCAAGGTCCAGCTGAACTTTGAGAGCATACCATCAATGATATATCATGATTAACTGGGTGTGCTTGCTATTATCATTGGTATGAGAAAAGTTCTTTTTTCTCTTATTTGTTTTGCTAAGAGCTCAATATGTAACAAGGTCTTCAATAGCAGTCACAAGGTCTTCAGAGAGGGTTCGACCTGTTAAAGAAAATAGAAAGCACTTTCTCCACGTTGGATGAGTAAACACCTTGAAGAGACAATCTGGGATATGCTGAAAAAGAATTGGAATAAAACATAAATATCGCAAAGGCAGCTTAGAGGCATAATAGACCACTCTTCCGTCAAAAAACAAAAGGCATAATAGACGAGGCTTCCATTTTCTTGCTTTGATTGCCTAATATTTTTGAGTATTTCTGTGCCAAAAGATTGCTATATTTGTACACAGCTTTATTTCAGACTTTTGGTACACAGACAATTTATGACAATTGAATGTAATTCCAGAATATTTTTTATTGCAAGCAAATGAATTTACTAGGCCAGTTGACACTGAAACATCTAGTCTGTCTATTGAAACCCTTCGCTTTTGTATATCTGCCTTGCCCCCCTTAATTTTTTCTTATTTAACTGTTTTTTTTCTATTGTTTTTTCCCCTTCTCTCAGAATGAAGGTAAGGCGGTTCCAAACCAAGGTAACATAAAACTCAAGCATTCTAAATCTGCAAGGAAGAGAAATTAATGCATGATGACTGGTTGAATTGATAAATAAAAATCATTCGAACAAACCAAGATACATCTCATACCTGCTCAGCATATTTCCTCTTGAAATTTTCAAGATAGCTGCAATAAGATATAAATTTCAAAATTACTAACAGCATTTTCTACATTTTACATTGTTTAAGCAAAAAATACAACTAAAAAAGAAAAGGGCAAAAGGATCAAGATTGGATATTAATCTTGTTGCAGAGACTCACCGGACATCTGATTGGTTCTCCCAATGACTTTCTGCCCTCAACCATGCTGCAGTCTATCATGAATCACAACAGCACAAAGTGGAAAGACATCAAGAAACCCACACGAGTTCCCTCAACTCAAAATCTTGGAAAATTTCAAATATTAAACAAGGTTCAGAGGACAACATAGCAGTCCATACAAACACGTGTGCAAGCTTACCCAGTATTCTTCATCAAGAAGAGCCTCTCGAGCAACAAAACGCCCAAAAACCCTTTTATGCCTACAATTGCATTCCTTATCCGTGGGCTGCAACCGATCAAAACGAAGATCGGACGTTCGACTACAATCAGGTTCCTCATCCGACGCCTGCAACTTGTTAAAACGGAGGTTGGATGGACCCGATGACATCTGAAGATGAGGAATTCTTGGCACCATATTTGATGGGCTAGCAGAGATATCAAGCTGAGTACCTCTAATGGTCAAATGAAGACCACCAGAATCATCTTCTTTCTTCTCATCATCGTAAGACTTCATTGGCCCATCCTTCCTATAAATTTTCAATTAAATTGAAAAGAGAAACAAAACCATCCATAAAAAGTTTTCAAAATTCGAAAGACAACTATGATTAAATGATACTGATCCAAATCTGGACATCTAAGCTTCGGCTAAGTTCTATGCACTTCACCAATTCAAAAGACCAAAAGATAACTCTTTCTGTGGAAATGTATTCTCGAAGAATAAATAACCAAAATCTAAGCATCAAATTTGTTCTTTCCCTTTGCTTTCACGATAGGAAACACAAGAATGACAAAAACATAGAAAGAAGTATCAAGAGACTACAAATTAGAAAGAATGACTACTTCTTCCTTAATTTTATAGCTTTAATCGAGAAAACATCCACAAAGCCAAAAAAAAAAAAAATCTTTGCAAGATGAGCGACTCACATCACCGTACAGGAAAATCTTTTCAGGGATCGGCGGCGATTTCCGACTCGGATGACGGGGATTCGTCGCAGACCAGACGGAGGAGCTGCGACGATCGCCATCGGTTCGCACGGAGAAAAGATGGAACCCTAACCCCCCGTTCTGGCGTCCCAAACGGGGAGAGAGAGAGATTGGGGATTTTGGTGGGCTGCAAGTCTGCGTTGGTTCGATTCCGTCAACGAAGATGGACTTTCCATTTCAGATATGTCGTGGATAAAGAATTTATTGCTGTCTAATATACAAACAGACGGCACGGTCGTGGTTTTTATAACTATGGTGGTATACCAAATTGACTATATTTTTTTTATCTCGTCTTACTGCATGTTTTTACCATCAACAGAAATATTTGATTGGTTTTTTCTGATAGATCTCGACGCAGAGTGCTAAAATATTTATGTTCCACAAATATGCTATTTAAATGATGCCTAGTTGCTTATTTATCTCTTAAAAATAAAAATTATATGCATAATATAGATCAAAATAGTAAAATATTTTAAACTTTCAAAAATTATAAAACCTTTGATGTATAGATTTACCTAACTTTAGCTTAGCTTTTAACATCAAACTTTAGTTCAGATGGTACCATACCTTGCTAGTTAGGTAAGATGTCAATGGTGGTCGAAGTTACCCCCCAAGGAGTTTAGAGTAATATAAGAATAAGGTGGTATTAGCTTTTAAGTTTTGTTAAATTATTTATATTTATATTAAAAAAAATTATGGAGTGAAGCTACTTGACTAGTTCAAATTTTCAATACTAATACAAATAGAGTGTCGTTTTTAAGGCCCTAATGTGGTTCTTGCTATCACCAAAAAAGAAAAATGTAGATTCAAAGTTCGCAAGAATCTCATAATTGATTTGCATACAGAGTGCTACTTCATCTTTCCTCATTTTTTTTAATAAATGCCCATGTGTAACTGCTAATTCAGAAGGCAAACCTGAATTTCCCTCTCCGCACTTGTTTTAATAGGTCATTTTATATGGCCTTGAAATAGTAATATATAAGATATGATATCCAATTACATGGCCCTTCAAAAGATGACATTAGTTTAAAAAGAAAAAAAAATCAATTGATCTAGGTTTAGATTGAGGGTGGGCGAGCGGGGGGTGGCAAAGAATTATGTCAAAACAGTCAACCGGAAAATTGAAGAGATCTACATACTAACCTTCCTTTCCTAATGAAACTAATCCCCATTACATGTTGATTGACAAACAAGACAATCTAAAAACTAATTATGGTTATAGATTGTTTAAATTCTCTTTCACAGTTTGGTTGCTGTGCAAGCAGGAGCAGGATATCAAATTACAATAAATGTTTGACATATAAATTAGAGAATTGGATGAAAACTTTCATCAAGCAGCTTCCATCGAAATAGTCCCCATTAATAAGGTATATATACCTTATTAACCGAAATACTTTATTAATTCTAACTAATATTTATCCAGCTAAAAAGGAACATAACTAAGTCACTTCGTTCAAGCATTCTCCAAAGCTGTCTCCAAATATTCAAGTTCTTCTCAAAAGGAGTAAGAACGAGCTTCTCATTCTCCTCCAATCTGAAATAATGAGCTTATTCTGAAACAGATGCATATTAAACGTAGTTTAGCTAACAAAAAGCATATTACCAAGATGCATAAGATTAACAAAAAAAAACAAGATTGGACAAAGTTTAAAACAATATAATTCAAAGCTTAATCAGACAAGATTATAGATAATAGATAAACACTTAAATTTATAAGATTACGTAGAAGTACATTATAAGATTCAGGATTTAAATGGAAAATCTACAACTTGATAGCATATTCTCATAAGGACATTGATCAATTAGTTCATCACATGTTCATCCTTCTGCTCCATCCGTCGAGAAGGAGTGATCGTGCGTGCTGTAAAGACCCACCGTGTCAATTGGTGGCTTGAGATGTGGTGCGGCCTGAGGCATGCTCATGCATGAGCCTCAGCTGATCTTCTTCCTTTGGATTGATTTTGTTTGATAATTTGTTGAGAGAGAAATCAACATGTACAACAACGTATACATACACTCTTTCATAAAAGAGGGATTGTCAAGGTATTGAAAGAAAGAAGAGGTCCATCGCGTCAAAATACCAACGGTAGTATTCTCTCGTAACAATTTGTGCTTTCAGCCTCTCATTCCTAGTTTTTGTGGTTTTCCTTATAATCCTACAACATCTTAATGAAGTGAGAGTTTTTCTCCAAAACTAACTTCTCATTGTTCTGATATTGTCTAAATCAAAAATAATAACAGAAACCGTTGATAGCGACAATTTTTTAATTTTAAAATTCTAGTCATCGTAGAAGTCGTTGCGTTAGATGCAGAAATAGAAACTGTCTCGAGATACGATACTCGAGAATCTATGCTTGTGCAGCTTGCAGAGGATTATGTTCTCTCCTTTAACTCTACCTCTATCTAAACACGGCACTAAATCCTTTTGTTCTCTCTCTCTTCCCTTATGCTCCCATGGGAAGGTGGGCAATGCTGGAAGCTACCTGGCTCTCCTACCTGGACTCGGAGTGCTGTTTCATGATAACAGCTCTTCTCCTACTACTAGTAGGAGTAGGATTGCCACCGCCACCACCCAACCAATAGTTGCCTCTCTCCTCGCCACCTTCTATTATAGTAGTTCTCTCTCTCTCTCTCTCTCGCTCGCTCTCGCTCTCGCTCTCATCACATCATCACCGAGTTCTCTTGATCGCTCCAATGGAAAGGCCCTTTCCACCTTTGTCACCATCAATCTCCCCAGTCCCGGAACAAGAGCCGCCTCCGACCACCACACCATACTCCACCGACTTCATGTTCTACTTCCTGGTCATCTACTTCATGGTTTCCTTAACGTTCCTCCTCGGCAAATTCATCTGCAATCAGTTGTTCCCCTGCTCACAGCAGGTCCACGATCCTGATCGCACGCCAGTCATCATCTATATAGATGACTCTTCTTCTTCTTCTTCTTCGTCGTCGTCGTCCCCCGATACGCCTTCTGAGTTAGGTCGGTGCCCGATATGCTTGGAGGAGCTGGGAAAAGGAGAAGGGGCGTGTGTACTGCCACGATGTAGGCATGTCTACCACCAGGCATGCATCGATCAATGGCTCATAAAGGGTTCAGATATCTGCCCTCTTTGTCGAGAACGCGTGATACATGCTGAGATGGACATGGAAGTCGAGGATCAATCACAGTAGCAGCAGCAGCAGTGACATGCACAGATCTCTCCATGCTTTCCATTCTATTGAGGTGCTCTTTGAATAGTTGCTGCTCCTGCTGCTTCCTGCTTCTTTGTGGTTGTCTGGCTGCAACTCTGCTAAGTCTGGTGCTGTGGGCTGGCTTTCTTCAAGAATGGCGCTAGGGCTTAGTTTGGTGTCATTGCTTGTGTTTTTGTTTTTGGACAAATTTGTGAAAGATTATAAAGAGATTGATGTTGAAGATAGCATTTGCACAAAACCTACCCTATAACTTGCTCTTTTCTTTTTCACTCTTTTCAAAAGCATTAAATTTGAAAAAAACAAAGCTTGGTTATACATGTTCAATCCCCCAATCCGGTTTATTTTTCTTTCTAAGTTTTTTGAAAACAAAAACAGAAAACAGGAGCAATACCAAACAGGCCCTAAAACCCTAAAAGATATTCCTTTTTTACTTTTTGACGATCCTCTTGTTCCTCTTATTGAAATATGACATGGCCTATAGATCTCATGATCAAAAGTTGAGCATAAGTTTTGATGTCCATTAGCCATAGCTCTTGCTTCTGTTTCAGGAAGGCTTACACTTTACCATCAAATTGCCATTGCAATATCTTTGCATCCAATGTTCTGAAAAAACACCTGTGCTTTAGAAGATTAAAACTCATAAATTTATTGAACTCTGAATAAAGATTCAACTTATCATACAACAGAGATGAAACTTTGCATAGTAGGAAATAGAGCATTTTGGCATATATATTGCAAGTAACAGTATACAATGACAAGTTTCTAAACAAAAGAACTGTTACATAAACCATCTTCGCGCATTACATTTCCAAATGAAAGGGCATCCAAAAAGAATCCACGCATTACATAAACCATCTTCCTTACATAATAGAACTGTCGTTTAGCAGTTAATACATAGGCATAAAAAAAAATGATGAAATGGAGGATCTTTTTAAACTGCAAAACATATATAAATCTTCAAGAGTAATCAATCTTGAGAGGCAGACTGAAAGATAAAGAATGCTGTCAGAACACCCACTAATGCTGTAACAACCAATGCTAATGTTGGTATTGGCGCGGTGAATCCAAAATTCTGCAAAACAACTAAGTTATTAGCAATTTGAAGTGAGGTTAGTAATGCAAACAAGAAATATAATTCTCAAAAGAATTGCTAGAATGCTGAATGTATCCAATCACATGAACAAGCAGGCTATATACATGACCAACTGGTGCTCAGACTGGTAACCATATCTTAATGAAACAAAGACCAGTCATTACTTGAGCAAAAACATGGCAAAGAAGAGTTGGCAATGCCAAAAACATGGAGTGAGACTATTCTGACAACAGATATGGTGCAAGAAAAAATAATCAAGAAATCTAAAATCTGGCAAAGTTGGAAGGAAAATCATGCTATATGCATAAAGATTGTGAACAATAGAATTTCAGGTGATGAACAGTAAGATACAATGAGATGGATGTGAACTGGAACTTCTCCTAGTGGTCACATCTCTCAGTTTAGCAACCAGGTGCTCTAGGTTGGGGTCTTGGATGGTGCATCCCCAAGTATTTAAACCTAGGTAATTAAAATGCAGGTGGATCGCCCGCTCTTCTTTCAAAAAAAGAAGGGATAAAATGAGATGAATTGCTGAAGAAATGACTAACAAAATTCATATTTCAGAGCAATCTTTAATAGAATATAGGATTGGCATATCCATAAGGGGTAATGAACTATCATTGAGATATCATATGCTTTTTATTAGGATCAAGTCCTTTAGCTAACCCTTGCTTCTTTTCCTACCACTTCATTCTTTGCCTCCTTCTGGCCTCACAAAAAGAAACCCGATGTGGCTTTATGCATGACAAGAAGATACAGAGAAGTGAAAAATCAGGGATCTCAAAATCATTTCTTTTCTGTTCCTTTTTTTCTTCTTTTTATTTTTGCTATCAACTTCAACTATTCAAGAAGGCATACTCGAGTACCATGAAATGGTAACTGGTGTGCAGTAAGGAATGTTGGTGTATTGAAGATCTGTAACAAGAGAGTTTTAATGGCACACAGGAAAATAAGTTGCAGGATGCAGTTAACTCTATTATAGGGATCAGAATAGAGCCCTTATCTTTTTAAAACATTTTGGAGAAAATTCTTCTTAATCTATAGTAGGTCAAATGGTGTATCTTGTTGGCAGGTGATGCATCTTTATATGATAAGAATATGAATGAACAGTATGTTTGAATATGGAGGAATTTTGGAGGATAAGAGTAGATACAGGGCAGTTTATGTGAAACAAAATAGTAGGAACGGATATGAAAATGAGGTCTTGTTCAAATTTGACGCTAGGAGATACCCAGGTAACAATCATGCAATATCATCTAGGGAGATTTGTCCTGTTGTATATAAAAAGAATTAACATATCAAGATGTCAGATAAGAACATAGTCTTACTTTGAAGAATTAAACATAGCTGGAGAACCAAGGTGTGTAATATACACACTTTTAAATAATTAAAGCATTTGCATGCTTCTGCATTACCATATGCTTCATAATTTCAGTTGACATCCATCATATTTGTAGTCTTTAATAGAAACCATACCTCTAGAAGTCCTTTCCCTGTCGCTATTTCAACAGTTATTGCCGTTGCAAACCCAACCATTGCAAGGCGACCCAGCCATACATCCAATCCATTGTTCTGCTTTGTACCCTGCTCGCACCTTATGGAAACTGACATTGCTTGACATACATTTTTCCTTCTCCTAGATGTAATCCAAAAAACTGAAACCATGTGCCTTCATTAAAATCAAAGAATTTGGCTTAATTCTTAAATGCTGTTATGTAACAGCAACAAGAAATATAATGCCTATTTCTTGTTAAAATTATTAGGCAATATATTGAAGCCAGGCCTACATATCGAGCATCTTACATGCATAAGATCATGAAAAATAAAAAGATTAAAACTGTACATTTCTAAAGAAAGGTATCAAATGATATTTTACAGGGCAATAATAGATAGCTAATTAAAGATAAATCATTCCTCTAACTAAAGATTTCTGGAATGTAATAGCGATCATGGTCCCCTTCTAAAGCAGTAGATATAAAGTTTGCAAACTATCTCATAACTTTCTGCTCTTCTAGGCTCAGGTGATATGGCAACAAGGAACATGAAGCAATAAGTGTCTACGAGAACAAAGAGAACAAAGCAATTCCAATGCTAGGTTGAGTTGCTTGGCTATTTGATTTTGGTTAATATAAAGGTTATAAGAAGTTAAGCGCGTCCATAGTCCAATGCATTCCATTGCTTCAACGAGAATGCCTTTAACAGGTCCTTAGCATCATGGAACAACAAATATGTTTCTTGGTTCTAGTTGTGTGGAAGCATGCATATCTGGAAGCACACAAACAAAAATAATGATAAAAAGTGCTCACTTTACACAAACTTGAGCAACAATCATAGAAAAACATAAAAATCCAGGAAAAATGCTCCAAAAAAGAGAAGGGTACAACAACCAACACAATAAGACAGAACATCCATGGGGCAGGATTTGATTCCTCCTGTGTTTTCCATGTGTAAATCTACATAAGGCAAGACTCGTCCAAAGCAACTCCTTTCAAAAATAGCATTTTCAAAGAGCTTCAAAATTCAAATATTCTCCGTCAAATTGCATAAGGACAAAAGGGAATACCAGTTGCCCACAGTCCACATCCTAATAGATGTATTTTTCATGCTCTTTGGACATTATTCAAGGTGCTCTCTAAGAAAATAAAAGACACAGCACTACTTAAAATTTATATTATGGAGCACTCATTGTTAGTTCAGGGTCAAATATCTTTTGTTTAAAAACAATCAGTAGAAACAACTAGTATTTCGGAAACCGAATTTGGATAGCTTTGACTCATTAGATGGTTTTGGTATGTAATGGTTTGGTTGAATTTCTAATGTTGGCCTAAATTAAGTTTTCCCAGAAAGAAACAGGAAATAGGGTGCACATCTGCTTCAAAACTCATTCTGAGTCAGCAATCAAAGATCCAAAATAATTCGTATTTTGGAACAAATTTTCTTTAACCATGATTACTACCATCTTGAAAAAACCCATCTGTCCAAAAGAGTCAAGATGGGTTTTTTTTTTAATTCTATCACCAATCTAAGAAACAGCAAGTTCAGCTTTAGCCTAGCAGATACCCCTCACCTCCATCTTGGAGAAGGTTCTGCGTTTGAACATTGGGAGGTAATTCTCAAGTATTGGGCTCAGAACTCCACTTGGTGGTAATTTCATTTACAAGGAATGCAACACATAGCAGCCCACTAACTTCTATAGTAATGAACTGTCTGGAATACCCAATTGAACTGTATGGAAAGAAAAGGTAAAACCTTTCAAATTCAACTAGGATGATGAGACATAAGCAAAGTTTTTAAAAAATGTTAAAACAGAATTCCCTTACTGAGGCAAAATATGGCAACAAGCACTCGAAGAGAAACCCGTTCTCCACATGTTGCAACATGAGACTCAAATTACATTAAGAAAAATATAGCACGATTACAGCAAATTTCATTTCCTTCAGCATTTTGATTTTAGTGAACAGTATTGAAGCCAGCTAGTCTGAGTTAAGGACTTTAAGACTCATGAAGTACGAAGAATTCATGATGTTCATCAACTTAATAGATTATGCTCTCCATGTTGGCACTTCTTATTGAACCTCGCAGTTTCATTCCATCAGTTATTAGTTGCATTAATCCAGGACTACACCTAGGGCAACTGAAACAGAAGATAATTCTGTATAAGACAAAGCTATGATGGCAATCACTAATAGGTGTTTAAAGATATCATATGCTGTTGAAGTACCAGCAAAAGTTCATATTTAGTTGACACATTAAAGCACACACGCACACAAACAGATCAACCTGAAGCATATAACAGAAACCAACAATTAAATATTTGTTGCTTTATCACAAGACTATTTTGCTCCATAAAGGCAGGTACAAACACATTCTAACTTATAGTATCAGATTATGTTCTAGTTTCTCCTATAAAAATTTAGCACTTCAATATTGCATCACGAATGGAAAGAAGGGGGAAAATCATTAATTTCACCCATGCTGTTTGACTCAATTTGGAATTCATCCTAAATGCAGTCATCGAGAAGACACGGACAAAGTGATAATAATCCAATTAAATTGAGTTAATATAGGT